>NC_086445.1:169263783-169631833 GCF_028390025.1 Pseudophryne corroboree
CCCCAAAGACGTGTTATGTCTGCAAAGACTTCTTGATGAAGTCCCCACTCTCCTGGATGGAGATCGTGTCTGCTGAGGAAGTCTGCTTCCCAGTTGTCCACTCCCAGAATGAAGACAGCCGACAGAGCGCTTACATGATTTTCCGCCCAGCGAAGAATCCTGGTGGCTTCCGCCATCGCGACTCTGCTTCTTGTCCCGCCTTGGTGGTTCACATGAGCCACTGCTGTGACATTGTCTGATTGAATCAGAACCGGTAGGTTTCGAAGAAGACTCTCCGCTTGTCGAAGGCCGTTGTAAATGGCCCTGAGTTCCAACACATTGATGTGTAGACAGGACTCCTGGTCTGACCAAAGTCCCTGAAAATTTTTTCCTTGTGTGACCGCTCCCCATCCTCGGAGGCTCGCGTCCGTGGTAACCAGGATCCAATCCTGAATTCCGAACCTGCGACCCTCCAGCAGGTGAGCACTTTGCAACCACCACAGGAGAGACACTCTGGCTCCTGGGGACAGAGTTATTTTCCGATGTAAGTGCAGATGGGACCCGGACCACTTGTCCAGAAGGTCCCATTGAAAAGTCCTTGCATGGAACCTTCCGAAGGGAATGGCCTCGTAGGCCGCCACCATTTTTCCCAGAACTCGAGTGCATTGGTGAACTGACACCCTTTTCGGTTTTAGCAGGTCTCTGACCATGTTCTGGATGTCCTGGGCTTTCTCTATTGGGAGGAAGACCTTCATTTGTTCCGTATCCAGTATCATACCTAGGAACGGTAGTCGAGTTGTCGGAATCAACTGTGACTTCGGTAGATTTAGAATCCAACCGTGTTGCTTGAGCACTCTCAGAGAGAGCGTCACGCTGCTCAGCAATTTGTCTCTTGATCTCACTTTTATCAGGAGATCGTCCAAGTATGGGATAATTGTGACTCCATGCCTGCGCAGGACCCCCATCATTTCCGCCATTATCTTGGTGAAAATCCTCGGGGCCGTGGAAAGTCCAAACGGCAACGTCTGAAATTGGTAATGACAATCCTGTACAGCGAATCTCAGGTATTCCTGATGGGGGGCATATATGGGGACATGAAGGTACGCATCCTTTATGTCCAGAGACACCATAAACTCCCCCTCCTCCATGTTGGCTATTATCGCTCTGAGTGATTCCATTTTGAATTTGAATCTTTTTATGTACAGGTTTAGGGATTTCAGATTCAAAATAGGTCTGACCGAACCGTCCGGTTTCTGGACCACAAATAGGGTTGAGTAGTAACCTCTTCGCTGCTGGTGCAGGGGAACCTTGATTATCACTTGCTGTATACACAGCGTTTGAATTGCAGCTAACACTACATCCCTTTCCGATGTGGAAGCTGGTAGGGCCGATTTGAAAAATCGGCACGGGGGTACCGCCTCGAATTCCAGTTTGTAACCCTGGGAAACTATTTCCAACACCCAGGGATTCAGGTCTGATCTGACCCAGGCCTGACTGAAAAGTCGAAGACGTGCCCCCACCGGTGCGGACTCCCTCAGGGGAGCCCCAGCGTCATGCTGTGGGTTTTGGAGCAGCCGGGAAGGACTTTTGTTCCTGGGCACCTGCCGAAGCAGGTGCTCTTTTGCCTCTGCCCTTACCTCTGGCAAGGAAAGAGGATCCCCGACCTCTTCTGGACTTGTGCGACCGAAAGGACTGCATCTGATAGGGTGGTACTTTATTTTGCTGTTGGGGAATATATGGTAAAAAATTTGATTTACCTGCTGTAGCTGTGGAAACCAGGTCCGTCAGCCCATCCCCAAACAATACATCTCCCTTATAGGGTAGTACTTCCATATGTTTTTTGGAATCCGCATCACCCGTCCATTAGCGAGTCCATAAGGATCTTCTCGCCGAGATAGACATGGCATTGGCCCTAGAAGCTAGCAAATCCAATGTCTCTTTGAGCATCCCTCATAAATAAGACTGCGTCTTTTATATGGGCTAGAGTTAAGAATATAGTATCCTTATCCATATTATCAAAGTGATCTGTCAGCTCATCTGTCCAAGCTGCAATTGCGCTACACACCCATACCGACGCAATTGTCGGTCTTAGCACAGCACCGGTATGAGAATAAATACACTTTAAGGTAGTTTCTTGCCTGCGATCTGCAGGGTCTTTAAGGGCCGCTGTGTCAGGAGACGGTAGCGCCACTTTCTTGGACAAGCGCGTCAGGGCCTTGTCCACAGTGGGAGGTGATTCCCAAATCTCCCTGTCCTGTTTAGGGAAAGGGTATGCCATATAAATTCTTTTGGGGATCTGCGGTCTCTTTTCCGGAGTCTCCCAAGCTTTTCCAAAGAAATCATTTAATTCATGAGATGTGGGAAAATTAATAATCTGTTTCTTTCCCTTAAACATGTGTACCCTTGTGTCGGGGACCGAGGGTTCATCCTCAATATGCAACACATCCCTTATTGCCACAATAATACACTGAATGGTTTTCATCACCCTAGGGTGCAATTTTACTTTGTCATAGTCGACACTGGAATCAGAATCCGTGTCGGTAGTAGTGTCTTGTGTTAAGGGACGCTTTTGAGACCCCGACGGGCCCTGTGAGTCGGTCCAATCCGAGGATTGACCCCCTGATGTCCCCCCTAATTCAGCCTTATCAAGCCTTTTATGTAAAGATGCCACACTTGCATTCAACATATGCCACATGTCCATCCAATCCTGAGTCGGCACAACCGACGGGTACACACCACTCATTTGCTCCACCTCCTCCTTGGAGAAGCCTTCCGCCTCAGACATGTCGACACACACGTACCGACACCCCACACACACAGGGATTAACCTATAAGGGGACAAAACCCCAACCAGGCCCTTAGGAGAGACAGTGAGAGAGTATGCCTGCACACACCCAGCGCTTAAAAACACTGGAATATATATGACCAGATAGCGCTTTTTATATATATAACCTCAATTCCCACTCACTGCGTCGCCAAAGTGCCCCCCTCCTCTTTTTTCCAGCCTGTGAAGTTCAGCAGGGGAGAGATCAGGGAGCCAGCGTATCTCATGCAGTTTCTGTGGAGAAAATGGCGCTGGTTAGTGCTGAGGATCAAACCCCGCCCACCCAACGGCGGGCTTCGGTCCCAGTAATTCTATATAAAAAATGGCGGGGGATTTTAGGATTTACTGTCCCACAGCCTAATCCTGCTTTATATTGCCAAAAAATGAGGAAACTTGCTGCCCAGGGAGCCCCCCCCCCTGCGCCCTGCACCCTTCAGTGCCTGCTTGTGTGTGTGTACTGGGAGCAATGGCGCGCAGCATACCGCTGCGCGCTTACCTCATGAAGATCTGATGTCTTCTGTCGCCTGATGTCTTCTTTGCCTTCTCATACTCACCTGGCTTCATTCTTCGGCATCTGTGAGGAGGACGGCGGCGCGGCTCCGGGACGAACCCCAGGTGAGACATGTGTTCCGACTCCCTCTGGAGCTAATGGTGTCCAGTAGCCTTAGAAACAGTGCCCAACTTGACAAGCCAGCTCTGCTTCTCTCTCCTCAGTCCCACGATGCAGGGAGCCTGTTGCCAACAGGACTCCCTGAAAATAAAAAACCTAACAAATTCTTCAAAACAGAAAACTCTGGAGAGCTCTCTGCATTGTACCCTTTCTCCTCTGGGCACAGAATCTAACTGAGGTCTGGAGGAGGGGCATAGAGGGAGGAGCCAGTGCACACCCATAGTCAAAGTTCTTTTTAGGTGCCCTGTCTCCTGCGGAGCCCGTCTATACCCCATGGTCCTTACGGAGTCCCCAGCATCATCTAGGACGTAAGAGAAATCTATGTAGCCAGAACGGCTCGTATTAGGAAAAATAAGATTTTACTCACCGGTAAATCTATTTCTCGTAGTCCGTAGTGGATGCTGGGAACTCCGTAAGGACCATGGGGAATAGACGGGCTCCGCAGGAGACTGGGCACTCTAAAAGAAAGATTAGGTACTATCTGGTGTGCACTGGCTCCTCCCTCTATGCCCCTCCTCCAGACCTCAGTTAGGATACTGTGCCCGGAAGAGCTGACACAATAAGGAAGGATTTTGAATCCCGGGTAAGACTCATACCAGCCACACCAATCACACCGTATAACTCGTGATACTATACCCAGATAACAGTATGAATTATAACTGAGCCTCTCAACAGATGGCTCAACCATAACCCTTTAGTTAGGCAATAACTATATACAAGTATTGCAGACAATCCGCACTTGGGATGGGCGCCCAGCATCCACTACGGACTACGAGAAATAGATTTATCGGTGAGTAAAATCTTATTTTCTCTGACGTCCTAGTGGATGCTGGGAACTCCGTAAGGACCATGGGGATTATACCAAAGCTCCCAAACGGGCGGGAGAGTGCGGATGACTCTGCAGCACCGAATGAGAGAACGCAAGATCCTCCTCAGCCAGGGTATCAAATTTGTAGAATTTTGCAAACGTGTTTGCCCCTGACCAAGTTGCAGCTCGGCAAAGTTGTAAAGCCGAGACACTTCTCGGCAGCCGCCCAAGATGAGCCCACCTTCCTTGTGGAATGGGCTTTGACTGATTTAGGATGCGGCAATCCAGCCGCAGAATGCGCCAGCTGAATTGTGCTACAAATCCAGCGAGCAATAGTCTGCTTAGAAGCAGGGGCACCTATTTTGTTGGGTGCATACAGGATAAAAAACGAGTCAGTTTTCCTTACTCCAGCCGTCCTGGAAATATAAATTTTTTAAGGCCCTGACTACGTCCAGTAACTTGGAATCTTCCAAGTCCCTAGTAGCCGCAGGCACTACAATAGGTTGGTTCAAGTGAAAAGCTGAAAAGCTGATACCACCTAAGGGAGAAACTGGGGACGAGTCCTCAATTCTGCCCTATCCATATGGAAAATCAGATAAGGGCTTTTACATGACAAAGCCGCCAATTCTGACACACGCCTGGCCGAAGCCAAGGCCAATAACATGACCACTTTCCACGTGAGATATTTCAGATCCACAGTTTTAAGTGGCTCAAACCAATGTGATTTCAGGAAACTCAACACCACGTTGAGATCCCACGGTGCCACAGGAGGCACAAAAGGGGGCTGAATATGTAGCACTCCCTTTACAAAAGTCTGAACTTCAGGCAGTGAAGCCAGTTCTTTCTGGAAGAAAATCGACAGAGCCGAAATCTGGACCTTAATGGAACCCAATTTTAGGCCCATAGTCACTCCCGACTGTAGGAAGTGCAGAAAACGACCCAGCTGAAATTCCTCTGTTGGGGCCTTCCTGGCCTCACACCACGCAACATTTTTTCGCCAAATACGGTGATAATGGTTTGCGGTTACTTCTTTCCTGGCTTTTATCAGCGTAGGAATTACTTCCTCCGGAATGCCCTTTTGCTTTAGGATCCGGAATTCAACCGCCATGCCGTCCAACGCAGCCGCGGTAAGTCTTGGAACAGACAGGGCCCCTGCTGTAGCAGATCCTGTCTGAGCGGTAGAGGCCATGGGTCCTCTGATATTATTTCTGTAAGTTCTGGGTACCAAGCTCTTCTTGGCCCATCCGGAACCACGAGTATCGTTCTTACTCCTCGTTTTCTTATTATTCTCAGTACCTTTGGTATGAGAGGCAGAGGAGGGAATACATAAACCGACTGGTACACCCACGGTGTCACTAGAGCGTCCACAGCTATTGCCTGAGGGTCCCTTGACCTGGCGCAATATCTAGTTTTTTGTTTAGGCGGGACGCCATCATGTCCACCTGTGGCCTTTCCCAACGGTTTACCAACAGTTGGAAGACTTCTGGATGAAGTCCCCACTCTCCAGGGTGTCGGTCGTGTCTGCTGAGGAAGTCTGCTTCCCAGTTGTCCACTCCCGGAATGAACACTGCTGACAGTGCTAAGACGTGATTTTCCGCCCATCGGAGAATCCTTGTGGCTTCTGCCATCGCCATCCTGCTTCTTGTGCCGCCCTGTCGGTTTACATGGGCGACTGCCGTGATGTTGTCTGACTGGATCAGTACCGGCTGGTTTTGAAGCAGAGGCCTTGCCAGACTTAGGGCATTGTAAATGGCCCTCAGTTCCAGAATATTTATGTGTAGGGACGACTCCTGACTTGACCAAAGTCCTTGGAAATTTCTTCCCTGTGTGACTGCCCCCCAGCCTCGAAGGCTGGCATCCGTGGTTACCAGGACCCAGTCCTGTATGCCGAATCTGCGGCCCTCTTGAAGATGAGCACTCTGCAGCCACCACAGTAGAGATACCCTGGTCCTTGGAGACAGGGTTATCAGCCGATGCATCTGAAGATGCGATCCCGACCACTTGTCCAAGAGGTCCCACTAAAAGGTTCTTGTATGGAACCTGCCGAATGGAATTTTGCTTCGTAAGAAGCTACCATTTTTCCCAGAACTCGTGTGCAGTGATGCACCGATACCTGTTTTGGTTTCAGGAGGTCTCTGACTAGAGATGACAGCTCCTTGGCTTTCTCCTGCGGGAGAAACACTTTTTTCTGTTCTGTGTCCAGAACCATCCCCAGGAACAGTAGGCGTGTGGTAGGAACCAGCTGTGACTTTGGAATGTACAGAATCCATCCGTGCTGTTGTAGCCCTTCCCGAGATAGTGCTACTCCGACCAACAACTGCTCCTTGGACCTCGCCTTTATAAGGAGATCGTCCAAGTACGGGATAATTAAAACTCCCTTTTTTTGAAGGAGTATCATCATTTCTGCCATTACCTTGGTAAAGACCCTCGGTGCCGTGGACAGTCCAAACGGCAGTGTTTGGAATTGGTAATGGCAATCCTCTACCACAAATCTGAGGTACTCCTGGTGAGGATGGTAAATGGGGACATGTAGGTAAGCATCCTTGATGTCCAGGGATACCATGTAATCCCCCTCCTCCAGGCTTGCAATAACCGCCCTGAGCGATTCCATCTTGAACTTGAATTTTTTTATGTATGTGTTCAAGGATTTCAAATTTAAAATGGGTCTCACGAACCGTCCGGTTTCGGTACCACAAACAGTGTGGAATAGTAACCCCGTCCTTGTTGAAGTAGGGGCACCTTGACTATCACCTGCTGGAAATACAGCTTGTGAATTGCCTCTAGCTCAGCCTCCCTGCCTGGGGGAGTTGTCGGCAAGGCAGATTTGAGGAAACGGCGGGGGGGAGACGCCTCGAATTCCAGCTTGTACCCCTGAGATACTACTTGAAGGATCCAGGGATCCACCTGTGAGCGAGCCCACTGATCGCTGAAATTTTTGAGGCGGCCCCCCACCGTACCTGGCTACGCCTGTGGAGCCCCCGCATCATGCGGTGGACTCAGAGGAAGCGGGGGAAGAATTTTGATTCTGGGAACTGGCTGACTGGTGCAGCTTTTTCCCTCTTCCCTCATCTCTGTGCAGAAAGGAAGCGCCTTTGACCCGCTTGCTTTTCTGAAGCCGAAAGGACTGTACCTGATAATACAGTGCTTTTCTTAGGCTGTGAGGAAACCTGAGGTAAAAAATTTTCTTCCCAGCTGTTGCTGTGGATACGAGGTCCCAGAGACCATCCCCAAACAATTCCTCACCCTTATAAGGCTCTATGTGCCTTTTAAAGTCAGCATCACCTGTCCAGTGTCGGGTCTCTAATACCCTCCTGACAGAATGGACATTGCATTAATTCTGGATGCCAGCCGGCAAAATATCCCTCTGTGCATCCCTCATATATAAGACGATGTCTTATGTTCGCAAAATAGTATCCCTGTTTGACAGGGTTACAGACCACGCTGCAGCAGCACTATCTGCAGGTCTCAGTCTAGTACCTGAGTATGTGAATACAGACTTCAGGATAGCCTCCTGCTATTTATCAGCAGGTACCTTCAAAGTGGCCGTATCCTAAGACGGCAGTGCCACCTTTTTTGACAAACGTGTGAGCGCCTTATCCACCCTAGGGGATATCTCCCAGCGTAACTTATCCTCTGGCGGGAAAGGGTACGCCATCAGTAACTTTTTAGAAATTACCAGTTTCTTATCGGGGGAACCCACGCTTTTTCACACTTCATTCACTCATTTGATGGGGGAACAAAACACTGCCTGCTTTTTCTCCCCACACATAAAACCCTTTTTTAGTGATACTTGGGTTAATGTCAGAAATGTGTAACACATTTTTTATTGCCGGGATCATGTAACGGATGTTCCTAGTGGATTGTGTATATGTCTCAACCTCGTCGACACTGGAGTCAGACTCCGTGTCGACATCTGTGTCTGCCATCTGAGGGAGCGGGCGTTTTTGAGCCCCTGATGGCCTTTGAGACGCCTGGGCAGGCGCGGGCTGAGAAGCCGGCTGTCCCATAGCTGTTACGTCATCCAGCCTTTTATGTAAGGAGTTGACACTGTCGGTTAATACCTTCCACCTATCCATCCACTCTGGTGTCGGCCCACAGGGGGCGACATCCCATTTATCGGCATCTGCTCCGCCTCCACATAAGCCTCCTCATCAAACATGTCGACACAGCCGTACCGACACACCGCACACACACAGGGAATGCTCTGACTGAGGACAGGACCCCACACAGCCCTTTGGGGAGACAGAGAGAGAGTATGCCAGCACACACCAGAGCGCTATATAATGTAGGGATAAACACTATCACTGAGTGAATTTTCTCCAATAGCTGCTTGTATAAACAATATTGCGCCTAAATTTAGTGCCCCCCCTCTCTTTTTAACCCTTTGAGCCTGAAAACTACAGGGGAGAGCCTGGGGAGCTGTCTTCCAGCTACACTGTGAAGAGAAAATGGCGGCAGTGTGCCGAGGGAGATAGCTCCGCCCCTTTTTTGCGGACTTTTCTCCCGCTTTTTTATGGATTCTGGCAGGGGTAATTATCACATATATAGCCTCTGGGGCTATATATTGTGATTATTTTGCCAGCCAATGTGTTTTTATTGCTGCTCAGGGCGCCCCCCCCCCCCCCCCCCCCAGCGCCCTGCACCCTCAGTGACCGGAGTGTGAAGTGTGTATGAGGAGCAATGGCGCACAGCTGCAGTGCTGTGCGCTACCTTGGTGAAGACTGAAGTCTTCTGCCGCCGATTTTCCGGACCATCTTCATGCTTCTGGCTCTGTAAGGGGGACGGCGGCGCGGCTCCGGGAACGAACACCAAGGACGGGTCCTGCGGTCGATCCCTCTGGAGCTAATGGTGTCCAGTAGCCTAAGAAGCCCAAGCTAGCTGCAAGCAGGTAGGTTCGCTTCTTCTCCCCTTAGTCCCTCGTTGCAGTGAGCCTGTTGCCAGCAGGTCTCACTGTAAAATAAAAAACCTAACATATACTTTCTTTCTAGGAGCTCAGGAGAGCCCCTAGTGTGCATTCAGCTCGGCCGGGCACAGAAATCTAACTGAGGTCTGGAGGAGGGGCATAGAGGGAGGAGCCAGTGCACACCAGATAGTACCTAATCTTTCTTTTAGAGTGCCCAGTCTCCTGCGGAGCCCGTCTATTCCCCATGGTCCTTACGGAGTTCCCAGCATCCACTAGGACGTCAGAGAAACAGAGGCTCTGTTTGTCCTATATGCGGCCAACAAGGTTGGCGCTCCTGCTTCCAAGCAGACTATTGAACGCTGGATCTGTAACACGATTCAGAAGGCTCATTCTACGGCAGGATTGCCGTTACCAAAATCGGTGAAGGCCCATTCCACTAGGAAGGTGGGCTCTTCTTGGGCGGCTGCCCGAGGTGTCTCGGCATTACAGCTTTGCCGAGCAGCTACTTGGTCGGGTTCAAACACTTTTGCAAAATTCTATAAGTTTGATACCCTGGCTGATGAGGACCTCCTGTTTGCTCAATCGGTGCTGCAGAGTCATACGCACTCTCCCGCCCGGTCTGGAGCTTTGGTATAAACCCCATGGTCCTTACGGAGTCCCCAGCATCCTCTAGGACAGGGGTGGGCAATTATTTCAGCTGAGGGGCCACTAGACACTTTCTTGTCAGTATCCGAGGGCCACACCCACACAGTAGCGCCACTTACACACATTACATCAGGTAAAGCCCATTTTACACACATTATGGCAGATAGAGCTCCCTTATACACAGTATGGACGGTAGAGCCCCCTTTTTACACAGTACGCAAGGTAGAGCTCCCTTTTACACATTACAGCAGGTAGAGCCCCCTTTAACACATTAACATTTTATTTGGGATAATCATTGCGCAGCAAGCAAATTATCCAGTGTCTTATGGCCCCTGGGGAAAGGTGTGACAGTGATAGAACACGGAGGTGTGACACAGTGACAGAACGCGCGCGGGGGGGGGGGGGGTGACACGCTGACAGAACACGGGGGTGACACAGTGACAGAACACGGGGGTGTGACACGGTGACAGAACACTGGGGGGTGACACGGTGACAGAACACTGGGGGGGTGACACGGTGACAGAACACGGGAGGGATTGGTACAGCGAGAGCTAAAGATCTCTCCCCCAAACCTAAAAACAGCCTGACGCCACTGCCCGCACACACAAATATACACACACACTAACACACACACACACACACAAACACAAATACACTTTCTTTCTTTCACTAACTTTTTCCATTAACTCACTGATCTGGCTGGCTGGCAGTGCAGGAAGGATTGATCTGTAGCAGTCAGGCTCTTGTCCCGTGTAGCTCCGCCCCCTGAGGTCCCGTGTAGCCTCCCCCCCCCTTTCGGCTGAACACTGCTGTTGTCACTGGGGAGTGGGGACGCTGGAGGCGGGAAGAGGAGGCTGCTACAACACAGGCGACGTGCAGCAGCAGGGGAGACAGGCGCCACCGGCAGCTTGGAGGTACTGCAGAGCAATGACAAGCAGCTCAGCCGGTCGGGCCGCTTTTTCATTGCTCGCTGGTGGGAAGCAGTGGGCCGGGCAGGATCGGTTTGCGGGCCGCATCCGCGGGCCGTATTTTGCCCACCCCTACTCTAGGACGTAAGAGAAAATAAGATTTTAAACCTACCGGTAAATCTTTTTCTCCTAGTCCGTAGAGGATGCTGGGCGCCAGTCCCAGTGCGGAATAAATCTGCAGTACTTGTACATAGGTACTGATGTAGTTACACGAGAGTTGTGTACGGTTGGGATCAGACTGTTGCTGATTTCTGTTGTTCATACTGTTAACTGGTTTAGTTATATACCATGTTATACGGTGTGTTTGTGGTGTGGGCTGGTATGTATCTCACCCTTAATTAACAAAATCCTTTTCCTCAAAATGTCCGTCTCCTCTGGGCACAGTTCTATAACGGAGGTCTGGAGGAGGGGCATAGAGGGAGGAGCCAGCTCACGCCCATTAAAAGGTCTTAGAGTGCCCATGTCTCCTGCGGAGCCCGTCTATACCCCATGGTACTTACGGAGTCCCAAGCATCCTCTACGGACTAGGAGAAAAAGATTTACCGGTAGGTTTAAAATCTTGTTTTTCCTTGTAATACTCCACTTTTGAAGATCAGTAGCTCTGGCTACCCCCATTCCCTCTATTTTTCTTTCCTTATTTTTTTCCTATGGCCTGCCACACCATTTTCCTTTCTTCTACTCTCTTTTTCTCATTTTTATGTTTTCTGCTAAATTGATCCAACACAACATTTATTTAATGCGGATCATTCTTACGCAAATTAGTGCTTTTTCTTCGGATTGCTTTTCTTCGTTGTTTTTCATATTTGTACTAACACTATTTGTTAATGGTTACCTCAATAAATAGGATTTTGCTACCTATCGGTAAATCCTTTTCTCGTAGTCCGTAGAGGATGCTGGGGTCCACATTAGTACCATGGGTACAGACGGGTCCACCAGGAGCCATTGGCACTTTAAGAGTTTGAGAGTGTGGGCTGGCTCCTCCCTCTATGTCCCTCCTACCTAGAAACTGTGCCAGAGGAGACGACATATTTCGAAAGAAGGACTTAACACAGATAGTGGTGAGATTCATACCAGCTCACACATACAAGGCATGTCAAGACAACTAGCTTGAACAACCCAACAACAGCTGAAACATTACTTACCAAGTAACAATGCAGCATCCTCCACGGACTACGAGAAAAGGATTTACCAGTAGGTACCAAAATCCTATTTTCTCTTACGTCCTAGAGGATGCTGGGGTCCACATTAGTACCATGGGGATGTACCAAAGCTCCCAGAACAGGAGGGAGAGCGTGGAGGCTCCTGCAGAACTGATTAACTGAACTTCAGATCATCAGAGGCCAAAGTATCGAACTTGTAGAACTTTGCAAACGTGTTCGACCCAGACCAAGTTGCAGCTCAGCAAAGTTGTACTGCCGAGACACCCCGGGCAGCCGTAGGCGATACAAAGAGAGGTTAGATATGCAGAACTCCCTTCAAAAAGGTCTTAACCTCAGGTAGGGCAGCAAATTGCTTCTGAAAGAAAATGGATAAGGCTGAAATCTGGACCTTCACAGATCCCAACCTCAGACCCATATCCACCCCTGCTTGCAGGAAGAGGAGGAAACGTCCCAGTTGAAATTCCACTGCAGGAAACTTCTTAGACTCACACCAAGAAACATATTTCTTCCAAATACGATGGTAATGTTTTGCCATTACCCCTTTCCTAGCCTGTATGAGGGTAGGAATAACTTTCTTCGGCATGCCCTTCCGAGCAAGAATCAGGCGCTCTACTTCCATGCCGTCAAACGTAGCCGTGGCAAGTCTTGATAGGCGAATGGCCCCTGCTGCAGCAGGTCCTCCCGAAGAGGAAGAGGCTTCAGTTCTTCTAGCAGTAGATTCAGAAGGTCCGCGTACCAAGCCCTTTTTGGCCAATCTGGGGCAATGAGGATCGCTTGAACCCTTGTTCTCCTTATGAGCTTTAGGATTCTTGGGATGAGTGGGAGTGGTGGAAACACGTACACTGACTGGAACGCCAACGGAGACACCAGGGCGTCCACTGCCACTGCCTGTGGGTCCCTCGACCTGGAACATTAACGCTGAAGCTTCTTGTTGAGACGAGAGGCCATCATGTCTATTTGGGGAAATCCCCAAAGATCTGTTATTTCCTTGAAACCCTCCGGATGAAGTCCCCACTCCCCTGGATGGAGATTGTGTCTGCTGAGGAAGTCTGCTTCCCAGTTGTCTACTCCTGGAATGAAGATGGTTGACAGCACAAACGCGTTTTTCTGTCCAGAGGAGTATTCTTGTCGCCTCTGACTTTGCCGCTCTGCTCTTCGTTCCGCCCTGTCAGTTTATGTAAGCCACTGTTGTTACGTTGTCTGACTGCACTTGGATGGCCCGATTTCTCAGAAGAGGGGCCGCCTGAAGAAGACCATTGTAGACGGCTCTTAGTTCCAGGATGCTTATGGGCAAGCCGGCTTTCAGGCTTGACCACCGTCCTTGGAAGGTTACTCCTTGAGTGACTGCTCCCCAGCCCTGGATGCTCGCATCCGTCGTTAGCAGGACCCAGTCCTGAATCCCGAACCTGCGGCCCTCCAGAAGGTGAGGCAATTGGAGCCACCAGAGAAGAGAAATCCTAGCCCTTGACGACAGACGAATTCTCTGATGCATGTGGAGGTGAGATCCCGACCACTTTTCCAGGAGATCCAGTTGGAAGGTCCGATCATGGAACCTCCCGTACTGGAGAGCCTCGTAAGAGGCCACCATCTTTCCCAATAGGCGAATGCATTGATGAACCAACACCCGGGGTCGCTTCAAGACATCCAGGACCATGGATTGGATCGCCAACGCCTTGTCCAGTGGAAGAAACACCCGCTGCACTTCCGTATCCAGGATCATTCCCAGAAATGACAATCTCTGGGTTGGTTCCAAATGTGACTTTGGAAAATTCAGAATCCAACCGTGACTCTGGAACAATGGACTGCAGCAGCTTCTCCTTGGACGATGCCTTTATCAGGAGATCGTCCAGATAAGGAATGATGTTCACACCCTGCTTGCAGAGTAGTATCATCATTTCCGCCATCACCTTGGTAAACACCCTTGGTGCTGTGGAGAGGCCGAATGGCAGGGTCTGGAACTGAAAATGACAGTCCAGGAGTGCAAAGCGGAGATAAGTCTGATGCGGCAGCCAGATCGGAATGTGAAGGTATGCATCCTTGATATCCAGTGATACCAGGAATTCCCCCTCTTCCAGACATGATTTCACCGCCCTGAGAGACTCCATCCTGAACTTGAAATCCTTTAGAAAGAGGTTCAATGATTTTAGGTTCAGAATGGGCCTGACCGAACCATCCGGTTTCGGTACAACGAAAAGGTTAGAACAGTAACCTTTGTTCTGCACGTGAGGTGGCACCGGCACAATGACCTGTGCCTCCACCAGCTTTTGGACAGCTTCCTGAAGCACTGTGCTGTCCTCCAACAGTGTTGGTAAGCCCAACTTGAAAAAACGATGAGGAGGGAGACTTTGAAATTCCAACCTGTATCCCTGAGACACAATATCTACTACCCAGGGATCCAGGCCGGACGATACCCAGACATGACTGAACTGTCACAGTCTCGCTCCCACAGGCCCCACCTCCGGGCCGTGCCATCCACCGTCATGCGGAGGACTTTGGGGTACTTGAAGCAGGCTTTTGTACCTGGGAACCTGCAGCGGCAGGTCTCTTGGACTTAACCTTACGTCCCCTAAAGAAGGTATTGGATGATCTGGCCTTTCTAGGCTTGTTAGGCCGAAAGGACTGCTGCGCAACTGAGGAGAAGGATTTCTTCGGAGCCGGTGCTGCTGAGGGAAGAAACGGAGACTTACCCGCTGTAGCGGCAGATATCCAAGTGTCTAGAGCTTCCCCAAAGAGAGCCTGACCTGTATAGGGTAGCGACTCCACACTTCTTCTGGATTTCGCGTCGGCCGACCACTGGCGGAGCCACAGTCCCCGACGAGCTGAAACAGACATGGAAGAAATTCCCGCAGCCAGGAAACCCAGGTCTTTCATGGATTCTACCATAAAACCTGCAGAATCATGAATGTTGCGTAAATACAATGCAACGTCATCCCTATCCATAGTATCCAAATCCTCAATTAAGGTAGCCGACCACTTCACTATTGCCTTTGCAATCCATGCACTAGCAATAGTAGGACGTAATATGGCCCCTGAAGCACATTGATTTAAGCGTGTTACCATTTTTCTATCTGTCGGCTCCTTTAAGGCGGTAGATCCCGGAACAGGTAAAACCACCTTTTTTGAGAGTCTGGACACAGATGCATCAACAATCGGCGGGCTTTCCCACCTTTTCCTATCCTTCTCATGGAAAGGAAAAGCCATCAGAGTCCTCTTAAGGATCTGAAATTTCTGTTCAGGGTTTACCCATGCTTTTTCAAATATAGCATTCATTCAGCTCTTTTGACGCAGGGAAGGTTGGCGAGGCTTTCTTATTTTCAGTGAAAAAAGCCTCCTCTACCTGCTCAGGTGTGGTATCATTAACATTTAACACATCACTGACAGCCTCTATCAATAATTGCACCCCCCTTGCAAGAGATGCGGACCCCAGAAACACATCCCCATCACCATCTGTGGTGTCAGAATCGGTATCCGTGTTGTCTTGTGTGACATGCACAAGCGCACGTTTATGGGGGTATATAGCTGGAAGTCCTGAGGTGCCAGACACAGGCCATTCTGCCATAGAGCTCTGTAATACCTGGGTTGCAGATTCATTACTAGCAACCCTGTCAGAAATCTGAGAAATCCACGTTTTGATAGAGGAAAACCACTCTGGTTCCCTTGCTGGTATCTGTGCTAAACCAGTGCTAGCCTGATTACATGGAATGGGATCATCCTGGGAGCATAAATCCTCTGCAGCATATGACACAGTGACCCTGGACATAGCTAAAGGAGACCACCAAACACTCCACACAGAGGTGGCGGCAGACAGAGTATCCCCCCCAAGAATGGCAAGAGAGAGACAGAGATTGGAGCCAACCCACACACAGCGCTTTGTAGCAAGGAGAAACCCCCTGTCAGCGCTGACTGTGTTCCTTAATAAGACACACAGTCTAATTACAGCCTGCCCTCCCTTCTACAACCCCCTGGTACCGTATACAGTAAGCTGGAGTTGCTGTGGAGGGACCTGAATCTTCCTCTTAGCGCTTGCAGGCAGGAAAATGGAGAAGGAACGCTGCAGAGTCTGCTCTGAGGAGAAGCCCCGCCCCCTTAATGGCGCTGTCTTCCCGCTCTTTAGGTGATTATACTGGCCTGAGGAAAGGTGCTGGCTGAGATACCTGGACCCGACAAGCTTGCTGACCAGTTTGGGGGGTCGCGCTGGCCCAGGGCGCCCCTCACAGCGCCGCACTATGTGCCTCTGGTACCATCCTGTAACCGCGCTCCCTCCCCATTGCCGCCAACTTCACACTGGCCCCCCACTTACCAGGGGGGTCGGTGACAAACTCACCACTCTCTTCAGCTCTGTAAGGGGTCGGCGGCATGCTGCTGGGGCGAGCGGTTCTCCTGTGGCAGAGACCGATCAGACCCCTCTGGAGCTCAGTGTCCAGTCAGCGGAGTCAGTGGGTCAGAACCCGCAGGGCGGACACTGCTCTCCCCCATAGTCCCTCGCTGCAGGCAGGCTGTTGCCAACAGCCTCCTGTAAAAAAATAAACTCTAAAATAAAACTTTACTAGAAAAGCTCTATAGAGCTCCCCTAGCTGTGACCGGCTCCTCCAGGCACATTTTCTAAACTGAGTCTGGTAGAAGGGGCATAGAGGGAGGAGCCAGCCCACACTCTAAAACTCTTAAAGTGCCAATGGCTCCTGGTGGACCCGTCTATACCCATGGTACTAATGTGGACCCCAGCATCCTCTAGGACGTAAGAGAAATAACTATTAAATAAAATCATTGTTTATTTATTCTTTATGATAATAGTACCCTGACCTATTGCACTGGATAAACTCATGCAAGTAACATGCTCTATAACTTACCCATATGTACCTACTCTCTCTGAAGGTGAGGTAGACTCCCGATTTTTCAGGTAGACCCCAGATCCCTGTAAGAGTGGTTGGATCTCCCGTATCGCACCCACTTCCTAGTGGGTCTGTAGAGACGGGTCAATTTCAATTCAATGAGAATTGTGTCATATTTCCCCCTCCCCATGGACCCGCAATTCATGGCATTATGATGTGGCAGAGGTGGAGCCTAATGATGCAGAGTCTGGCTCCAGCCCAGAAGTGATTACCTGCATCTCCTCTCCAAGCTTCACCCGGAGAGATGGAGGAAAAAGTCAGCACCTGTGACCTTATACCATATACCAGCAGTGATCGCAAAAACGCGCTACTGCGCGTATTTTACCCCAAAAATGACAGTGAGGACCCGAAAATGAAAACCCGTTGGGTCCCTCAGGACGCGCTCTGGCCAGCAGCGCTGTGCATGTCCTGTGCGAGTCTGTCAGTGTCACTTTGCCAGCAGAGAAAGGGGAGGAGGCTATATGGAGTGTGTGATCTCCTGCCCTCCCCTTCTGCTTCACCGTACCCCGATCATCCTATCAAAGGTAAGGTATGCGTAGGGGAGTGTGGTACGGTGCATTGTCACTCACCAGCAGTAGCGCGGTGCAGGGATGGGGGAGAGCGGAGGAGTGTCACCGAGTAGCGGGGGGAGGTGCGGTGCAGGGATGGGAGTGCGGTGGACTAAAACTCACTAGCAGTCGGGAGGGGAGGTGCGGTGCAGGGATGGGGGAGTGCGAAGGAGTGTCACCGACTAGCAGGGGAGGTGCGGTGCAGGGATGGGGGAGTGCGAAGGAGTGTCACCGACTAGCAGGGTAGGTGCGGTGCAGGGATGGGGGAGTGCTATGGGTGCGGCAGCGGGGGACGGCGTGGTGCTGTGCATTGGGGTGGGGATTGCCAGTGCCTTTACTGGTTTAATCATTCAGCTGCTACAATGCGGGGGGCGGGGCTGACAGTCTAGAATGAAATGTGGAAACCTGTGTATATAGGGTCATGGTGTTTTTGGCTGAATAACACAGAACACAAATGTATAAACCCATGGCAACCCTAAGGACTCTGGGATGAAGAGGCTGTTGCCAGATTACACACAGCATTCTGGCTGTTCTAGCAGCACTGGATAGAGCCCCTCGCTGCCACTATCAATGTCAGGTCTGAGGATGGTGGGCTATAACTACAGCAGGTGAGGGGGCTCATCAGTA
Source organism: Pseudophryne corroboree (assembly GCF_028390025.1). NCBI lineage: Eukaryota > Metazoa > Chordata > Amphibia > Anura > Myobatrachidae > Pseudophryne > Pseudophryne corroboree. The sequence goes on from NC_086445.1 coordinate 169,281,805, forward strand.
CACAGAAAAATCATCTTGCGTGCCACAGTTGGGGAAGGGGGTGGGGGGGGGGGGTGGGGAGATTTAATGGGTAGACAATCCGCCTCTGCAGAATACTAACTGCGAAGTAAGCAGCATGCTGGAGTCATGCCCACAGAAGATGCCAGCAGTAGGTGGCGGGACAGGAGGCGGCTGAGGGTGGCATGGGCAGGAATAGGACAAGAGAACCCTGGAGAAGAGTAGGGGGCAGTTTCTGCAGGACATAGCCTGTCCCCTTCATTCCCTGTTCCCACAATGCTGCAATCATTCCCCTGTAACCTGTCGCACCTCCCCGAAATGAAATGTTATCAGACTGCCAATCAAATGCCAGCCTGCATCCTGTGCCACAGGACCTGCTCGCTCACATGCAGAACAGGTCCTACACATTAGCAAAGTACTAAAATCAGTACTTTGCACTGATGGTCTCAGGTGCGACCACACATGACTGACCCTCTATATTATAATCTGCTCCTCATGTTCTGAGGACCAGGCTCGACCGCTTCTTACCCTCCACCTTGTCACCACCAATTTAAATTTGTTCCCCTCTTCCACACTACCCTGCCTGCACCCTCATTCTACCCTGTTTGAGTTCCATAGGACAGAGGAGCTGAGAAGGTATCTGGAGGGATGTTGCTAATGTTAATGTGTAGTGTACTGTAGTAAATTAGTGCAGCGTATAGGGAGGGAGATATAGTGATGTAGTGCAGCGCATGGGGGGGATGTAGTTCAGCATATGGGGGGGATGTAGTGTATGTGGTGCGGCATATAGGGGGATGTATTAAGTAATGTAGTGTAGTGATGTACGGCAGGGTATAGGAAGGGTGTAGTGCAAAAATGGAGTGTAGTGATGTAGTGCAAGGTATATATAGGGTGATGTAACGTAGTACAGCAAAGTAGTATAGCATATTATAAGGGGACTATAGTGCAGGGATGTAGTTTGTAGGGGGGGGGGGGATGTAGTGCCGCAATGTGTAGTGGGAAACGTGCTACCGTGGAGGGAGCACAGCCAAGGGCACACAGTGCATGAACGTACTGTCTTGCTAATCTTTAGCATATGTGGGGGGAGGCGTATGAGTGGGGGACCCAAAGCATATTTTTTAACCTGGGTCCACCACTCACTAGTTCCACCACTGTTTATATGTGCAATGTCTGAGGGCATGTGGGGGATCTGATGGGAATTTTAGGGGTATGTAGAATGATCTAATTCCATGTAAGGGGGTCTGAGGGACTTTAAAGGATACATATAGAGGTTTAAGTGTATTTAAAGGGTATGTTTAGAGGTTTGATGCCCATTTAATAGATTTAGTTTCAATAAAATATGATGTGACCCAAAAATAATGAAGTGGGACTCCAAAATTTATAAATGATGGGTCCCTGGGACCCACATAATTTCTGTCCCAGCGCGATCACTGTACCAGTAATGGCTAGATGAGTGATGCTGCTTCTCCTGGTCACTGGTAGTCTGGGAACATGCTCTCACTGATGTGCTCTGCTCCCAGCCAGTCAGTGATTCTAAGCAGCAGCACGGTGGGGATCACACCCTCTGCCTGTATAAGAGGGCAGAAGCATACTGTCTATGTGTGTGAGTTAGTGCGTGTGTGTATGTCTGTCTGTCTATCTATCTATGGAAGGTATCCAATTAGCTGCGCTAATTGGTTTGCCAGGGGCAACCCAAATAGCTCCAATGTGGCGCGCTCCTCCCCCCTGATGCCGGCACTTATCGGGGATTACGTGAGGCACTCGAAGCATAATCCACGATAAGTGCCGCAAAAATACATAGGTCCACATCTTTTCACGGGACCAATATATTTAATGTATTTTGCGGGACCTAATTGGATAGGGTGATCACAAAAAAAAACACAAAAAAGGCCCATTTTTTGTGCCTGTGGCACTATCGTGGGTAATCGGATGCCCCCCTATGTATCTCTTGCAGGTGGATAAGGAATCTCCCCACAGAGACATTTACATCTAGTAAAGAAGATAAACATACAAAGGAGACAGAATCAAAATAAATAAACAATTGCTGCTACATGATGATGTTATGGACACAGACATGTACGGAAGGTTCCTCTACAGTCAATGTGAAGAATGCTGCAAGGTAATAAAGGTGCGCTGCTGGGTGAAATCCACATGTGCTGATATAACATATATCGGGGGTAATTCAGACTGCATCGCTGCAGCGGCAGCAATCGCAGTCTGAATTTTTTTGTGGGGTGCACTCGCGCATGCTCACCCCAGGAGCTCAGTGAGATGTTAAAAGCATTTCAGGGTTGCGATCGCCTCTGCCTGATTGAAAGGTAGGGGCGGTCGCGGGGAGGGAGGGGGTGTGCCAACGGTGTTAGAATGCTGTTGGCGGGGCGCGGTCCAGACAACGCAGGCGTGTGCAGACCGTTGGGGGTAGCGGCAGCTGCGTGACGTCACACACACCCGCTGCAACCCGGGATGTGGCGGGTAGCTCCTTGCCAGAGCGCAGGAGCTGAGCATGCAGGGAGCTACTGGCCAGGTGCAAACGCATTGCCGCCGTGCGATGCTTTGCACTAGTGTGTGTGTGTGTGGGGGGGGGGGGGGGGGGGGCAGATATGCGGGGTGGACTAGGCCTGTGCTGGTCGTCCCCCTGCATGTCTGAGAAAATGATCGTAGATGTTCTACATTTAGCACATCTACGATCAAATCTAAATTAGGCCCTTTATCAGGTACATTTCTATTATTTATTTTGACGGAGGGCTTGTATATATCAGTTTATTTAATGAGCCCTGGTTGTCTTGAACAGCACTGTAAACGTGCTTGGAAGATATAAGAAATAAATCAGATTGCCAGTACAGTATATTCAGGCTTGTTCCGAGGCACTAAAGTAACTGGACTTTCTCCTCGACAAAGCAAAAAACACATGGCTTATTTCCAATGAGTCCAACTCACTACAAATCACAGCAGACCCCAGGTCCTCCTCACTGTACAGTGTGGCCGACATGGCGCTGGGGCTCCTATTATAAGAAGGGGTGATTTAGGAGTCAGGTCGGCCCTACTAGGCACATTATTGCCTCCCCACCACCACCACCACCAATCACGTTACTGCTCCCTTTGTTTTGTGGCCAGTCCAGATTAGGGATGGCCATCGGTAGGTTATCCTTCGATGGTCACAATTGATGGTACCATTGATGGAAAACCACGATGGTGTAAAACCATCTGTAAGGGAACCATCAGTGGTTTTACCCATTGACGGTCACCCCTGCATTACTGTAAAATTAACTGCGCGCCAATCAGAGCCTGGGGGCATGTCTATGTGGTTGTCAGGGGCGGGGCTAAACTCTGTGCCGAAACACTTTGATGAAAAAAAAATTTAAAAAAATGGTAGCACTGAACCATCAATGCCGTGAAACCATCTGGTTCTCCGCCCATCGATGTCAAAAGTATTCAACATTAGTCATAGACCCTCAATGATTTTGAATCATCGATGATTTTGAATTATTGATGGTCAATGGCCATCCCTAGTCCAGGTGCCTCAAGACCACCAAAGGAGCTCCAACCTCAACCCACTACCTCCCGGACCATAATTTGCCGCCTATTTTCTCACTACCTTCAGTTACAAAACAGAGTATTAAAGAAAAAAGTTATGAGAAAAAAAATGACCAGGTCTCATCAACCAAAGGGTGTGCTGACCCCAGCAAATGCCTCCCCTAGGCACATGCCTCACATGCCTTCTAGTGAGAAATCCACCACTGGTTATATGGGCTGTGCCCGGTTACTGTATATGCGCCATACGAGCAGATGTCAGTAAGGGCTATGGGCAATGGCCGCTGTACAGTATACAGGTAGAGGAGACGTGTGCGTCAGGTCGCAGCCGCACTGCAGTCGGATTGTCCTGTACACACCCGCACACTTACTCCGCGCCTTACCGTGCAGTTGTAGTGGGCCGTGATCTCCCCGTCAGCCGTCCTCAGCATCTGCCCGGTCCTCGCGTTTGCATCATGCTGGCGGCAGAAAGCGCAGACCCTCGCGGAGGCCATGGGGCAGCAGAGTCGCGCACAAGTCGCTACGACAGTAATTCCTACTGTTCCGTCTCCTCTCCAGTAATTTGCTGGGAAGCACAATGAATGTACTACTGAATATACGGTGTGCGCGCTGCAGCCACTTTCAGTTTCTGTTGAGTGTACGGGTATCAGGCATTCGGATTCCTTAGGGGTGGGCTCAGGAAGTAAAGTTGGGAGGGGGCTGTGCTAAAGTTGCAGCAAAAGTGTAATTTCCCCGTGATCTGTGACGGATATCACTTGCACATAGGGGCTAATTGAGGGGGTCATTCATACCCGATCGCTGTCTTTTGCTAGCGATCGCACGGGCGGGCCGCGGCTGCTTCGTGGCGTCACACGCTGCCGCTGTGACCCGGGAAGCGACAAGTAGCTCCCAGCCAGCGCGCAAGAGCTGCGCTGGCTGGGAGCTGCTCCTGAAGTACAAAAGCATCACCGCTGTGCGATGCTTTTGTACTTCTGCAATGGGGCAAGGACTGACGCGGGGCGGGCTCAGGTGCAAAACGCAGGATTTATTTAGGGGGGTTTCCATGGGTGTGTATCTGTGAATGTGTACATATACGTATATATATATATATATATATATATATATATACATATATACACAGTATCCAAATAATCCGGCACTCTTGCTAATGTCCAGCTGCCTGGGTGCCGTTGTCTAGCATTGTACAAATGGTGGAGTCAGAGCAGTATATGCTCAAGACAGACACGGCACTCCAGGACTAATTATAAAGGTATTTAATAATCCAGCTTATTCAACAACCTGCATACCATCCGGTCCAAGGTGCAAATGTCCGCAGGGACCAGTGGTGCGATATATGACATCAAAGCACAAGCATGTTACCTGCTTGTGCTTTGATGTCATATATCGCACCACTGGTCCCTGCGGACATTTGCACCTTGGACCGGATGGTATGCAGGTTGTTGAATAAGATGGATTATTAAATACCTTTATAATTAGTCCTGGAGTGCCGTGTCTGTCTTGAGCATATACTGCTCTGACTCCACCATTTATATATACACACACATACACACGTACATATATATATATATATACTGTATATGTAACTATATATATATATATATATATATATATATATATGGGTACAACCACATCATGAGGCTCCAGCTGGGGCTATGTTGTAGATGAGACCAGCACTCCAGGTATGATCAAACGTTTTTATGCCATTTTATAACACATCACAAATGGGTTCTCTGTGCAAACTCAGCAATTTGTAAACATGACTTTTGTAATATCAAGTATCTCACACGTCCTGTGTATACTGGGGATATGCATCCTACCCAGCCGAATCTCCCAACAGCCGTTTCGGCTACCGCCGTCGTCAGGGGAGCTGTTACCATCAGTCAGCTAATCTTGCCACATTTATACCCCACAAACTATTAAAAACCGTGCTCACCTGTCCCCTCTTTCTTAATCATCCCCGCCAGCTGGTGTTGAAAGGCGCGCTCACCCGGCCGCACGGACACCGCGGCGCCCAGCTATGACGTCATCCGGCTCGGTCCCATGCTTCTGACGGGCCACTCCCAGCGTTTTCCTCCGTCGCCTAGGTAATGGGGATACCACCTCCCCGCGTCACATGATCGTGACGCGAGTCCAGCACCTCCCGCCCTGTCATCGAACAGGAGTAAGCTGATTGGTCCATTCCCGCATGGGGTCCACCTGCCTGTCATGACGTATTTCACTGGTCTCCTCGTCTCCCAGCAACCGGGCCGCATCGTCTCCCCACACCTACAACAGGGAATCTAAAAGAATATAGGCCCTCATTCCGAGTTGTTCGCTCGGTATTTTTCATCGCATCGCAGTGAGAATTCTCTTAGTGCGCATGCGTAATGTTCGCACTGCGCATGCGTCAAGTAACTTTACTAAGAAGAAAGTAATTTTACTCACGGCTTTTTCGTCGCTCCGGAGAACGCATTGTGATTGACAGGAAATGGGTGTTACTGGGCGGATGTACGGCGTTTTAGGGGCGTGTGGCAGGAAACGCTACCGTTTCCGGAAAAAACGCAGGCGTGTCTGGAGAAACGGTGGGAGTGCTTGGGCGAACGCTGGGTGTGTTTATGACGTCAGCCGGGACCGAAAAGCACTGAATTGATCGCACAGGCAGAGTAAGTCTGGAGTTACTCAGAAACTGCTAACTCGGTTTTGATCGCAATATTGCGAATACATCGGTCGCACATTTAAGATGTTTAGATTCACTCCCAGTAGGCGGCGGCTTAGCGTGTGTAACTCTGCTATAATCGCCTTGCGAGCGAACAACTCGGAATGAGGGCCATAGTGTATCTACACATAAAAGACCTAATTTACCATTAAATCGTACACCCCCACAAAAACACTGTATATCTATTGCGTACAGAGGGTCGGACTGGAGGAGATCCCTCAAGAGACCATCCGCCACCTCATCAGGAGCATGCCCAGGCGTTGTAGGGAGGTCATACAGGCACGTGGAGGCCACACACACTACTGAGCCTCATTTTGACTTGTTTTAAGGACATTACATCAAAGTTGGATCAGCCTGTAGTGTGTTTTTCCACTTTAATTTTGAGGGTGACTCCAAATTCAGACCTCCATGGGTTAATAAATTTGATTTCCATTGATAATTTTTGTGTGGGATAGAAAGAAGGTTATCCAGCGCTCATGTAGGTGGGTATTTGAATTGCCCTAAGGCTGCTACCTATTTTCAGAAGTTCCTCAAGCTTCTATAGTGGTAAGGTACAATATGGGGTTAGGTGCGCCAGGTGGACAAACTTATAATTATTTGAAAGGGATGATGTTTGAAATGATACTCAGACTAATTGTTAAATCTCTCAATGGTGTTTTTTATTTTGATCAGAAAATAGAGGGGAAGGGGTGGTTTTGGATATGGAGGAAAGGGGAGTGAAAGAGCTGGGGGGGGGGGGGAAGGAAAAATACAATAAATATGTTGTATATATAGCAATATCCGTATTAGCGGATATGTTGATGTTTTAGTTACTATAGTGCAGGCCTGGCCAACCTGCGGCTCTCCAGCTGTTGTGAAACTACACATCCCAGCATTCCCTGCCACAGTTTTAGCATTCCCTAATAGCAAAACTGTGGCAGGGCATGATGGTACTTGTAGTTTTACAACAGCTGGAGAGCCACAGGTTGGCCAGGCCTGCTATAGTGTATTGGGGGCACTCAGGTCAGTGGCGTCCCACTTCTGCAGTGCCTAGAGTCTTGTAATGCTGTCCAGAGCCTGTATGTGGTAATTATGTTTGGTCAGAAAAAAGTGGAAGAATTGCAACAAAAATGGTGGGGGTCCCCCCGGAGGGTCGGTGCGGCAAGGGGTCCTGGTGATCGCTAAGGGTTAGGTAGTGAGGGCTCCGGACATACCGTCCGCCCCTGGGCTCTGTCAGTACACAGTGTCGCTCTTTTGAGAACACTGTGACTAACTGTGCCAATTGGGGAAGCGGTCACCGTCTTGGAGAGGGAGAAGGACAGCTGCTTCTAGCCCTGCTGGGCTGTCTGCCGTGTCCTTTCCTCTCCTACAGAGTCCCTTACCTTGTCCTCGTAGCTCCGTCTCGTTCCCTCTTGCTGGCGGCCTTCTCCGTTCTTCTTCGGCGGCGTTGTCCTCTTCCTTCCGGGTTGCTCCGATCACGTGATCAGGGTGCGAGGTCGCAATGTGTTCGGGTCCGTGAAGCGGCGGCTCCCTCTCTTCCGTTTTCGTTGTTCTTTTATCTTACGGCTCTGTCTGTAGGCGAGCTGTTCATTGAAGTCCGGCTGTCAGGGTGCTGGGGCCGCTCTACGCTCCAATCTCCCCTCTCCAATTTTTGTGTGATTTTGTTGTCAGCACATTCAACTATGTAAAGAACAAAGTATTTAATAAGAATATTTCATTCACTCAGATCTAGAATGTGTTATTTTAGTGTTCCCTTTATTTTTTTGAGCAGTGTATATATATATATATATATATATATATATACACACACACACACACATCTCTATATATTTACTCTATGAGGAAGCTTCAATTGGACACCATCAGTTGGTCCGTATTGATGTGCAGTGCTGCCTGAGACTGACAAGCAAGAGACGGGAGGACGCTATATGCGGCGGCTTGAAGACGGGAGCTCAATCAGCTGTTTAGCGCCTGCGGTGCGCAGAGCTCCGGAAGCCGGACTGACATCTCTCTCTCAAAGCCAGTAAAGGTGTGTGCACGGGAGCCAGCTTTAGTGGGAGACGGAGGACGCCATTTGTGGTAACTGGAAAACGGGAGCTTCTTTCTACAAGTGCGTGCGGTGCACTGAGCCCCGGGTGTTATATCAATTCCTCCATGATTTCTGGACATCTCTCCCACAAGTAAAGAACCATCCGTTTTTTATGAGCATCCGGATAAGTTCATCAATTGGTAAAAAAGGCTCCATTTATACCACAATATATGATATTTAATTCATGAAATATTTATAAGCACATCTAATGGGACTGTCCTATTTGAGAACAAAAATAAGGACATCATCAATTTTATGAGTATTAAGTAGCCTACTGTGGTCACTATTAGATATATGATCCACCTCTTATGCTCAATTAGTATTGGGGTTTTATATATATGCGCATACTAATTATTTCAGTTTAGTGATGTATTTTTTTGTGTTCTTATTTGATTGATTTTATAGATATTAAAACTATCTTAAAACTACTATATTGAGTCCATTCATGTCCTGTTGCCTCAAATTAAGTATATTAGCGCAAGGGGTTATAGAGTTTGTTCAAGAAGGGCCTGGTACCCGGATCTTCAGGAATTACTGGTGGAAGATCCTTGGCCGCTTCCTCTAAGAGAGGACCTGTTGTTACAGGGTCCATGCGTGTTTCCAGACTTACCACGGCTGCGTTTGACGGCATGGAGGTTGAGCGCCAGATCTTAGCTCGTAAGGGTATTCCCGGGGAGGTCATTCCCACTCTCATTAAGGCTAGGAAGGAGGTTATATAGCGAAACATTATCACCGTATTTGGAGAAAGTATGTTTCCTGGTGTGAGTCTAAAATGGCTCCTGCGGAAGATTTTCACTTGGGTCGCTTTCTCCACTTTTTGCAGGCGGGAGTAGATGCAGGCCTGAAATTAGGCTCCATCAAAGTGCAGATTTCGGCTTTGTCTATTATCTTTCAAAAAGAATTAGCTGTCCTCCCAGAGGTTCAGACTTTTGTGAAAGGCGTAATGCATATCAATCCTCCGTTTGTGCCTCCTGTAGCTCCATGGGATCTTGATGTGGTCTTACGGTTTCTTATGTCTTCCTGGTTTGAACCTTTGCGTAAGGTTGAGTTGAAATTTCTCACTTGGAAGGTAGTTATGCTGTTGGCGCTGGCGTCTGCCAGGCGAGTGTCAGAGTTGGCGGCCTTATCTCATAAGAGCCCGTACTTGATTTTTCATTCGGATAGGGCGGAATTGAGGACTCGTCAACAATTTCTGCCGAAGGTGGTTTCTTCATTTCACATTAACCAACCTATTGTGGTCCCGATGGCTACAGAGGCTGTGGCGATTCCAAAATCTCTGGATTTTGTGAGAGCTTTGAAGATCTACATCACTAGGACAGCTGTTGCCAGAAAAACTGAGGCGCTGTTTGTCCTGTATGCTTCCAACAAGATTGGTCATCCTGCTTCAAAACAGACTATTGCATGCTGGATTTGTAGTACGATTCAGCAGGCTCATTCTTCGGCCGGGCTACCAGTGCCGAAGTCAGTGAAAGCCCATTCTACCAGGAAAGTGGGCTCATCTTGGGCGGCTGCCCGAGGAGTCTCAGCGTTACAGCTTTGCCGAGCAGCTACTTGGTCGGGTTCAAGCACTTTTGCTAAGTTCTGTAGGTTTGATACCCTGGCTGATGAGGACCTTGCGTTTGCTCAGTCGGTGCTGCAGAGTCGTCCGCACTCTCCCGCCCGTTCTGGAGCTTTGGTATAAACCCCATGGTCCTTTTGGAGTCCCCAGCATCCTCTAGGACGTAAGAGAAAATAGGATTTTGGTACTTACCGTTAAATCCTTTTCTCCTAGTCCGTAGAGGATGCTGGGCGCCCATCCCAGTGCGGACTGTTACTTGCAGTGTTTTCTTGCTGGTAAAATTAGTTTATACACGGGTTGTGTATTTCTTGTTTTCAGCTTGTTGCTGTGGTTACTTCATACTGTTATCTGGTTTACGGTTACTCCGGTTGTACGGTATGTTTGTGGTGTGGGCTGGTATGTTTGTAGCCCTTAGTTTAAACAAAAATCCTTTCCTCGAAATGTCCGTCTCTCCTGGGCACAGTTCCTATAACTGGGGTCTGGAGGAGGGGCATAGAGGGAGGAGCCAGTTCACACCCAGTTTAAGTCTTTTCAGTGTGCCCAAGCTCCTGCGGATCCCGTCTATAAGACACATATCTTCTCATTCTATGCAATAGATAGCACCTTTCCTTATACCCCATGGTCCTTTTGGAGTCCCCAGCATCCTCTACGGACTAGGAGAAAAGGATTTACCGGTAAGTACCAAAATCCTATTATCTACCCTACCCCACAAGCTCGTTGCCTAGGTGTCATCCCTGACTCTGATCTGTCCTTTGTTCCCCACATTCTATCTGTCTCAAGATCATGTTACATGCATCTAAAAAACATATCCAAAATACGACCATACCTTACAGAAGACACTGCTAAAACTCTAATCCACGCTCTCATTATCTCCCGAATTGATTATTGCAATAGTCTCCTAACTGGTCTTCCCAAAACGAGACTCTCACCACTACAATCCATTCTGAATGCAGCGGCGAGGCTTATCTTACTCGCTAGACGTTCATCGTCTGCAGATCCACTCTGTCAGTCCCTCCATTGGTTACCTGTATTCTACCGCATTCAATATAAAATACTTTTACTCACACACAAGGCCATTAACCAAACTACACCAACGTACATCACTTCGCTTATCTCAAAATATCTCCTAACCTGACCTCTTCGCTCTTCACAAGACCTGCGTCTCTCATCCACACTCATTACTCGCTCCCACTCACGATTGCAGGACTTTCATCGGGCTCTGTGGAATGCCCTACCACGCACAATAAGACTCTCCTCTAGTCTCCAAACCTTCAAGCGTTCCTTGAAAACTCACCTCTTTAGGCAAGCATTTAAAATTCCAGAACCGCCCACATAACTTTCATAAACCTTCCTATCAAATTGCATCCACTCTGTACAGTACACACATATCCTCACGTCTTCTCATTCTATGCAATAGATAGCACCTTTCCTTGTGTACACATGCCTATTTTCCTATAGATTGTAAGCTTGCGAGCAGGGCCTTCCTACCTCTATGACTGTTTGTTATCACCCAGTTTGATATTGTTATTTCAAATTGTAAAGCGCAACGGAATTTTCTGCGCTATATAAGAAACTGTTAATAAATAAATAAAAATAATGAAAGACATATTACCATTTTTGACATAGAATATGGGGTTAAATGGTTTTATAAAAAAGTAGATAACGTACGTTGATATTCTCCCTGTTGTATCCCAAAGTATTATTTACAAGATCTTTGGACACACCGAATGGTTTATTTTGAGGCAGATTACTTAATGAGCTCTTAGGCGGATTATAAAGACCACCTTCTTGAGGTCTCAGGCTTTCTTTTTAACCCTTGTCTTTCATCATCCCCCCTTCCCCCCTTGTCTTTCATCATCCCCCCTTCCCCCCTTGTCTTTCATCATCCCCCTTCCCATAATTTCCTACTCATAACTGCACCTATTTCCGTACATACCTATCATGTTTTTAGATGTCCATATCAATAAATGAATCCTTTGTTGGCTATTTTAATTTCTTTTACTTCATTGCTTTTATTCTCTTTACTCTGTTAGCCCTTTATACTGTACCTCATGCTATCTTAGGATGAGATTTCTAATGCCTCTAATGTCATAATTATTTGGTTCAATTTTCTGTACATTCAGTTTCTTGTTCATACTTGCAGTGTTACTTTTCTCTGTTTACAATAATAAGAATTTACTTACCGATAATTCTATTTCTCATAGTCCGTAGTGGATGCTGGGAACTCCGTAAGGACCATGGGGAATAGCGGCTCCGCAGGAGACTGGGCACAAAAGTAAAAGCTTTAGGACTACCTGGTGTGCACTGGCTCCTCCCCCTATGACCCTCCTCCAAGCCTCAGTTAGGATACTGTGCCCGGACGAGCGTACACAATAAGGAAGGATTTTGAATCCCGGGTAAGACTCATACCAGCCACACCAATCACACCGTACAACCTGTGATCTGAACCCAGTTAACAGCATGATAACAGAGGAGCCTCTGAAAAGATGGCTCACAACAATAATAACCCGATTTTTGTAACAATAACTATGTACAAGTATTGCAGACAATCCGCACTTGGGATGGGCGCCCAGCATCCACTACGGACTATGAGAAATAGAATTATCGGTAAGTAAATTCTTATTTTCTCTGACGTCCTAGTGGATGCTGGGAACTCCGTAAGGACCATGGGGATTATACCAAAGCTCCCAAACGGGCGGGAGAGTGCGGATGACTCTGCAGCACCGAATGAGAGAACTCCAGGTCCTCCTCAGCCAGGGTATCAAATTTGTAGAATTTAGCAAACGTGTTTGCCCCTGACCAAGTAGCTACTCGGCAAAGTTGTAAAGCCGAGACCCCTCGGGCAGCCGCCCAAGATGAGCCCACTTTCCTTGTGGAATGGGCTTTTACAGATTTTGGCTGTGGCAGGCCTGCCACAGAATGTGCAAGCTGAATTGTACTACAAATCCAGCGAGCAATAGTCTGCTTAGAAGCAGGAGCACCCAGCTTGTTGGGTGCATACAGGATAAACAGCGAGTCAGATTTTCTGACTCCAGCCGTCCTGGAAACATATATTTTCAGGGCCCTGACTACGTCCAGCAACTTGGAGTCCTCCAAGTCCCTAGTAGCCGCAGGTACCACAATAGGCTGGTTCAAGTGAAACGCTGAAACCACCTTAGGGAGAAATTGAGGACGAGTCCTCAATTCTGCCCTGTCCGTATGAAAAATTAGGTAAGGGCTTTTATAGGATAAAGCCGCCAATTCTGAGACACGCCTGGCTGACGCCAGGGCTAACAGCATTACCACTTTCCATGTGAGATATTTTAAGTCCACAGTGGTGAGTGGTTCAAACCAATGTGATTTTAGGAACCCCAAAACTACATTGAGATCCCAAGGTGCCACTGGAGGCACAAAAGTATATGTATATGCAGTACCCCCTTGACAAACGTCTGAACTTCAGGAACTGAAGCCAGTTCTTTCTGGAAGAAAATCGACAGGGCCGAAATTTGAACCTTAATGGACCCTAATTTTAGGCCCATAGACAGTCCTGTTTGCAGGAAATGCAGGAAACGACCCAGTTGAAATTCCTCTGTAGGGGCCTTCCTGGCCTCACACCACGCAACATATTTACGCCAAATACGGTGATAATGTTGCACGGTTACATCCTTCCTGGCTTTGATCAGGGTAGGGATGACTTCATCCGGAATGCCTTTTTCCTTCAGGATCCGGCGTTCAACCGCCATGCCGTCAAACGCAGCCGCGGTAAGTCTTGGAACAGACAGGGTCCCTGCTGGAGCAGGTCCTTTCTTAGAGGTAGAGGCCACGGGTCCTCCGTGAGCATCTCTTGAAGTTCCGGGTACCAAGTCCTTCTTGGCCAATCCGGAGCCACGAGTATAGTCCTTACTCCTCTCCTTCTTATGATTCTCAGTACCTTGGGTATGAGAGGCAGAGGAGGGAACACATACACTGACTGGTACACCCACGGTGTTACCAGAGCGTCCACAGCTATTGCCTGAGGGTCCCTTGACCTGGCGCAATATCTGTCTAGTTTTTTGTTGAAGCGGGACGCCATCATGTCCACCTTTGGTTTTTCCCAACGGTTCACAATCATGTGGAAGACTTCTGGGTGAAGTCCCCACTCCCCCGGGTGGAGGTCGTGTCTGCTGAGGAAGTCTGCTTCCCAGTTGTCCACTCCCGGAATGAACACTGCTGACAGTGCTATCACATGATTTTCCGCCCAGCGAAGAATCCTTGCAACTTCTGCCATTGCCCTCCTGCTTCTTGTGCCGCCCTGTCTGTTTACGTGGGCGACTGCCGTGATGTTGTCCGACTGGATCAACACCGGCTGACCCTGAAGCAGAGGCCTTGCTTGACTTAGGGCATTGTAAATGGCCCTTAGTTCCAGGATATTTATGTGAAATGACGTTTCCATGCTTGACCACAAGCCCTGGAAATTTCTTCCCTGTGTGACTGCTCCCCAGCCTCTCAGGCTGGCATCCGTGGTCACCAGGACCCAGTCCTGAATGCCGAATCTGCGGCCCTCTAGAAGATGAGCACTCTGCAACCACCACAGGAGAGACACCCTTGTCCTTGGAGACAGGGTTATCCGCTGATGCATCTGAAGATGCGATCCGGACCATTTGTCCAGCAGATCTTGCGTGGAATCTGCCGAATGGAATCGCTTCGTAAGAAGCCACCATCTTTCCCAGGACCCTTGTGCATTGATGTACTGACACTTGGCCTGGTCTTAGGAGGTTCCTGACTAGGTCGGATAACTCCTTGGCTTTCTCCTCCGGGAGAAACACCTTTTTCTGTACTGTGTCCAGAATCATCCCTAGGAACAGCAGACGTGTCGTCGGAATCAGCTGCGATTTTGGAATATTTAGAATCCACCCGTGCTGTCGTAGTACTACTTGAGATAGTGCTACTCCGACCTCCAACTGTTCCCTGGACCTTGCCCTTATCAGGAGATCGTCCAAGTAAGGGATAATTAAGACGCCTTTTCTTCGAAGAAGAATCATCATTTCGGCCATTACCTTGGTAAAGATCCGGGGTGCCGTGGACAATCCAAACGGCAGCGTCTGAAACTGATAGTGACAGTTCTGTACCACAAACCTGAGGTACCCTTGGTGAGAAGGGCAAATTGGGACATGGAGGTAAGCATCCTTGATGTCCAGAGACACCATATAGTCCCCTTCTTCCAGGTTCGCTATCACTGCTCTGAGTGACTCCATCTTGAATTTGAACCTTTGTATGTAAGTGTTCAATGATTTCAGATTTAAAATAGGTCTCACCGAGCCGTCCGGCTTCGGTACCACAAACAGCGTGGAATAATACCCCTTTCCCTGTTGTAGGAGGGGTACCTTGATTATCACCTGCTGGGAATACAGCTTGTGAATGGCTTCCAATACCGCCTCCCTGTTGGAGGGAGACGTTGATAAAGCAGACTTCAGGAACCGGCGAGGGGGAGACGTCTCGAATTCCAATTTGTACCCCTGAGATACTACCTGCAGGATCCAGGGGTCCACTTGCGAGTGAGCCCACTGCGCGCTGAAATTCTTGAGACGACCCCCCACCGTACCTGAGTCCGCTTGTAAGGCCCCAGCGTCATGCTGAGGACTTGGCAGAAGCGGGGGAGGGCTTCTGTTCCTGGGAAGAGGCTGCCTGCTGCAGTCTTTTTCCCCTTCCTCTGCCCCGGGGCAGATATGAGTGGCCTTTTGCCCGCTTGCCCTTATGGGGACGAAAGGACTGAGCCTGAAAAGACGGTGTCTTTTTCTGCTGAGAGGTGACCTGGGGTAAAAAGGTGGATTTCCCAGCCGTTGCCGTGGCCACCAGGTCCGATAGACCGACCCCAAATAACTCCTCCCCTTTATACGGCAATACTTCCATATGCCGTTTGGAATCCGCATCACCTGACCACTGTCGCGTCCATAACCCTCTTCTGGCAGAAATGGACAGCGCACTTACTCTTGATGCCAGAGTGCAAATATCCCTCTGTGCATCTCGCATATATAGAAATGCATCCTTTAAATGCTCTATAGTCAATAATATACTGTCCCTGTCCAGGGTATCAATATTTTCAGTCAGGGAATCCGACCAAGCCAGCCCCGCACTGCACATCCAGGCTGAGGCGATTGCTGGTCGCAGTATAACACCAGTATGTGTGTATATACTTTTTAGGATATTTTCCAGCTTCCTATCAGCTGGCTCTTTGAGGGCGGCCGTATCAGGAGACGGTAACGCCACTTGTTTTGATAAGCGTGTGAGCGCCTTATCTACCCTAGGGGGTGTTTCCCAACGCGCCCTAACCTCTGGCGGGAAAGGGTATAATGCCAATAATTTTTTAGAAATTAGCAGTTTTTTTATCGGGGGAAACCCACGCTTCATCACACACCTCATTTAATTCATCCGATTCAGGAAAAACTACGGGTAGTTTTTTCACACCCCACATAATACCCTTTTTTGTGGTACTTGTAGTATCAGAAATGTTCAAAACCTCCTTCATTGCCGTGATCATGTAACGTGTGGCCCTACTGGAAAATACGTTTGTTTCCTCACCGTCGACACTGGAGTCATGTCGACCATCTGAGGTAACGGGCGCTTTAGAGCCCCTGACGGTGTTTGAGACGCCTGGACAGGTATTAACTGTTTTTCCGGCTGTCTCATGTCGTCAACAGTCTTTTGTAAAGTGCTGACGCTATCACGTAATTCCTTCCATAAGACCATCCAGTCAGGTGTCGACTCCCTAGGGGGTGACATCACTATTACAGGCAATTGCTCCGCCTCCATACCATTTTCCTCCTCATACATGTCGACACAACGTACCGACACACAGCACACACACAGGGAATGCTCTGATAGAGGACAGGACCCCACTAGCCCTTTGGGGAGACAGAGGGAGAGTTTGCCAGCACACACCAGAGCGCTATATATATATACAGGGATAACCTTATATAAGTGTTTTTCCCTTATATAGCTGCTGTATTTATTAATCTGCCAAATTAGTGCCCCCCCTCTCTTGTTTTACCCTGTTTCTGTAGTGCAGGACTGCAGGGGAGAGCCAGGGAGCTTCCCTCCAACGGAGCTGTGAGGGAAAATGGCGCTTGTGTGCTGAGGAGATAGGCTCCGCCCCCTTCTCGGCGGCCTTTCTCCCGCTTTTTTAAGGAAAAACTGGCAGGGGTTAAATGCATCCATATAGCCCAGGAGCTATATGTGATGTATTTTTAGCCATCTAAGGTGTTTTTATTGCGTCTCAGGGCGCCCCCCCCCCAGCGCCCTGCACCCTCAGTGACCGGAGTGTGAAGTGTGCTGAGAGCAATGGCGCACAGCTGCGGTGCTGTGCGCTACCTTATTGAAGACAGGACGTCTTCTGCCGCCGATTTTCCGGACCTCTTCTGTCTTCTGGCTCTGTAAGGGGGCCGGTGGCGCGGCTCTGGGACCCATCCATGGCTGGGCCTGTGATCGTCCCTCTGGAGCTAATGTCCAGTAGCCTAAGAAGCCCAATCCACTCTGCACGCAGGTGAGTTCGCTTCTTCTCCCCTTAGTCCCTCGGTGCAGTGAGCCTGTTGCCAGCAGGACTCACTGAAAATAAAAAACCTAATTTAAACTTTTACTCTAAGCAGCTCAGGAGAGCACAAAAATCTAACTGAGGCTTGGAGGAGGGTCATAGGGGGAGGAGCCAGTGCACACCAGGTAGTCCTAAAGCTTTTACTTTTGTGCCCAGTCTCCTGCGGAGCCGCTATTCCCCATGGTCCTTACGGAGTTCCCAGCATCCACTAGGACGTCAGAGTAAACATAGATTTCTCAAAAAATGAAAAAAACAGCACAAACCATGAACGGATGACGGAGATGATGTACAGATCTCTCTTTCTCTGGTATGCAGCCTTGATATATTTTTTTTATGCACAAGAGCACTTAACAGTAATTCTACCCAGTGTCGGACTGGGGCATGAAGGGCCCACCAGGGAATGCAGTGGTAGGGGCACATGGTTATGGGTGTGGCCAGTCTCATGAGGGGATGTGGTCAGCCTCCACATTGGTTAACCTAACAATTAATGAGAGCATGGTCTGTGCGCCTTGATAAATATATATACTAAATACAGCTCGTGCACGCATGAATATGTACCAGATTAATAACAGCAATGCACAGTAGCAAAATACACCATAATCCTGTGCAGTATAAGACAAGTACACAGTTTGAAACCTGATCCCTAGAGGAGGAGATGGACCCACCGGGAGTTTCCCCTGTACTCCTGTGGGCCAGTCCAACCCCGATTCTACCTTACTAATCACTCCACATTCCCATCATAATAAATTGCTGCAACTCATTCATTGGTACAGGGATGCAGTTAATTTGCCGGCTGTCAGGATTCCGGCGGTCAGGATACCGATGCAAGAATCCCAACAACCGACAATGCCGACAGCCAGAATCCCAGTGCTCAGGGGCTATTCCCACTCGTGGGTGTCCACGACACCCATAGAGTGGGAATAGAGCCTGTGGCGAGCCCGCAAGGGGACCCTTTGCGCTGACCCCGCTGCTGGCATCCTGGTAAATCACACTGATCCCATGGTACATATGTATATATTTTCAGATCACTAGACTGATTTCTACAGACAGACAGAGTAGACTTTAGCACTAATCTGAGGACCAGGTTTGAGAACCTATGCTATAGAAGATATGTGCACAGAATGACCATTAGTGCCCATTTACCACAAGACAGACTTATAGGATTCACTATGAAAAGTCTTCTGCAAGTTGTATTTTGCCTGGTGCGGTGTAAAGGTCACTCATAGTATGACGTGTCAGTACTCAGAAGCTCTCTTGTGTTGCTTGGCAGGCACCAGGATGCTCTCTGTATTATATGGATGTCACTATGATGCTCTCTCTATTATATGACGGTCTCTAGGATGCAATCTTAATATTGCACAAAGATGTCCTCTGTATTTTTTGGTGCTCACTAGGATGTTCTAAGTTTTGGGTACAGATAGACAGATGCAATGTGATTTTTATTTTTCGTTTAAACAGATAGGAAACACTTTAACCCCACCTATTTTGTGTTGGCTCCGTTCATAGTTGATTCGGTCCAGTCTATATTTCACAAGTTTTTTTCCAGTAAGTTTAAATTCCCCAACTGCTCCTGACCATAAGTGCTTATTGCAACAAAGAAAATGTTATCAACACAAAATATTTATTTTATATACATGTAAAAGTAACAAATTTAGTTTATCTAGTTCAAATGAGAAATATGCAAATAGATTCCATTATATTAAATGCAACAAAAATAAAACTATAAAATCACTTATAAAACTTGGAAACAATTTAATCCATACAAATATATAAATAGTTGGAAAAACATTTACAAACTTAATAACTATTAATGTTCATTGTGCACTGCTTGACGAAGTCCTGCGCATAAATTGGGCTCAAGTTGGAGGCTGCATGGAAGAGTAATTATGATCATCTAGTGGCTGAGTCCCTGGAAAGCTGGATGTCGATAGAGGAGGTGAAGGGAAGGACCTCTCTACAGAATCAGGTGTTGTCGTCACAGTCTCAATCAATAGGTTGACTTTCCTATGTTGCTCCTCTAAGAGTGCCATCAGTCTCACCTGTCCTTGGAGGAGACTGTCTACCTTATGCTCCAGTCTGCTGTAACAGGGACAGTGATTATCGCACTGCTTCAAGCCTGCAAAATGACAAAAATCATGAGTCTAGAATCAAAAGGTCCTATATACTAAGTCATAGGTTGTGCTTTGTGTAAAACCAAGGGGAATACCCCGTCAATTCAGACTTTAGAACACAACTGAACATGGGTCCACAATCAATGTTTTTTCCCCCAGAAGTATAGAAACCCCGGATTTACTTTACTTTCGAACCCTTCGCAAAGCCGCCCAATTAATGGACCTGTCTCTGGCAGATTAGTCTGAGGCAAGCACTGCAAAGATTACCAGGGATTCCAGCCCTGGGCTGACCAGTCTGGAGCTGTTTTAACATTATGGCAGGAGGACCCCACACTGTATATCTATCTCCTATAGTGTCACCAGTCCAGGCTTGTTAAGCGTAGTGCCGGTTATTGAGAGATAGTGTGGACCCAACGCAGTTTGTGCAGCATATTTTTCGATAGTAGCCTAGGTAAATAAGCCTGGGGCTGGTTATTTTTTAGGATGACCCAACACCGTTTTTGCTTTTTATTTAACTCATTTTTATACTGTTAACTAAATCAAAGCCTGTACAGATCACAGCGATCTGTGTAGAAATCTATGAAGTGCTTAAAACCCGCCGCTGATTGACGCCGGATTTTCACTGGATACGGGCTTCAAATTTGATGTGCGACTCTGGCACATTTTCAATGTCATTCAAATCCGATGCATAGCAAATAATTTAACTTTAGACACAAAACCACCATGGATGACCATCTGGTTTGAAATGACAGCAAAACTGAGGCTTAGTAAATTTAGCCCAAATTGTTCATTACCAATCAGTCTATAATTTAGCAGGCTGACCTCTAATTCATTAATTTTGTTGTCCACACTCTTAAGAATGTAGGAATGTGATGAAATCAATATATCCTGTTTTGCCAGATCAGTCATTTTATGTATTTATTTATTTATTTATTTTGCTGACAAATGAATTTTTAGGAAATTGCTACAATAACAGTATTGCAACAATAACGTTTCTGTCAGCAATAGCATGAATAATATACTGAGATAAACAAACTGACTCATCAACAATCTTGATGGTGATACAGTATGTTGAAACACAGCAGGTGCAGGGTGCTGCAATGAAATATTATGCTACATTTTAATCGGTGTATGGAATTTCTGTGATTTTCAATACAATGGAACAAAACACAGATTTGTGTGCAAACAAAGGAATCAGAAATTTGCCAAAGACAAGAATCAGTTGTTGTACCTAGCAGACTGTTACAGACTATTTGGTAAACTCGTGTGATTGGCCAATGAACCTACTTAAATCATATTTTATGCACAGTTACATGAGTAAGGATAACACGTCCTGTTTAATCCATTTTTTTATTTTCACTCCTCACCATTTATGTTTGTCTAATCTTTTCATTAAACATTATCTCTTGATATTGTTACAGATAACAAACATAGAAATTAAATGGGACCGCACCGCCCATTAGGTAACTATACATTTAAGGGCCCCCTTCACTAGAACGAAAATGCCCGACTTCATCTGGTTTCGACCTTTCAGGCAGATAAATCGGATGAAAAGTGGCAAATCGGATGTGTTTTACATCCGATCCGATGTCACGTGAGCATTGGATCAGAGCCCCTAGGTCGTTAATGCTGCACTCGTGAGATGTCGGATCCCGCAGGCATGGGCGGAATCACATACGATACATCGTATGCAAAAGGACCGTATGCGATTCAAAGAAAATCGCATCCAACTTTAGCCTCAGACATGTCGCTGTAGTGTATGGGGTCCTTTAGATCTTGACTTTCTCTGATCTATGCGTTTCGGTATGAGCACAATATAGATTATACTATCAAACCCATCTAGATTGTGAGCTAGTGCAATTTTTGTTTCTCTCTTTGGGTGAGATGTACTATGCCTTGGGGAGTGAGAAAGTGGAGAGTGATAAAGTACCAGCCAATCAGCTTTTAACTGTCATTCTTCAAATACAGCCTGTAACATGGCAGTTAAGAGCTGATTTGTGGGTTCTTTCATTCTCCAAAGCTTAGTACATCTCCCCCTTTATGTTTTGTGTGCCAACACAGCTGACATTTTAATATCCACTTTGTGTGTTAACCAAACTTATACATGACTACCAGCTAACACAGCTTATATTTCAACTACTTTAAAATTGTCAAAAGGGTTCTAGGTGCCACATAGAACCTTGTGGCATAATTATTTATCAATCATGAGTGACTATGATGGAATCAGAGCTGCGTGACCTAGTGTGTGCACTATGCAGATGCAGGCAGCAACATTAGGAGAATCTACGTCTATTTTCTGCCAAAATTGGACATTATGGTGCTCACGCTGAATGGGGCGTATAAGCCAACTTGCTTAGAATTAAACAGGCAAAAATAAGTGCATGCCTACACCCGTATGCAGATTTTGGAACATCTGAGACTTGTGCATCTTTACACTTGGGAGAGGCTGAAAGGGATGGGAATGAGAGGTCCGCACTTTCCATATACAGTAAATTCACATAATTGCAACTGGATCTTTAATATTATAATGTTCAATAACTAGGCTGAAACTTGGTCAAATAACATTACAAGGTCTAGTACGGATTTAATCAGCTGGGATCAGTGGTGCAAGTGGGCGGGTACGGGTGGGTACGGCGTACCCGTAAGAATTTAGCCGTGGGTACGCCGTACCCACACCGACGGGCCGCCGCTCCTCGCACCGCCGCTGATGTGAGGGAAGGAGAGCGCAGCCTGTGCCTCTCCTTCCCCTCAGTCTCCGGCGGCTGTCATAGTTTAATTCAGCGCCGATCCGTGAGCCAATCAGAGCTCGCGGTGCGAGCTCTGATTGGCTCACGGATCGGCGCTGAATTAAACTGTGAGACACCCGCCGGAGACTGAGGGGAAGGAGAGGCACAGGCTGCGCTCTCCTTCCCTCACACAGGACGGCAGCGGCCAGCGGCAGCGGTGAGCAGGGAAGGGGGGGGGGGGGTTATACCTGGCACTGGGGGATATCTGGCACTGGGGGGGCATTTCTATCTGGCACTGGGGGATATCTGGCACTGGGGGGCATATATACCTGGCACTGGGGGGCATATATACCTGGCACTGGGGGATATCTGGCACTGGGGGGCATATATACCTGGCACTGGGGGATATCTGGCACTGGGGGGCATATATACCTGGCACTGGGGGATATCTGGCACTGGGGGGCATATATACCTGGCACTGGGGGATATCTGGCACTGGGGGGCATATATACCTGGCACTGGGGGGCATATATACCTGGCACTGGGGGATATCTGGCACTGGGGGGCATATATACCTGGCACTGGGGGATATCTGGCACTGGGAGGCATAAAGCCTGGCACTGGGGGATATCTGGCACTGGGGGGCATATATACCTGGCACTGGGGGGCATATATACCTGGCACTGGGGGATATCTGGCACTGGGGGGCATATATACCTGGCACTGGGGGATATCTGGCACAGGGGGGCATGTATACCTGGCACTGGGGGATATCTGGCACAGGGGGGCATGTATACCTGGCACTGGGGGATATCTGGCACAGGGGGGCATGTATACCTGGCACTGGGGGATATCTGGCACTGGGGGGGCATGTATACCTGGCACTGGGGGATATCTGGCACTGGGGGCATATCTGGCACTGTAGGGGCATTTCTGTATCTGGCACGGGGGGCAATGTATATCTGACACAGTGGGGGCATTTGTGTATCTGGCACTGTGGGGCAATGTGTATCTGGCACTGTGGGGCAATGTATATCTGGCACTGTGGGGCAACGTGTATCTGACACTGCGAGGCAACGTATATCTGGCACTCTGGGGGCATTTCTGTATCTGGCACTGTGGGGCAATGTGTATCTGGCACTGTTAGTCAATGTGTATCTGGCACTGTGGGGCAATGTATATCTGTCACTGTGGGGCAATGTGTATCTGACACTGCGAGGCAATGTATATCTGGCACTCTGGGGGCATTTCTGTATCTGGCACTGTGGGGCAATGTGTATCTGGCACTGTGGGGCAATGTATATCTGGCACTGTGGGGCAATGTATATCTGGCACTGTGGGGCAACGTGTATCTGACACTGCGAGGCAACGTATATCTGGCACTCTGGGGGCATTTCTGTATCTGGCACTGTGGGGCAATGTGTATCTGGCACTGTTAGTCAATGTGTATCTGGCACTGTGGGGCAATGTATATCTGTCACTGTGGGGCAATGTGTATCTGACACTGCGAGGCAATGTATATCTGGCACTCTGGGGGCATTTCTGTATCTGGCACTGTGGGGCAATGTGTATCTGGCACTGTGGGGCAATGTATATCTGGCACTGTGGGGCAATGTATATCTGGCACTGTGGGGCAACGTGTATCTGACACTGCGAGGCAATGTATATCTGGCACTCTGGGGGCATTTCTGTATCTGGCACTGTGGGGCAATGTATATCTGTCACTGTGGGGCAATGTGTATCTGGCACTGTGGGGCAATGTATATCTGGCACTGTGGGGCAACGTGTATCTGGCACTATTGGGGTCATACGTGTATCTGCCCCTCCCCCATATGTGTATCACGCCCCCATTTCCATTGGCCACGCCCCATGTGGCATTTGGCCACACCCATTTTTTTGCGCGCGCGCCTTCGGCGCGCGCACACAGTACCCGTAGGACATTTTTTCTACTTGCACCACTGGCTGGGATGTACTATAAGAGTAGCCAGGGATACAGTAAATGGCAGTGTGCGAATACCCCTCTACCTTAATTCCTCTCTGGAACCACCCCATCTACATGGAGCACTGCGGGACTCCCACACAATAAAGCAATCATCCAGATCTCAGGAGGTAAACAATATCAGTTACTAAACAGTGAGGTTTTGCCGGCAAGGATTATTTAAGCAAGAAAAATAAGTAGTTTTACTGTATGTGTAAACTTGGTTAGGCTAACAAAGTACAAATTTGTCATTGAGATACTGCATTATTGGTTGAGTGTCACGGGCACTGGAGGTAGGAGCTGGGACTTACCCGTCCGGGTGTTATGGACGGGTCCTGCCTGCGGCAGCTGGTGGTATGTAAGTGCGGGCAGCATCAGTGGGAGGTTCGGCGGCCAGGAGGGGGGTCAGCGGGCCGCAGGGGTGTAGTGCTGTGTGTGCTCTAGCAGCTCCGGGGTCTGAGCTGCGCCATCTTGGATGCGTCTCACATGATCAGTGTGACCAATCCAGTGGCAGCTTATCCAGCTAGCTCCGATAGCTAATCCCAGGTGAGGGTAGGGTATTTCTGGGTCCTGCTCTGCGCAGTCAGACACCAGTGCAACGTCTGATGCAGCTAGCCTGCATGCTAGTGCTCTGTGTTCCCAGAATCTAGAGTTCTGCTCTTAGAACTCGGTTCCTGCTCGTATTTCTCAGCTCTGTTGTAGGCTTTCACCCCGCGTGCTTACGCACCCCCAGACCTCTGCTGTCACTCCAATTCTCATTTAGCTGGCGTAACTGCCCATTACAGCGCCTGTCTAACCGCCTCCGCTAACCGTGTCAGGCCATGGCCACCTGGTGTCGCCCAGGATCACGGTATACCAGCTCCAGTACCGCCTCTAACTCGCAAGGCCAAGGACGAACCCCAGGTGAAATGCACCGCCTAGTGCTATCTTCTTATATTCTTCCCCACTCACAATCCACCCTATTCCTGAGTACTGTCTCACTTCATGCGAAGGAACTTTATTCAGCCAGCTCGCTAACAGCCCGGAGAGTCCGCCTCTCAACCCGAACCCACCTCGGAAATCACCAGCTTCAGCTAGTAAAACCGTGACGGTGAGATTGGAATGATTAAATAAGAATATGCATGAAAGGTATAAAACACGTGCAGTATGTTCTTAGCATTAGTTATGTTTAACATGTGGAACATTTAAAAGATGTAAACTAGGGATACCATCCAAACTATTGCTATTTATGGGGCTGATGCAGTTACTAGCAAACAGGGGCGTAAATTGCTCCCAAGCCTATAGCTGCGCATTTGCTAAGCTGCACACATTGTAATATGCATACACTCCACAGCAGCCTAGGTACTACAAGTCATCATTATCAGTATGCACTAGCGGCTGTCCTATAGCAGATGCAAAAGAAACGCCTCCTAACAGGCGCACATGAGCATAATTCCTGACCTGCATCAGCCACATTAGGGGCACGCTCTCACTGAACTTTGCTATGTCACAAAGCAAAGCTTCTTCTCGACTCTAGTTCTGACTCTATGGTCATAAGGTTAGATGCAAGCCAAACACATAGGGGCCTGCATGAGCACATGTGTGTCATTTCCATTCTGGGCATGTGTAATGTGAACATGAAAATTCCTCAATCCCCTCCGTCCCCCTCCAGTAATGAGCATAGGCACGTAACTGATGTTATTCATTGGGATCAGTATGATATTCCGGCTGTCAGGAGACCGACGTTGGGATCCCGACAGCCAGAATCCTGGCAGCGAGCGCAGCGTGGCCCCTCGCGTGCTCGCTGTGCTTGCCATGCTTCGGGCCCGGTGGCGACCTTCGGGTGCCACAGGGTTATATTCCCCATCGGGTGGTGGCGTTAGACCACCACCCGAGTGGGGATTCCGACCACCGGTATTTCACTGGCTGTCGGGATCCCAGCGTTGGCCTCCTGACAGCCAGGATCCTGACAACTGGCAAATGTACTGCCTTCCCTTTCGTCATATCATTTACAGGCTGGCTGTACTGGTAGGTACAGATGGCATCCTCCAACTACCATTGGCGCCCACGCTACTCCCCTGCTACTAATGGGTGCCAGTGCGGACACCCTGCACAGATGTGTGCATGCCACCTGAAATACAGGTAGCATCATAAGTGATAAATGTGTATCACCAAAGACAGCGTATGCACCAAATCAGTAGTCAAAACAATTAAGAACAATTTAATAATAAATTTCAGCAACATATAGAAAACAACATGAATATTTCAAGAGTTGGACAACTCTGAAATCCCCCTGCAGCACCACAGGAGAGATACCCTGGCCCTGGGGGACAGGGTGATCATCTGATGAATCTGTAGATGTGACCCGGACCACTTGTCCAGAAGGTCCCACTGAAAGGTTCTCGCATGGAACCTGCCGAATGGAATGGCCTCGTAAGTCGCCACCATCTTTCCCAGAACTTGAGTGCAGTGATGCACCGACACCCTCGTTGGCTTCAATAGTTCCCTGACCAAAGACATGAGTTCTTGGGGCTTTTCCATCGGAAGATAAACCCTTTTCTGGTCTGTATCCAGAATCATGCATAAGAAGGGCAAACGAGTCGTTGGAATCAACTGTGACTTCGGGATATTGAGAATCCAGCCGTGCTGTTGCAACACCCTCAGGGAGAGTGATACGCTGTTCAGCAACTGTTCTCTCGATCTCGCTTTTATTAGGAGATCGTCCAAGTATGGGATAAATGTGACACCCTGCTTGCGCAGGAGTACCATCATTTCCGCCAGTACCTTGGTGAAAATCCTCGGGGCCATGGAAAGCCCAAACGGCAACGTCTGAAATTGGTAATGACAATCCTGTACAGCAAACCTCAGGAACGCCTGATGAGGTGGATATATGGGGACATGAAGGTATGCATCCTGTATGTCCAGGGACACCATATAATCCCCCCTTCCAGGCTGGCGATGACCGCTCTGAGCGACTCCATCTTGAACTTGAACCTTTTTAAGTATATGTTTAAGGATTTTAAATTCAAAATGGGCCTGACCGAACCGTCCGGTTTCGGGACTACAAACAGGGTTGAGTAATACCCCATCCCCTGCTGCAGCAGGGGGACTTTGACCACCACTTGTTGAAGACACAATTTTTGAATAGCTTTTAACACTGTCTCCCTCTCTGGGGGAGAAGCCGGCAGGGCCGATTTGAAAAACCGGCGAGGAGGCACCTCTTCGAATTCCAGCTTGTAACCCTGGGAAACAATTTCTATTGCCCAGGGATCCACCTGTGATTGAACCCAGATGTGGCTGAAAAATCGAAGACGTGCCCCCACTGGGGCGAACTCCCTCAGCGGAGCCCCAGCATCATGCGGTGGATTTTGTAGAGGCCGGGGAGGACTTCTGCTCCTGGGAACTAGCTGTGGCTGGCAGCTTTTTCCCCTTGCCCTTACCTCTGGCAAGAAAGGAAGATCCCTGCACTCTCTTGGGTTTATGCGAACGAAAGGACTGCATCTGATAATTTTAGCGTTTTCTTAGGCTGTGAGGAAACATAAGGCAAAAAAGTTGATTTACCTGCCGTAGCCGTGGAAACTAGGTCCGTGAGACCTTCCCCAAATAATTCCTCACCCTTGTAAGGTAAAACCTCCATATGCCTCTTCGAGTTGGCATCGCCCGTCCATTGTCGGGTCCATAGGGTTCGCCTAGCCGAAATCGCCATAGCGTTGGCCCTGGAACCCAGTAGGCCAATGTCTCTCTGAGCATCTCTCATATATAGGACAGCATCTTTAATATGACCCAGGGTCAATAAAATGGTTTCCTTATCCAGCGAATCTATATCAGCAGATAAGGTATCTGTCCACGCCACTACAGCGCTACAAACCCAAGCCGACGCTATCGCCGGTCTGAGTAAGGTACCAGTATGTGTGTAAATAGACTTCAAGGTAGTCTCCTGCCTGCGATCAGCAGGATCCTTGAGGGTTGCCGTATCTTGAGATGGCAGCGCTACCTTTTTGGATAAGCGTGTCAACGCTTTGTCCACCCTTGGGGAGGATTCCCACCGTATCCTGTCCTTAGTCGGGAAAGGATACGCCATAAGAATCCTTTTGGGAATCTGCAGTTTTTTATCTGGAGATTTCCAAGCCTTTTCAAATAATTCGTTCAGCTCAAGAGATGGAGGAAAGGTTACCTCAGGTTTCTTTTCTTTAAACATGTGGACCCTCGTGTCAGGGACAGAGGGTTCATCTGTGATATGCAACACCTCTTTTATAGCAATAATCATATAATGAATACTTTTAGCCAATTTTGGCTGCAACTTTGCATCATCGTAGTCGACACTGGAATCAGAATCCGTGTCGGTATCCATGTCTATTATTTGGGATAGTGGGCGCTTTTGAGACCCAGGTGGTCTTTGTGGCATAGTGAAAGGCAGGGCTAAACTCCCTGTACCTTCCCTGGACTCAGCTTTGTCCAACCTTTTGTGCAATAAATTCACATTTGCATTTAAAATATTCCACATACCCAAACAGTCAGGTGTCGGCGTTGCCGACGGAGACACCACACTCATTTGCTCCACCTCCTCCCTAGAAGAGCCTTCCGCTTCAGACATGCCGACACACGCGTACCGACACACCACACACCCAGGGAATTCTCTATCTGGAGACAGTTCCCCCACAAGGCCCTTTGGAGAGACAGAGAGAGAGTATGCCAGCACACACCCAGCGCCAATGACCCAGGAAAAAAATTACCCAGATAGCGCTCTATTTCTCATATATATATATAACACTGTGCCAAATTATGTGCCCCCCCCCCCCCCCCCTTCTTTCAAACCCTCTGTCACCATGTTCAGCAGGGGAGAGTCCGGAGAGCTAGCTTCTCAGCGGTGTGCTGTGGAGAAAATGGCGCTGGTGAGTGCTGAGGATCAAGCTCCGCCCCCTCAGCGGCGGGCTTCGGTCCCGCTCGATTTCTTTTAAAACTGGCGGGGGATGTCTGAATATACAGTGCAGAGCCCATATATGTCCCTATATTGCCAGAACAGAGGTTTAAATTGCTGCCCAGGGCGCTCCCCCTGCGCCCTGTACCCTTACAGTGCCTGCCGTGTGTGTGTTGTGTGGGAGCAATGGCGCGCAGCGTTACCGCTGCGCGTTACCTCTATGAAGATCTGAAGTCTTCTGCCGCCTTTGAAGTCTTCTTCTTATACTCACCCGGCTTCTATCTTCCGTCTCTGTGAGGAGGACGGCGGCGCGGCTCTGGGACGAACAGCTAGGAGAGACCTGCGTTCCGACTCCCTCTGGAGCTAATGGTGTCCAGTAGCCTAAGAAGCAGAGCCTAGCAGTTAAGTAGGTCTGCTTCTCTCTCCTCAGTCCCTCGATGCAGGGAGCCTGTTGCCAGCAGGCTCCCTGAAAATAAAAAAACCTAACAAAAATTATTTCTTTCAGGAAACTCAGGAGAGCTCCCTGTAATGCACCCAGTCTCCACTGGGCACAGTTTCAAACTGAGGTCTGGAGGAGGGGCATAGAGGGAGGAGCCAGTGCACACCCATATCTAAAGTTCTTTTTAGTGCCCATGTCTCCTGCGGAGCCCGTCTATCCCCATGGTCCTTACGGAATCCCCAGCATCCTCTAGGACGTAAGAGAAATATTCTGTTGACAGATGAAACCAAACTTGAGTTTGGAAGGAACACATGTGTGGTAAAAAAAGGCACAGCACACCAACATCAAAAACTCATCCCAACTGTGAAGTATGGTGGAGGGGGCATCATGGTATGGGACTGCTTTGCTGCCTCAGGGCCTGGACAGATTGCTATCATCGACGGAAAAATTAATTCCCAAGTTTATCAATACACTTTGCAGGAGAATCTGTCCACCAATTGAAGCTCAACAGAAGATGGGTGATGCAACAGGACAGCAACCCAAAGCACAGAAGTAGATCAACAACAGAATGGCTTCAACAGAAGAAAATACACCTTCTGGAGTGGCCCGGTCAGAGTCCTGACCTCAATACAATTGAGATGCTGTGGCATGACCTCAAGAGAGAGATTCACACCAGACAACCCAAGAATATTGCTGAACTGAAACAGTTTTGTAAAGAGGAATGGTCCAAAATTCCCCCTGACCGTTGTGCAGATCTGATATGCAACTATAGGAAATGTTTGGTCGAGGTTATTGCTGCCAAAGGAAGGTCAACCAGTTATTAAATCCAAGGGTTCACATACTTTGTCCACCCTGCACTGTGAATGTTTACATGGTATGTTCAATAAAAACATGAGAACATATAATTGTTTGTGTGGTATTAGTTTCAGCAGACTGTGTTTGTCTATTGTTGTGACTTAGATGAAGGTCAGAACACATTTTATGACCAATTTATGCAGAAATCCAGGAAATTCCAAAGGGTTCACATACTTTTTCTTGCAACTGTATCACATTAAATGTCATTTGTTTCTTAGGAAACAGCATCAATCTGCTTATGCTTAAGGGGATTATCAGTTCTAATTAACTATATTATACTATTTTATATTTATAAAACTTGCGCCTGACTCCATTATTTTTTAGCATCACAAGTATGTAGCTACAGATCACTATTGTTACACAAACACTACAGTTTGAGAGTGCAGAAGCAAGTTCACAGGATCGCTAGCAATGACATAGTGAACTGTGCTAGGACAGACCCCTTTATAAAATGATCAGAGGCATTCATAAGAGCCTCCGCGGCCCACACATGCAAAGATGCATTCCCTGGGCACCAAGGCACCATGCCGATGAGTAAACCTCAGTTTGTTCTCGCAGCAAAAATAGGATTTTAATACCTACCGTTAAATCCTTTTCTCTTAGTCCGTAGAGGATGCTGGGGTCATCATAGAACCATGGGGTATAGACGGGATCCGCAGGAGACATGGGCACTTTAAGACTTTGAAAGGGTGTGAACTGGCTCTTCCCTCAATGCCCCTCCTCCAGACTCCAGTTATAGGAACAGTGCCCAGGGAGACGGACATTTCGAGGAAAGGATATATTGTTAAACTAAGGTGAGATTCATACCAGCTCACACCTCAAGCATGCCGCACAATGTGGCATTCAACAGAACACAAGCCAACGGCATGAACACTTGCAGCAACATGCTGACAATAACGTAACACAACATGTGTGTAACCACAACTAATAACTGCAGATACAGTACGCACTGGGACGGGCTCCCAGCATCCTCTACGGACTAAGAGAAAAGAATTTACTGGTAGGTATTAAAATCCTATTTTCTCATACGTCCTAGAGGATCCAGGGGTCATCATAGAACCATGGGGTTATACCAAAGCTCTAGAATGGGCGGGAGAGTGTGGATGACTCTGCAGCACCGATTGACCAAACTTAAGGTCTTCATCGGCCAAGGTGTCAAACTTGTAGAACTTTCCAAATGTGTTTGACCCTGCCCAAGTAGCTTCTCGGCAAAGTTGCAATGCCGAGACCCCCCGGGCAGCCGCCCAGGATGAGCCCACCTTTCTAGTAGAATGGGCTTTCACCGATTCCGGTAACGGCAATCCAGCCGTGGAATGAGCGTGCTGAATCGTGTTACAGATCCAGCGTGCAATGGTCTGCTTGGAAGCAGGACACCCAACCTTGTTGGGAGCATACAGGACAAACAGAGCCTCTGTTTTCCTAATCTGAGCCGTTCTGGCGACATAAATCTTCAAAGCTCTGACCACATCCAGAGATTTTGACTCAGCGAAGGCATCATTAGCCACAGGCACCACAATAGGTTGGTTCATGTGGAAAGAGGAAACCACCTTCGGTAGAAATTGTTGACGTGTCCTCAATTCAGCTCTATTCTCATGGAAGATCAAATAAGGGCTCTTGTGAGACAAGGCCGCTAACTCAGACACCCGCCTTGCAGATGCCAAGGCCAACAGGATGACCACTTTCCAAGTGAGGCATTTCAACTCCACCTTCCGTAAAGGTTCAAACCAATGTGATTGAAGGAACTGCAACACCACATTAAGATCCCATGGTGCCACAAATGGAGGTTGGATGTGCAACACGCCTTTCACGAAAGCCTGAACTTCTGGAAGGAAGGCCAATTGTTTCTGAAAGAAAACCGATAAGGCCGAAATCTGTACCTTAATTGAGCCCAACTTTAGGCCCACATCCACACCTGCTTGTAGAAAATGGATAAAACGTCCTAGTCGAAACTCTTCCGTAGGAGCCCCCTTGGATTCACACCAAGAAACATATTTTCTCCAAATACGGTGGTAATGTTTAGACGTTACCCCTTTTCCGGCCTGAATAAGTGTGGGAATGACTTCACTGGGAATACCCTTACGGGCTAGGATTTTGCGCTCAACCGCCATGCCATCAAGCGTAGCCGCGGTAAGTCCTGATACACGCACGGCCCCTGTTGTAACAGGTCCTCGCGCAGAGGAAGAGGCCAGGGTTCTCCTATGAGTAATTCCTGTAGATCTGGATACCAAGCCCTCCTTGGCCAGTCTGGGACAATGAGGATCGCCCAGATCTTTGTTCTTATGATCTTTAGAACCTTTGGAATGAGAGGAAGTGGAGGGAATACATACACCGACTGAAACTCCCACGGTGTTACCAGTGCATCCACCGATACTGCTTGAGGGTCCCTTGACCTGGAATAATATCTCTGAAGCTTCTTGTTGAGACGAGATGCCATCATGTCTACTTGAGGAACTCCCCAACGACTTGTCACCACTGCGAAGACTTCTTGGTGGAGGCCCCACTCTCCTGGATGGAGATCGTGTCTGCTGAGGAAGTCTGCTTCCCAGTTGTCCACTCCTGGAATGAAGATCGCTGACAGAGCGCTTGTATGCTTTTCCGCCCAGCGGCAACATCCTTGTGGCTTCTGCCATTGCCGCTCTGCTTTCCGTTCCACCCTGACGGTTTATGGGGGTAATTCCAAGTTGATCGCAGCAGGAAATTTTTTAGCAATTGGGCAAAACCATGTGCACTGCAGGGGGGGGGGGGGCAGATATAACATTTGCAGAGAGAGTTAGATTTGGGTGTGGTGTGTTCAATCTACAATCTAATTTGCAGTGTAAAAATAAAGCAGCTAGTATTGATCCAGCACAGAAATAAAATAACCCACCCAAATCTAACTCTCTCTGCAAATGAAATATCTGCCACACCTGCACTGCACATGGGGGGTCATTCCGAGTTGTTCGCTCGGTAAATTTCTTCGCATCGCAGCGTTTTTCCGCTTAGTGCGCATGCGCAATGTTCGCACTAGTAAATTTGCTATGCAGTTAGGATTTTTACTCACGGCTTTTTCTTCGTTCTGGTGATCGTAATGTGATTGACAGGAAGTGGGTGTTTCTGGGCGGAAACTGGCCGTTTTATGGGAGTGTGTGAAAAAACGCTACTGTATCTGTGAAAAACGCGGGAGTGGCCGGAGAAACGGAGGAGTGTCTGGGCGAACGCTGGGTGTGTTTGTGACATCAAACCAGGAACGACAAGCACTGAACTGATCGCAGATGCCGAGTAAGTCTGGAGCTACTCAGAAACTGCTAAGAGAGGTGTAATCGCAATATTGCGAATACGTCGAAAGCAATTTTAAGAAGCTAAGATTCACTCCCAGTAGGCGGCGGCTTAGCGTGAGTAAATCTGCTAAAAGCAGCTTGCGAGCGAACAACTCGGAATGAGGGCCATGGTTTTGCCCAATTGCTAACTTTCTTGCTGCTGCGATCAACTCAGAATTACCCCAAATGTACGCTACTGCTGTTACATTGTCCGACTGGATCAGTACAGGCAGATCTCGAAGATGTTACGCTTGCAGAAGGCCGTTGTAAATGGCCCTTAACTCCAGAACATTTATGTGGAGACAAGTTTCCTGACTTGACCATCTTCCTTGGAAGTTTTCTCCCAATGTGACTGCCCCCCAGCCTCGGAGGCTTGCATCCGTGGTCACCAGGATCCAGTCCTGTATCCCGAACCTGCTGCCCTCTAGGAGGCGAGAGCTGTGCAGCCACCACATGAGTGATATCCTGGTCTTGGAAGACAGGATTATCCTCCGGTGCATGTGTAGGTGGGACTCGGACCACTTGTCCAACAGGTCCCACTGGAACACTGGCATGGAACCTGCCAAATTGAATGGCCTCGTAGGCCGCAACCATCTTACCCAGCAACCTAATGCATTGATGGATTGACACTCTTGCTGGTTTCAGAATTTGTTTGACCAGACTCTGAAGTTCCAGAGCCTTGTCCACTGGAAGAAAGACTCTCTGTAGTTCTGTGTCCAATATCATTCCCAAAAACGACAACCGCGTCGTCGGAATCAACTGTGATTTTGGCAAATTTAGGAGCCAACCATGTTGCTGAAGAACTGTCAAGGAGAGTGCAACGTTTTGCACCAACTGGTCCCTGGATCTCGCCTTTATCAGGAGATCGTCCAAGTATGGGATAATTGAGACTCCTTGCTTGTGAAGGAGAACCATCATCTCCGCCATCACTTTGGTGAAAATCCTCGGAGCCCTGGACAGACCAAACAACAACGTTTGAAATTGGTAATGACAATCCTGAATTGCAAACCTCAGGTAAGCCTGATGCGGAGGATAAATGGGAACATGTAAGTAGGCATCTTTTATGTCCACCGACACCATAAAATCCCCTTCCTCCAGACTGGAGATCACTGCTCGGAGAGACTCCATCTTGAATTTGAATTTCTTTAGGTAGAAATTTAGGGATTTCAGGTTTAGGATTGGTCTGACCGAGCCATCCGGCTTCGGGACCACAAACAAGCTCGAATAAAAGCCTTCTCTCTGTTGTGACTGGGGAACCCTGACGATAACTTGATTTTGACACAACTTTTGTATTGTGTCGCAAACTACCTCCCTGTCCAGAAGAGAAGCTGGTAAGGCCGATTTGAAAAAACGGCGAGGGGGAACGTCTTGAAACTCCAGCTTGTACCCTTGGGATACTATTTGTAAAACCCATGGGTCTAGGTCCGAACGAACCCAAAACTGACTGAAGAGTTTGAGATGTGCCCCCACCGGTGCGGACTCCCGCATAGGAGCCCCAACGTCATGGGTGGAATTGGCAGAAGCCTGGGATGACTGGTGATCGTTTACGTCTTCCCCTTTCTCTAGTAGCAAGGAAGGAAGAACCTCGGCCCTTTCTGTATTTATTGGGCCGAAAGTACTGCATCTGATAGTGATGCGGTTTCTTTTGTTGTGGAGGAACATAAGGTAAAAAGGATGACTTACCCGCGGTAGCTGTAGACACCAAATCATCAAGGCCGTCACCAAATAAGGCCTTACCTTTATATGGTAGAGATTCCATACTTTTCTTGGAATCAGCATCAGCATTCCATTGGTGTATCCACAACGCTCGTCTAGCTGAGACTGCCATGGCATTGGCCTTAGATCCCAAAAGACCAATATCTCTCGCAGCTTCCTTAAGGTATGCTGCAACGTCCTTGATATAACCCAGGGTCAAGAGAATGCTATCCCTATCTAGGGTATCTATTTCAGAAGACAAGTTGTCTGCCCACTTTTCGATAGCACTACTTACCCACGCAGACGCAATGACCGGTCTGAGTAGCATACCTGTGGTTGCATAAATGGACTTGAACGCAGTTTCCTGTTTACAATCCGCAGGATCCTTAAGGGCCGCCGTGTCAGGTGACGGGAGAGCCACCTTTTTAGACAAACGTGACAGGGCCTTGTCCACGGTGGGGGGTGACTCCCACTTTTCCCTATCCGCCGAGGGAAACGGATAAGCTACCGTAATTCTTTTGGGAATCTGAAATTTTTGTCAGGAGCTTCCCAGAGTTTTTCAAATAGCGTGTTCAGTTCATGAAGGGGAGGAAACGTTACCTCAGGTTTCCTTTCCTTATACATACAGACCCTTTTATCAGGGACAGCAGGGTCCTCAGTGATATGTAGTACCTCTTTAACTGCCACAATCATGTACTGAATGCTTTTTGCCAATTTTGGATCTAATCTGGAATCGCTATAGTCGACACTGGAATCAGAATCTGTGTCGGTATCAGTGGCTGCCAATTGAGCCAGCGTACGTTTCTGTGACCCTGAGGGGACCTGACTTTGCAATAACATATCTTCTACAGATTTCTTCCATGCCTGGGTCTGAGACTCAGACTTATCTAGCCTCTTACTAATAAGCAGTGGTTAAAGTGGGGCGGAACGGGGCGGAACTGCGTTCCGACACTTCTAATTGAAGGCGGAACCAGTTCCGCCTCCGCCCGGCCACCAAAAAGTGAAAGCTTCAGGACCCTGCTTTACTTTAAAGTTAATATCTGCATAAGCATCTTCCAGCCAATCTCTCCTCCAGCTTCAGAGCCAATCACGGCTCGTGGACCGCCAGCCAATGAGAAGCTGCAAAGTGGCAGTTTTTCATTGGCTGAAGGTCAGGCGATCCGTGATTGCTTCGAAAGAGCGGCCCCTTTTGAATAGCAGGCAGTGCGCCAGGCAGCCGATCTGTGACAGTAATGTCAGGACTGTCTGGCGGCGCTGCCAATAGCCGCGTCATGATGCTCCAGGCTCCGACGAGGAGGGGATGTGGAGAACGAGTACGAGCGGGGAGATTAGAGCAGCAGGGGTTGAGATAGCGGGGCCAGGAGGATCATGAAAAAGCCAGAGGCAAGATGGGCCGAGGGGATGATTAGAGGAGCAGGGAGTGAGATAGGTGGGGGGATGAGGAGAGGAGCAGAAGTGAGAGCAGGGGATAATGAGAGTAGCAGGGAGTGAGATAGGTGGGGGGATGAGGAGAGGAGCAGAAGTGAGACAGCAGGAGATAATGAGAGGAGCAGAAGTGAGACGGCAGGGGATTATGAGAGGAGCAGGAGTGAGACGGCAGGGGATTATGAGAGGAGCAGGGGATGAGATGGCAGGTGATGATGAGAGGAGCAGAAGTGAGACGGCAGGGGATGATGAGAGGAACAGGGAGTGAGACGGCGGGGGATGATGAGAGGAGCAGGAGTGAGACAGCAGGGGATAATGAGAGGAGCAGGAGTGAGACAGCAGGGGATAATGAGAGGAGCAGGAGTGAGACAGCAGGGGATAATGAGAGGAGCAGGAGTGAGACAGCAGGGGATGATGAGGAGCAGGAGTGAGACGGCAGGGGATTATGAGAGGAGCAGGGGATGAGATGGCAGGTGATGAGAGGAGCAGGAGTGAGACGGCAGGGGATAATGAGAGGAGCAGGAGTGAGACGGCAGGGGATAATGAGAGGAGCAGGAGTGAGACGGCAGGGGATGAGGAGAGGAGCAGAAGTGAGACGGCAGGGGATGATGAGAGGAGCAGGAGTGAGACAGCAGGGGATA
Organism: Pseudophryne corroboree; assembly: GCF_028390025.1. Classification (NCBI taxonomy): domain Eukaryota; kingdom Metazoa; phylum Chordata; class Amphibia; order Anura; family Myobatrachidae; genus Pseudophryne; species Pseudophryne corroboree. Next base: position 169,319,263 of record NC_086445.1, read on the forward strand.
ATGAGAGGAGCAGGAGTGAGACAGCAGGGGATAATGAGAGGAGCAGGAGTGAGACAGCAGGGGATAATGAGAGGAGCAGGAGTGAGACAGCAGGGGATGATGAGAGGAGCAGAAGTGAGACGGCAGGGGATGATGAGAGGAGTAGGAGTGAGACGCAGGGGATGATGAGAGGAGCAGGAGTGAGACGGCAGGGGATAATGAGAGGAGCAGGAGTGAGACAGCAGGGGATAATGAGAGGAGCAGGAGTGAGACGGCAGGGGATAATGAGAGGAGCAGGAGTGAGACAGCAGGGGATGATGAGAGAAACAGAAGTGAGATGGCAGGGGATGATGAGAGGAGCAGAAGTGAGATGGCAGGGGATGATGAGAGGAGCAGAAGTGAGATGGCAGGGGATGATGAGAGGAGCAGGAGTGAGACGGCAGGGGATGATGAGAGGAGCAGGGGGTGAGATGGCAGGGGATGATGAGAGGAGCAGGAGTGAGACGGCAGGGGATGATGAGAAGAGCAGGAGTGAGACGGCAGGGGATGATGAGAGGAGCAGGGGGTGAGATTGGGGTGGGGGTGGTGAGAGAAGCAGGGTGTGAGATGGGAGAGTAAGAGAAGCTGGGGCTGAGATGGGGAATGAGAGGAGCATAGAGTGAGAGGCTCGGGGGGAGAGATGGGAGAGTGAGAGGCACAGGGGTGAGATAGAAGCAGTGGCGGAAAGGGTAGTAGGGAGTGAGAGGTGTAGGGGTTAAGTAAAGGAAAGAAAGATTCAGGTGATCAGACAGAAAGGGAATTCGGGTTGTCTAGGATGAAGATATGGACACAAGGAGAGTGACAAAGGAAACAAGAAAGCAGAAAGGACACATGGAAGACACAGAGGTGAGCAAAGGTTGTACATATCCTGATACATTGCGCATTTCTACATTTAAACACATTATAAAAATACCTATAGATTCAGTGGGGCACTTTTACTACTGTGGGCATTGTGTGTGTAAAAGGCACTAATATGTGGGGCAATGTGAATTAGATTGTGCTACTGTGAGGCGTTATTTTAAATTGGTACTATTGTGTGGCCACGCCCATTCCTAGTGAGGTCACACCCCTTTGTTGCAGCGTGCGCCTTTGGAGCGCGAGTGATGAGTTCCCCCACCTCTCCAGGACCACTTTAAGCCCTGCTAATAAGAGCCACATTAGCATTCAAGGCGTTCAACACATTTACCCGATCCGGCGTCGGCGGTGCCGACAGGGCCACCCCCGCAGCCGTTTGTGTCCCTAAAACAGCCTCCTCCTGGGAAGAGCCTTCAGCCTCAGACATGTCAACACACGTGCACCAAACACCCACAGACACACCGGATATATAGGGGACAGACCCACAGTAAAGCATGTCAGAGAGACACAGAGGGGATTTGCCAGCTCACACCCCAGCGCCCAATCAGCGGTTCTGAAGCGCCCAATAAACGCCCCAGACCTATAGCGCTTTTTATATAAAGTATATTGCACCAAATTTAGCCAGTGCCCCTCTCCCCCCCCTCCCCGTTTTGCACCCTGATACTTGTCAGTGTGAAGGAAGGACCAGCGTCTCTGCAGCCTGATGGAGAGAAAATGGCGCAGCGTGAGCTGTGAGGAGGAAGCTCCGCCCCCTTAATGGCGCGCTTCCGTCCCGCTTCTTGTATGATTATACTGGCGGGGGTTTTGGGACAGTGCCTCGGCACTAATGTCCCCTCTTGCAAGATGTCCACTGAGGATTTATTAGCTGCCCAGGGTGCCCCCCCGCACGCTGTAGTGCTGTATGTATGTGGGAGCTTGGCGCGCAGCGTCCGCGCGCTGCCGTACCTCAGATAAATGCCGTCACTGAAGTCTTCTTTTCTTCATCTACTCACCTGTCTTCTGACTTCTGGCTCTGTAAGGGGGTGACGGCAGGGTGCGGGAGTGAGCATCTAGGCGTACCCAGCGATCAGCACCCTCAGGAGCTATTGGTGTCCTGTAGCCAGAAGCAGCGCCCTTGAACTCACTGGAAGTGGGTCATACTCCTCTCCCCTAAGTCCCACGAGGGAGGAGCCAGTTCACACCCTTTCAAAGTCTTAAAGTGCCCATGTCTCCTGCGGATCCCGTCTATACCCCATGGTTCTATGATGACCCCAGCATCCTCTAGGACGTATGAGAAATATGGTTAAATCTCTCAGAGGCATACGGCTTTCCCCAATTTTCAAAATAGCAGATCTGCACAGGGAAAGTCATACATCCAGCAGCAGACAGAGCACACGGCCGGACAATTACTGATGCTTTTTTACTATTTAAATTAAACGTAATAGTGAATGTTTTTTCTCTGGCAAAACAAAACTTTCTCTTCTTTTATGAGCTGGTTGGATGTAAGTGTATTGGATGTGTTTGTAAGAGCATGCTGGCACTTGTGGTTCTCCAGTGCCGCAGCTTGTATCAATGAGCCCATGTGCTTGAATTAAGCCTTAGGTGCAGGCCCACCATCAGGGTAAGTACTAACAGCTGCATATCAGGAAAATCCCAAAAGAACTGCAGTATTGGAGATGCTCTGATCATCTAGCCATCATAATTTGGCCCTAGTCAAAGAGGGAATGTAAAAAAATAATAATAATAATAAATACCTGAGCTGCTTTGCTTTTCATCCACTTCATTCAAATATTTCTGAGTCTGGAAAATGTAAATTGTTAAGAAGAAAATCTACATTAAATTGCTTCCATTGTAGCAGGCTAAGGTCAGTTATTTTTGAATATCATTATTTCTGATTTTCAAGTATTCTGGTTATGAGGTTTGGGCAAGAGGTGAAGGTTTATAACATAAAAGTTAAACTAGTCTTATGTTGGGCATGAACTGTTCAACTATTGTCCGGATCAGCCAATAATCATCTGCTTGGATCAATAATTGAACAGTGTATTGCTGCAGTAATTATTGGTCTGTCAGACATGCAATGTCGTCCAGCATGTCCGAAGATCCAATAATGGGTGGTCTGATTTCAACTGTCTGACATGCTGAAAGCATCCAATATCGTTGCCAAAATTTGACAATTATGGGAATGATATTAGGTGTTGTCTCCATATCAGATAATTGGTCTGTCAGTCTAACATTTTAATCTGTAGGTTTTAAATCTATGGTTTTGAAGCAGAAAAATTATTCATGCAATCATGTTAATAAATGTTTTATGTATTAAGGAGCCTACTTATGAAACACTGACAGCCCTTACATCCTGCAAAAACTGTAGTTTCCGTATCGCTTTTACGGGTTTGGTATGATTTACGGGCGCTCGGGATGCTGAATGTCAGTATAGTGACATTGGCATCCCGAGTAGTGGAATGCCCGCAGGGAGGCGAGCGCAACTAAGCCCCTTGCAGTGTCGCTGCACTCGCCACACTGCAGGTTCGGTGGCGAGCGAAAAATCTATTCTCCCTCAATGGGTGTCATCGACACCCATAGCGGGGGAATCACCTACCTCGCTGGTATACCAGCGGCGGAATGGTGCCCCCATCAGGATATAGGCGTCTGTATTGTGACCGCCGAGATCCCGACGTTCGGTGTGCCAACCGCATACCACTTTTTACCATGAGATACTGGAAATCTTTCCTGCATTCACTACTAAACGGATTGCAAGAGCCCTCCCCATAGTTCTCTAGGGGGACAGCAAAATGGGGCCATTTAAAATCTGCGAAAAAAGCTTAGGCTTTCTGAATATGGGGCCCGATTCAGACCAGATTTCTGCTGTGCATTTTTGCACAGTAGGCGATTATCGAACTACTGCGCATGCGTATGCACCGCTATGCACACGCGCATCACCAAATAGCGACAGGATGGTGTGAAAATTTCAATCGCACAGGTATTTGCAAGGTGACTGACAGGAATCGGACGTTTGTGGGTTGTAACTGCCCATTTTCTGGGAGTGTCAGGAAAAACATAGGCGTTCCCAAGCGTTTTCAGGGTGAGTGTGTGACGTCAGCTCCGGCCTCGATCTGTCTGATTTCTTTGCACTGGAGGAGTAAGTATTGAGCTACGCACAGACTGCACACACTGCACAGAATGGAAAAAACATTAGATGGCGAGTGGGATCTGAACGGATTTGCAGCTGTCTGCTGACTGAGGGGAATTTTTGCACAGCGTACACATGCACACACTTGCATGGGGCGAATTTTCACTCCTCCTGGGCGGCGACTATCTGATCGCAGGACAGTGTAATTTGCAGCACAGCGATCAGGTCTGAATTAGGCCCACTGTGTTAGCAGCTCTCACCATTAGTTAAAGCCCAGCCAGAGAAGGATCTTGTGTTCCTTGCCAGCAGGCTGAACTCTCCTCCCTGTAAATGGTTTCTGATACGCATGCACCATTAATAAGCCAGAAGACTAGCTATCACTATAGACTATTCACTGCTACAGTCTCTTATCAGTTGCGCTGTAACAGCATGAGTTTATTAATAAATTGGTCTATTTCTTCATAAATAGGGCCTTAGGACGAACAGACTGGGAAGTATAATAGGAACCTTACCGCTTCAGAAGAAGGACCAGGTCTTGGAGAGTTTTCAGATGTGACTTGATCTGCACATATAAAATCATGTTATTCCTATGAGGTTAATAAGTTAGCAAGGGATAGAAAGAGTTGCATGCAATGGGGCTTATGTAATAGCCTGCGAGCTGCAGGCTGTGCGGCAATTCCAGGCGAGTTTGTTCGTATTTTTAAGCTGAAATCATTTAAAAGGCAGATCCAGGTTGGTTTTGCCTTTTAAACGCCGCCTTAAAAATACGGGCAGACTCACCGTAATTCCCGCATAGCCTGCAGCTTGCAGGCTATTACATAAGGCCCCCATGTATTCCTTATACATATATGTGCCAACACAAACACTTTTCAATGTTGAAACGTTTGAAATATTTATATATAGATTGATTTGGGTTTTTTTATTTGAACTTTTTTTTTTATCCAGTATTTAGCTTACAAAGCCCACGTCTGGTCACGAATGTGCATATCCCTTGAAACTGGCCTGGTGAGCGGTAAGCTCATTGGTTACAGGCAAGTATTGTCAAAGCAGATAAATATCACTATCTTAGAAATGGAACTCAAGTGTAAACGCAGAATACATTTATGTTTCATAACGACCTTATACAGTAGATCATTTTATACAATATTTAACAATGTTATGCATTAAACAAAGTTTGTGTACATTAAACCATCAGAAAACAAATGTGTCACTGTCTCAGTTTTGCTAAAAAAATTCTGCATTTCTGAATATTTAGGTACAGTATTTTGGAATTTTCGATATGGGAGACTTAACCTGTATTTCTAGACCAATGGATATCAATGGAAGTTGACAATGACGGGACTGCACTGTCATGGCTACATTTCAGAACATGGGGGCACATGTATGAAGCCTGGAGAAGTGATAAAGTGGATGGAGATAAAGTACCAGCCAATCAGCTCCTAACTGTCAAGTTACAGGCTGGGTTTGAAAAAATGACAGGAGCTGACTGGCTGGTGCTTTATTACTTCTCCAGGCTTAATACATCTGCCTCATGATTTTTAGGGAACACAATGATATGGGAGACATGCTATGACAAGGTTGTGTATGATATTGGGGAGGATTGATGAGGATACAAAGGAACTGATGACATGAAGATTAAGATGGGACTGCTGTCAGTGTCTAAATAAATATAATATTGTTATGCAATTCACAATTTGGACACCGAAAACAATGGCACACTACCAGTTGGAAGGCCCAGAACAATGAATGACACAGTGACAGTTGAAAGGCCCATAACAATAAACAATGACACATTGACAGTTGGAAGGCCCAGACCAATGACACACTGACAGTTGGAAGGCCCAGACCAATGACACACTGACAGTTGGAAGGCCCAGACCAATGACACACTGACAGTTGGAAGGCCCAGACCAATGACACACTGACAGTTGGAAGGCCCAGACCAATGGCACACTACCAGTTGGAAAACCCAGAACAATGACACATGACAGTTGGAAGGACCATAACAATGACACACTGACAGCTGGAAGGCCCAGACCAATGACACACTGGCAGCTGGAAGGCCCAGACCAATGACACACTGACAGTTGGAAGGCCCAGACCAATGACACCCTGACAGCTGGAAGGCCAAGACCAATGGCACCCTGACAGCTGTAAGGCCAAGACCAATGACACACTGACAGCTGAAAGGCCAAGACCAATGGCACACTGACAGTTGGAAAACCCAGAACAATGACACAGTGGCAGCTGGCAGGCCCAGACCAATGACACCCTGACAGCTGGAAGGCCCACACCAATGACACACTGACAGTTGGGAGGCCCAGACCAATGGCACACTACCAATTGGAAAACCCAGAACAATGACACAGTGACAGTTGGAAGGACCGTAACAATGAACAATGACACACTGCCAGTTGGAAGGCCCAGACCAATGACACACTGACAGTTGGAAGGCCCAGACCAATGACACACTGACAGCTGGAAGGCCAAGACCAATGACACACTGACAGTTGGAAGGCCCAGACCAATGACACACTGACAGTTGGAAGGCCCTGACCAATGACACCCTGACAGCTGGAAGGCCAAGACCAATGACACACTGACAGTTGGAAGGCCCAGACCAATGACACACTGACAGTGGGAAGGCCCAGACCAATAACACACTGACAGTAGGAAGGCCCAGACCAATGACACACTGACAGTTGGAAGGCCCAGACCAATGACACACTGACAGTTGGAAGGCCCTGACCAATGACACCCTGACAGCTGGAACGCCAAGACCAATGACACACTGACAGTTGGAAGGCCCAGACCAATGACACACTGACAGTTGGGAGGCCCTGACCAATGACACCCTGACAGCTGGAAGGCCAAGACCAATGACACACTGACAGTTGGAAGGCCCAGACCAATGACACACTGACAGTTGGAAGGCCCAGACCAATGACACACTGACAGATGCAAGGCCAAGACCAATGACACACTGACAGTTGGAAGGCCTAGACCAATGACACACTGACAGTTGGAAGGCCCAGACCAATGACACACTGACAGTTGGAAGGCCCAGACCAATGACACACTGACAGTTGGAAGGCCCTGACCAATGACACCCTGACAGCTGGAAGGCCCAGACCAATGACACACTGACAGTTGGAAGGCCCAGACCAATGACACACTGACAGTTGGAAGGCCCAGACCAATGACACCCTGACAGTTGGAAGGCCAAGACCAATGGAACACTGACAGTTGGAAGGCCCAGACCAATGACACACTGACAGTTGGAAGGCCCAGATCAATGACACACTGACAGTTGGAAGGCCCAGACCAATGACACACTGACAGTTGGAAGGCCCAGACCAATGACACAGTGACAGTTGGAAGGCCCAGACCAATGACACACTGACAGTTGGAAGGCCCATAACAATGAACAATGACATACTGACAGTTGGAAGGCTAAGAACAATGGCACACTGACAGCTGGAAGGCCCAGACCAATGATACACTGACAGTTGGTAGGCCCAGACCAATGATACACTGACAGTTGGTAGGCCCAGACCAGTGACACACTGACAATTGGAAGGCCCAGAACAATGACACACTGACAGTTGGAAGGCCCAGACCAATGACACACTGACAGATGGAAGGCCAAGACCAATGACACACTGACAGTTGGAAGGCCCAGACCAATGACACACTGACAGTTGGAAGGCCCATAACAATGAACAATGACATACTGACAGTTGGAAGGCTAAGAACAATGGCACACTGACAGCTGGAAGGCCCAGACCAATGATACACTGACAGTTGGTAGGCCCAGACCAATGATACACTGACAGTTGGTAGGCCCAGACCAGTGACACACTGACAATTGGAAGGCCCAGAATAATGACACACTGATAGTTGGAAGGCCCAGACCAATGACACACTGACAATTGGAAGACCCATAACAATGAACAATGACACACTGACAGTTGGAAGACCCAGACCAACGGCACACTGACAGTTGGAAGGCCCAGAACAATGAACAGTGACAGTTGGAAGGCCTAGACCAATGACACAGTGACAGTTGGAAGGCCCAGACCAATGACACACTGACAGTTGGAAGGCCCAGACCAATGACACAGTGACAGTTGGAAGGCCCAGACCAATGACACACTGACAGTTGGAAGGCCCATAACAATGAACAATGACATACTGACAGTTGGAAGGCTAAGAACAATGGCACACTGACAGCTGGAAGGCCCAGACCAATGATACACTGACAGTTGGTAGGCCCAGACCAATGATACACTGACAGTTGGTAGGCCCAGACCAGTGACACACTGACAATTGGAAGGCCCAGAACAATGACACACTGACAGTTGGAAGGCCCAGACCAATGACACACTGACAGATGGAAGGCCAAGACCAATGACACACTGACAGTTGGAAGGCCCAGACCAATGACACACTGACAGTTGGAAGGCCCATAACAATGAACAATGACATACTGACAGTTGGAAGGCTAAGAACAATGGCACACTGACAGCTGGAAGGCCCAGACCAATGATACACTGACAGTTGGTAGGCCCAGACCAATGATACACTGACAGTTGGTAGGCCCAGACCAGTGACACACTGACAATTGGAAGGCCCAGAATAATGACACACTGATAGTTGGAAGGCCCAGACCAATGACACACTGACAATTGGAAGACCCATAACAATGAACAATGACACACTGACAGTTGGAAGACCCAGACCAACGGCACACTGACACTTGGAAGGCCCAAAACAATGACACAGTGACAGTCGGAAGGCCCAGAACAATGACACAGTGACACATTGACAGTTGGAAGGCTAAGAACAATGGCACACTGACAGTTTGAAGGCCCAGACCAATGACACACTGACAGTTGGAAGGCCCAGAACAATGAACAGTGACAGTTGGAAGGCCCAGACCAATGAACAGTGACAGTTGGAAGGCCCAGACCAATGACACACTGACAGTTGGAAGGCCCAGACCAATGACACACTGACAGTCGGAAGGCCCAGACCAATGACACACTGACAGTTGGAAGGCCCAGACCAATGACAAACTGACAGTTGGAAGGCCCAGACCAATGACACCCTGACAGATGGAAGGCCAAGACCAATGACACACTGACAGTTGGAAGGCCCAGACCAATGACACACTGACAGTTGGAAGGCCCAGACCAATGACACACTGACAGTTGGAAGGCCCTGACCAATGACACCCTGACAGCTGGAGGGCCCATAACAATGACACACTGACAGTTGGAAGGCCCAGACCAATGACACCCTGACAGCTGGAAGGCCAAGACCAATGACACACTGACAGTTGGAAGGCCCAGACCAATGACACACTGACTGACAGTTGGAAGGCCCAGACCAATGACACAGTGACAGTTGGAAGGCCCAGACTAATGACACAGTGACAGTTGGAAGGCCCAGACCAATGACACAGTGACAGTTGGAAGGCCCATAACAATGAACAATGACATACTGACAGTTGGAAGGCTAAGAACAATGGCACACTGACAGCTGGAAGGCCCAGACCAATGACACACAGAGTTGGAAGGCCCAGACCAATGATACACTGACAGTTGGTAGGCCCAGACCAATGATACACTGACAGTTGGTAGGCCCAGACCAGTGACACACTGACAATTGGAAGGCCCAGAATAATGACACACTGATAGTTGGAAGGCCCAGACCAATGACACACTGACAATTGGAAGACCCATAACAATGAACAATGACACACTGACAGTTGGAAGACCCAGACCAACGGCACACTGACACTTGGAAGGCCCAAAACAATGACACAGTGACAGTTGGAAGGCCCAGAACAATGACACAGTGACACATTGACAGTTGGAAGGCTAAGAACAATGGCACACTGACAGTTTGAAGGCCCAGACCAATGACACACTGACAGTTGGAAGGCCCAGAACAATGAACAGTGACAGTTGGAAGGCCCAGACCAATGAACAGTGACAGTTGGAAGGCCCAGACCAATGACACACTGACAGTTGGAAGGCCCAGACCAATGACACACTGACAGTCGGAAGGCCCAGACCAATGACACACTGACAGTTGGAAGGCCCAGACCAATGACAAACTGACAGTTGGAAGGCCCAGACCAATGACACCCTGACAGATGGAAGGCCAAGACCAATGACACACTGACAGTTGGAAGGCCCAGACCAATGACACACTGACAGTTGGAAGGCCCAGACCAATGACACACTGACAGTTGGAAGGCCCTGACCAATGACACCCTGACAGCTGGAGGGCCCATAACAATGACACACTGACAGTTGGAAGGCCCAGACCAATGACACCCTGACAGCTGGAAGGCCAAGACCAATGACACACTGACAGTTGGAAGGCCCAGACCAATGACACACTGACAGTTGGAAGGCCCAGACCAATGACACAGTGACAGTTGGAAGGCCCAGACTAATGACACAGTGACAGTTGGAAGGCCCAGACCAATGACACAGTGACAGTTGGAAGGCCCATAACAATGAACAATGACATACTGACAGTTGGAAGGCTAAGAACAATGGCACACTGACAGCTGGAAGGCCCAGACCAATGACACACAGAGTTGGAAGGCCCAGACCAATGATACACTGACAGTTGGTAGGCCCAGACCAGTGACACACTAACAATTGGAAGACCCATAACAATGAACAATGACACACTGACAGTTGGAAGGCCCAGACCAACGACACACTGACAGTTGGAAGACCCAGACCAACGGCACACTGACAGTTGGAAGGCCCAAAACAATGACACAGTGACAGTTGGAAGGCCCAGAACAATGACACAGTAACACATTGACAGTTGGAAGGCTAAGAACAATGGAAAACTGACAGTTTGAGGCCCAGACCAATGACACACTGACAGTTGGAAGGCCCAGAACAATGACACACTAACAGTTGGAAGGCCCAGACCAATGACACACTGACAGTTGGAAGGCCCTGACCAATGACACCCTGACAGATGGAAGGCCAAGACCAATGACACACTGACAGTTGGAAGGCCCAGACCAATGACACACTGACAGTTGGAAGGCCCAGACCAATGACACACTGACAGCTGGAAGGCCAAGACCAATGACACACTGACAGTTGGAAGGCCCAGACCAATCACACACAGAGTTGGAAGGCCCAGACCAATGCTACACTGACAGTTGGAAGGCCCAGACCAATGACACACTGACAGTTGGAAGGCCCAGAACAATGAACAGTGACAGTTGGAAGGCCTAGAAAAAATGACACAGTGACAGTTTGACAGTTGGAAGGCCCTGACCAATGACACACTGACAGCTGGAAGGCCCAGACCAATGACACACTGACAGTTGGAAGGCCCAGAACAATGACACACTGACAGTTGGAAGGCCCAGACCAATGACACCCTGACAGCTGGAAGGCCCAGACCAATGACACACTGACAGTTGGAAGGCCCAGACCAATGACACACTGACAGTTGGAAGGCCCAGACCAATGACACACTGACACTTGGAAGGCCCAGACCAATGACACACTGACAGTTGGAAGGCCCAGACCAATGACACACTGACAGCTGGAAGGCCAAGACCAATGACACACTGACAGTTGGAAGGCCCAGACCAATCACACACAGAGTTGGAAGGCCCAGACCAATGCTACACTGACAGTTGGAAAGCCCAGACCAATGACACACTGACAGTTGGAAGGCCCAGACCAATGACACACTGACAGTTGGAAGGCCCAGAACAATGAACAGTGACAGTTGGAAGGCCTAGAAAAAATGACACAGTGACAGTTGGAAGACCCAGACCAACGGCACACTGACAGTTGGAAGGCCCAAAACAATGACACAGTGACAGTTGGAAGGCCCAGAACAATGACACAGTGACACATTGACAGTTGGAAGGCTAAGAACAATGGCACACTGACAGTTTGAAGGCCCAGACCAATGACACACTGACAGTTGGAAGGCCCAGAACAATGAACAGTGACAGTTGGAAGGCCCAGAACAATGACACAGTGACAGTTGGAAGGCCCATAACAATGAACAATGACATACTGACAGAAATAGCAAAAGACGGGATAACTTGAAAGATGATGTCGTTAACTTCCGAGCTTCACACCAAGCTATATAGGCACGCCAAATTCTGTAATAATGAGCTGCCGTAACTGGCTTCCTAGCTCGTAGCATGGTTGGTATAACCGATTCTGGAATGCCCTCTCGTCTTAAGAGGGCGGTCTCAACAGCCACCCCGTCAAACGCAGCCGTGGTAAATCGGGGTAAAGGAATGGACCCTGTTGTAACAGGTCCGGATGAAGTGGGAGTGGCCAAGGATCGTCTGTGAGTAGTCCGCAGAGATCAGAGAACCAAGCTCTCCGAGGCCAATGAGGCGCCACTAGTATGACTGTGGCGGACTCTCTTTTGATCCGTTTTAGCAACAGAGGGAGTAGCGGAAACGGTGGAAACAGATACACGAGGCTGTACGGCCACGCGATTGTGAGAGCATCCACCCCCACTGCCTTTGGATCTCGCGTTCTGGACACATACTGGGGTGTTTGGTGATTGTGGCGAGATGCCATCAGGTCCACTTGAGGGTAACCCCACCTCTGGACCAACATGTGAAACACTTCTGGATTTAATGCCCATTCTCCTGGATGAAAATCCAGACGGCTGAGATAATCCGCCTTCCAGTTGTCCACTCCCGGAATGAACACTGCCGACAATATCACTTGGTGATGCTCGGCCCAATTGAGGATTCGAGCTACTTCCCGCATTGCCATGCGGCTTCTCGTTCCTCCTTGTTTGTTGATGTACGCGACCGTTGTCGCGTTGTCTGACTGCACCTGGACAGTCTGAGACCGAATCATGTGCACTGCTTGTCGTAGCGCATTGTAAATTGCCCGGAGTTCCAGGACATTTATAGACAGCAATCTTTCGTGATCCGCCCAGAGACCCCGGAGCTGACAATTTTGAACTACAGCTCCCCAACCTCTGAGACTCGCGTCCGTCGTTAGAATTATCCAATTCCAGGCGCCGAACCGTTTCCCTGCGGTTAGATTGTGTACTTTGAGCCACCAGAGTAGAGATACCCTGGCCCGTGGCGACAACCTCACCCTGTGGTGAATCTGCAGATGCGAGCCCGACCACTGTGCGAGCACATCCAGTTGAAAAGGACGTGAGTGAAATCTTCCGAACTGAAGCGCTTCGAAAGCCGCCACCATTGTGCCTAAGAGGCGAATGCACAAATGTACCGAGACTGTGCGTGGCTTGAGCACTAATTGTACCAGATGACGAATAATCTGTACTTTCTGTTCTGGCAGGTAAATTCTTTGATTTACCGTATCGAGAATCATACCTAGGAATTGAAGTCGTTGAGACGGAATTAGATGTGATTTCTTGAAGTTGACAATCCAACCGTGCTGAACTAGTACATTGTACGTTAGCAACGCATGTTGGAGGAGCATCTGTTGAGACGGAGCTTTGATGAGCAGATCGTCCAAGTACGGAACTATTATCACTCCCAGGGATCTGAGCTATCATCACAGACATCACTTTGGTGAATACCCGAGGCGCTGACGAGGGGCCAAACGGTAGAGCCTGAAACTGGTAATGGTTCTGCCATATCGCAAAACGCAAGAACCTCTGATGAGGTGGCCAAATCGGAATGTGTAAGTACGTATCCTTGAGATCTAGCACAATCATGAATTCCTGTGGCTCTAAACCTGCAATTACTGACCGCAGAGATTCCATCTTGAATCTGTAGTAAGTGACATACTGATTGAGACCCTTTAGGTTCAATATTGGCCTGACGGAGCCATCCGGCTTTGGTACCACAAACAGACTGGAATAATAACCCTGACCTTGTTGTTGTACAGGGACCGGAATCCAAACTGCTGAATCCAGCAGGGACTGAATGGCAATTTGCAGAACCGCCCTCTTGTCGTCCGACAGAGGTAGGCCTGTTTTGAAAAACCGCAGTGGCGGGAGAAAGTCGAACTCTATTTTGTAACCTTTTAACACTAAATTGCGGATCCACCCATCGGTGGATGTCTGAAACCATGCCAAATGGAACGTCTGAAGGCGTGCTCCCACAATTGGAGATCCGAGATGGGCTGGGAGCCCGTCATGCCACTGGCTTGTCGGTGACCTTAGCGTCCTGACGACTGGTGTTGGTTTGTTGGAAACCACGTCCTCGACCTCGTCTACCAGGCGTGGTTGTTCCTCTACCACGGCCTCGAAAGGGCTGAGGTCTAAAGGATTTGAACGCCGGAGTATTTCCGTCTAGGTACCGTTGGAGGCAATGGTAGGAAAACAGATTTTCCTCCAGTGGCCTCAGAAATCCATTTGTCCAATTCAGTACCAAACAAGTTCTCGCCACCGTAAGGTAACGCCTCTATACCTCTTTTGACCTCTGCCTCCGCTTGCCAAGAACGCAGCCAGAGTGCTCGTCGTACTGTAACTAGCGACGATGAAATGCGAGAAGTGAGCTGACAGACGTCAGTAGAAGCTGTACATAGATACTCAGCAGCTTCACAAATTTGATCAGCAAGAAGTATAAGGTGATCGTCATGTAGGGCAGACTTGAGTTCTGTTATCCATACAATTAGCGCCTTTGTGACCCAAATGCCAACCAACCCAGGTCTAAGCAACACTCCTGCTGCTATATACATGGACTTTAGCATAGCTTCTATTTTACGGTCTGAAGGGTCTTTAAGCGTAGTAGCCGTTGGTACTGGTATGGTTAATTTCTTTGTAAGTTTTGACACAGACGAATCCACCATTGGCGGATTCTCCCATGTACATGTCACAGACTCTGGAAACGGGTAACTAGACTTAAATCTGCAAGGTATAGAAAACAGTTTATCTGGATTCTTTCGTGTTTCTACTAACATCTTATTAAGAGATTCCGAAACAGGAAAACACATTGGAGATCTCTTTCGTTTAGTAAAGACGACTTCATCATTTGTCAGAGGCTCCCCATTTCTGTAAACTTCAGAGACTGACGCACCGCTCTGATGAGATTATCAATGCCTGGGCTGTCAAAATCTTCACTATCTGACTGCTGGTCTACTTCGCCCTCCTCACCCTCATCTTGCGCAGTGAGGTCTGGCATAGAATCGTCAGAATGCAACATAGCAGAAACTGGTAGATCATAAGACAAATGAAATTTATCCCTTCTACCCAAAATGGATTTGGACTTTTGGCAAGGCTGAGACGCCTCCGGTAGTTCTGGCGGTCTCAGACGAGACTCAGATCTTGCCGCTTCCCGCTCTTGTCGAGCGGCGGCCAATTCTGATTGCAATCCAGCCATGACATCTGTTAGCATAGCCCATGGAGGGTCCGGAAATGAAACCGGCTTTGAAACCGGAGCGGAAATTGTATTCGTTGCTGAATTCACAAAACATACTGTACATGTGGTAGATCCATCCGGTAACACACTGTTACAGACTTTGCAGTGAAACTGCTTTTTAGTTTTTGCTGGTGCCTTACTCATTATGCAGACAGACAATACAATACACAAAAACAGACAACTTGCACGACTCAGTAAAAGTGTACTAAGGTGTGTCTATATATATATATATCTGGCCAAGTGCAGTACACATGGCCAGTACTACATGAAATCTGATCCCAAATTCCCACTAACACCCCTGCGCCTCCGGTGGAGTAGAGATGTAGGACAGGAACGTTCTGGAATCACAAACAGGAAGAACAGGAAGCATGGTTAAAATGGCCCCCATGCCATGCTTACACCTATAATCACAGTACAGGTTATAAATTGTAAAAAACATATATCTCCTGGGAATAATTTGTTTAATAACAAATCCTGTTAATAAAGGCTTAATAGCCTATGCTGTCTTATAACCCATGCAGCGTTTCATACTGCTGCTGCTATGGGTTTTCTCCCCCCCCCCCCCCCCCCCGTGCAGCTGCGTGTGCTGTGAGACTTCTCCCCCCCCCCCCCCCCTGTGCTCCTTGTACCACTGTCTAGTACACGGAGCAAGGGAACGTACAAATAACCGGGGCGTGCTGTAGAGGGAGCCGGGGAGCGCGCTCCATAGAGCCGTGAAGCGGCGTGCAGCCGGCGCGGCTCTGAGCGGCAGGACTAAGCGGCTTAACAGCAATCAGCGGCGGCGGGCGGCTTACATAGCGGCGGGCGGCGCTTCACAAAACAGAGTCCCCCAACATACCTGGACGCCTGTGGTGAGGGATATGACGGGGCTTCTCTGCAAGCTCCGTACAGCCTTTTCTGCAGGTAGTCTGCACTTGGCTGTGAGGGTGCTCTGTAGTGAGGACCGACACGCAAGAGCTGCTTGTAGCAGCTTCCACTATCCCGGACCCTCGCCTTTTGGAAGGGGGGAAGGGATGTGGATAAAGTGAAAAATAAAAATAAAAAATAAAATAAAAATAAAAATATATTTAAAATAAGTGTGGAAGCTCCACACAAGCCTGTTGCTACGTCGAGCACAGAAAAAACACAGAGGTACTCTGGGATACGGAGGGGTGGAGAGTTCTAAATTTAAATATTCAGTGCCCTGTTCCTGCGGAAGCTGTCCATATCCCAAGAGTACTCCAGTGACCCCTAGTAGATGAAAAAGAAATTAGCTCGGTGTTGCTGCCAAGAGCCTGCGTGTAGGTCGGCTGGGCGTCATAATTCTGCAGTACATTATTATACATAGATTACAGTATATTCGTGTGTGCCCATGTGTTACATGCATTGTGTTATCCCCCTTATGTACCACACAGTGAGCTGCTCCTGTCTATACATACAGTGTCACTGAGCACAGCAGCGTCACTTCCAGGGCCTGCCAGGAAGGGGGTGTTAGGTTAAGCACCACCAGGGCGAGGTTAGGGTCAGGCACTAAGGGGGAGGTAACGGGTAGGCTGCAGAAACGAAGGGTTAGGGGAGAGGGGAGAACAGTTTACCTCCCCTCTGTCGGGATTTACACTATCTGAATGCTGGCATTGGTATTCTGACCGCCAGCCGGGATATCATAACAATTCCGTATATACAGATGGGTCCACGGTTATCTTGGCTAGTTTGCTAGGCACAACATGGTTTATTAACATAAACCCTTCATCTATTGTTCTCAGCTGCAATACAATACAGAGAACAATACAGCAGGGGATTAAGTCATTACAGCAGGGGATTAAGTCCGACTGGCCAGTCTCAGTTAATCCTATTAAAGGTCAAGATAAACATGGACCCATCTGTACATATGTATATTCCCCACAATGTTACTGTGTCCTCAGAAGGCCAGGCCATTACGTAAATTGTAGGATTATTTGGAGCATTTCACAACAACGATCTGCCAGTGTACGGACTAAAAGATCAATTGGCCAATGTCTTCGCAACAGATATATCTTTAGATAGTAATGATGGTTGGTTAGTGTGTATGAACAACCACCATCGGCAGATATATCTGCAGATTGGTTGATCTGCAGATACTGTATATTTTTAAGTGTGTACCCATCCTGACAGTTGGAAGGCCCAGAAAAATAGCACACTGACATTCTGAAGGCTCAAAACAGTGATACACTCACAACTGGAAGTATCCGATAAATGACATGCAATGACAACTGAGACACCCACAACATGGCATGCTGACAGTTGGGACACCCAGAACTTGGCATGCTGACATTTTGGACCACCAGAACTTGGTATGCGGACAGTTGGGACACCCAGAACTTGGCATGCTGACATTTTGGACAACCAGAACTTGGTATGCGGACAGTTGGGACACCCAGAACTTAGCATGCTGACAGTTGGGACACCCAGAAAAATGGATTGATCTGGGTCATCCAACTGCCACTGTGTCATTGTGCCAGAATAAATGCACACTGTTGGAAGGTCCAGAACGGTCAGTGTGTAGAACAACGGCACACTAACAGTTGGAAGGCCCAGAACAGTAGCACACTGACAGTTGGAAGACCCAGAACTGTCAGTGTGCAGAAAAATGGTACACTAACAGTTGGAAGGCCTAGAACAATGGCACACTGGTAGTTCAAAGGTCCAGAACAATGGCACACTGACTGTTGGAAGGCCCTAACATTGATACACTCACTGTTGGAAGTCTCAGAATGGGATGTAGTCAGCAGTGTAGATGCTGGCGGTCAGGTGACCGAAGCCAGAATCCTGATACCACTCGGAATCCTGGCGCAGGAATCCTGACCAACCAGCATCCCGATAGTAAGTATTAGGGTGAGGGTAGGCACCGGGGAAGAGGGTTAGGCACCACAGCCGTAGCCGCCGCCCCCCGGGGCTTAGCCATAGCTGTCACCCCTTGTAATTAGCCGTAGACGCCAGCACAGGGGCAGGTGTTAAATTAATTACCCCTTCTCCTGTGGGCATTTTAAAAAAACTGGATGCCACAGTTGGTCCTGTCGGCACCGACATCCCAAACGTCGGCTTTTCATATTACATTCCTCAGAACAATGACAGTTGGGATACACAGAATATTGCATGCTGAGAGTTGGGAAACCTTGAAAAATGGGCACACTGACAGCTGGAAGTCACAGAACAATGGCAGAGATCTCCCAAAACTTGTTAGCTACTATAAGGTTGATGCTTGCAATATGTTTCATGTTATTTATCAGCAATTGCTGTATGTCCTAAAGGGATTTAGATTTTTTGCCAGTGTCATTAAACTCACTTACCGTCTTTGCTGTGTGACAGAGCACTTTTGGCAGACCTTAAGGGACTTTTAATCTAAAACAAAGAATATAAAGTATGATGGTCATAAGTAAAGAATATTTTTCAAATGGGCTAATCACTCGCTAGTTCCTCTACTGCTTTGGTGAAACGTGACAAGTGAAGAGTGGTGGTGATATAGCATGTGAGACAAGGTGTGAAGCACTTGTTTTGCACAAAGCACAACTAAATTCATAAAACACTGCTGTCTAGACTGACTATACTGTAAGTGTGAAATTTAGGTAGGTGTGAGGTTTGCAGTGAAGGGAATAGCTCTGTGTTTTATACCCGCACATTAAACCCGTAAAATGTGGAATCTAACGGGTTTCCCTGTATGTTAAATGCTGAAGGGTGCATTTACTGTAGAATTTGCCCTTGCAGTTCCTGACGCTGCAAGAAAAAAATCCTGCCTCTAGGGATTAGAGTGCGGTATTCCCGCAGCTAATTGGATTGGGCGGCGCTAAATCTGTTCCTAACTGCATCTCCCCCCCTTCCCCCCAAAGAGTTTATTTGGATATGGTTGGAGGCTTATAGAACTTACTATCAACACTCCTTTAAAAAGAGAGAACACAGTATAAGAATTTAAACAAGTGACTCTAGGGGGCACATTTTCCAAGCGGCACTTTTCAAAGCCACCGCGTCTTTGGTTGTTATGGCAATATTATTGCCTCTTTAAACATTTTTCTATTTCAAATCCAATTTTTTTTTTTTTATTACATACTTATGTAAGCTTTAACTGTAAAATGTTACACTGTGTATTTGCCCAATGCAGAAACTGATTGCCATTATAAAATCGGAATGTAGTCCTAATGTCAACACTGAACATGTCTGCATGTGCAGAATGTCAACTTGGTCAGAATGTCAACATTCTGCACGGACCGAAAGCGGAGGGTTAGAGTTAGGCTACGGGAGGATAGGGTTAGGCACTAGGGTAAGAGTTAGGGGTCAGCCATATGTAGCGCCAGAAGCATTGCAAGTTCTGTGCAAGTCATCCTGATGTCATCCCTGGCCCAGGAAGACATTGATGGAGCCACCGGACCTGCCATACCAGTTAAGTCACCAACAGACCACCAGGGATGTTTCCATCAATGTCGGCATGACAAGCATTATGAATGTTGACATCATGCATGTCAATAAAATATACCACACTCTATAAAATTGCCTGTTTTGCTAGGTCTTAAAACACCACCTGGCATGACCCTGCATCAGTGGTCTCCCACCTATGGTTAATTGCTTAGCTTGGTGCAAGTGATTTTGTTCTGTGTGAAATATACGTTATGGTAAGAACTTACCGTTGATAACGGTATTTCTCCTAAGTCCACAGGATAACAATGGGATATGATGGAGCGACAGCGGATTGGCACCAAACGATCAAAGCTTTCCGGCCTCCCAGGAGGCAACGGGCCCATCCATATATCCTGCCCCCTGGCTCAGGCAAATCAGTTGTATTCCAAAGCACAAGACAGGAGCATCATCTAGAGCCCTAATCAGGCGAGAAGAACACGCATGCACACCCTTCCATACAAGAAGGAAGTGGTTAGTAAGTAGAAGGATCCTTAAATCAGGTGCGTCAGGGTGGGATCCCTGTAGAACATGTGGACTTAGGAGAAATTCCGTTATCAACGGTAAGTTGTTACCATAAAACGTATATTTCTCCGGCAGGGACCACAGGTTATCCACAGGATAATAATGGGATTTCCCAAAGCAATTTCGTGGTGGAGACGCTCCTGATTGGACAGGAGAACCTTGCGCCCGATTTCAGCGTCATGAGAGGCAAAAGTATCCAAGGCATAATGTCTAATGAATGTGTTAATGGAAGACCATGTGGCTGCATTACATATCTGTTCTGCTGAAGCACCATGTTGTGCTGCCCATGAAGGACCTACCTTACGAGTAAAGTGAGCAGAGACATTTGCCGGAACAGAGAGATCAGCTTGAGAGTATGCTTCTGAAATCGTCATTCGAAGCCATCTTGCCAGCGGCTGTTTAGTAGCAGGCCATCCACTCTTGTGAAATCCGTAGAGAATGAAGAGAGAATCGGTCTTTCTGATGGCACTGGTACGATCCACGTAGATCCTTAATGCCCGGACCACGTCCAGCGACGAATCTTCCGCAGAAAGTCCCGATACCTGAAAAGCCGGGACTACAATTTCTTCATTAAAGGTGGAATTTAGACACCCCCTTAGAAAGAGACCCAGACCTAATTGTAAGAACTGCTTTATCTGGATAAAAAAAAATCAGAAAAGGAGAACGACATGACAGTGCTCCTAAATCTGACACTCTTCTAGCTGATGCCATAGTCAGTAGAAAGAGAACTTTAGCTGTCAATCATTTAAGATCCACTTTATTGAGTGGTTCAAACAGCGCAACTTGCAAAGCTTTGAGGACTAGACTTAAGTCCCAAGATGCTGTAGGAGGAACAAAAGGAGGTTGAATGCACAGCATTCCCTGGAAAAAAGTACGCACATCCTGTAAATTGGCAATTTTCTTTTGGAACCATACAGTCAATGCTGATACTTGAACTCTCATGGAAGCCACCTTCAAACCCTTATCCATTCCTGCCTGAAGGAAAGCTAAGACCCTGGAAACTCTGAAGTATTTCGGGTCCATACTTCTCTCACTGCACCAATGAATATAGGCCTGCCATATTCTGTGATAAATACGAGCTGAGGAGGGTTTCCTTGCTCTGAGCATTGTTTGAATTACCTGTTGTGAGAATCCTCTTAACTTCAGGATAGAGGTTTCAAGAGCCACGCCGTCAAAGACAGTCGATCCAGATGTCGGTGATAACACGGACCATGCATTAGTAGATCTGGACGTTGAAGGAGCATCCATCAACATTCTCTGCAGATCTGTATACCAATGCCTTCTGGGCCAAGCCGGAGCTATTAGAATCACGGCACCCTTTGCTTGCTTTATTTTCCTCACCACCCTGGGTAACAGGTTGATCGGAGGAAACAGATATGCCAGATGAAATTCCCATTTCACTGACAAGGAATCCACAAAGATCGCTTTGGGATCCTTTGTTCTTGACCCATATGCGGGCACTTTGTTGTTCAGACGGGACGCCATGAGATCTATCTCTGGCAATCCCCACTTGTCTACTAGAGTCTGAAAAACGTCCGGGAGTAGAGTCCATTCGCTTGCCTGAAAGGCGTATCGACTGAGAAAATCCGCTTCCCAGTTTAGGACTCCTGGAACGCATACTGCGGACAAGGCTGGGAGATGGAGTTCTGCCCACTTTAGAATGTGACTTACCTCCTTCATTGCTGTTTGGCTGCGGGTTCCTCGATGGTTGAGGTACGCTACTGCTGTTGCATTGTCCGAGCGGATCTGCACTGGTTTTCCTTGAAGAGTGTCCTTTGCCTGAATCAGTGCCATGCATATGGGCCGAAGTTCTAACAGGTTTATTGGCAGGCAACTTTCTTCTGTGGTCCAATGTCCCTGGAATCATAATTTTCCAGACACTGCTCCCCAGCCCTGAAGACTGGCATCTGTTGTCAGGATCTCCCAATCTGATATCCAAAAGGGTCTCCCCTTGTCTAGATGGGCTGTCTGTAGCCACCAGACTAATGACTTTCTTACCTTTACTGGAAGTATCATCGTCTGTTTCTTTATTGTCTGATGTACTCCATTCCATCTGGCCAGAATCAGACACTGCAGAGGCCTCGAGTGGAATTGCGCATACTCCACCATGTTGAATGTTGACACCATCAAACCCATCACTCGCATTGCTGCGTGAATTGATACTGTTTGACTGTTTAACAACTCCTGAATCTTTGACTGTACCTCGGATATCTTGTTCCGAGGTAAAAATACCTTCTGCAGACTTGAATCCAGTACAGCCCCCAAGTGAGTCATACGTTGTGACGGATCCAGAGACGACTTTGCCCAATTTATGAGCCACCCTTTCCTCTGCAGACATGTTATTGTCTGTTGAAGATGGCACAGGAGCAATTCCTGTGATTGTGCCAGGATTAAAAGGTCGTCGAGGTATGGAAAAATTCTTATCCCCTGCTTGCGGAGATCAGCTGCTATGACCACCATAATCTTGGTAAATACTTTTCGAGCTGTGGATAACACAAAGGGTAGGGCCTGGAACTGAAAATGCTGCTGGAGGATAGCGAACCTGAGATAACACTGATGAGACAGTGCTATAGGAACATGTTGGTAAGCATCCTGAATATCCAGGAATACCATATAATCCCCTGGTTCCATGGCCAAAACTATGGAGCGTAAAGTCTCCATGTGGAATTTCAGCACCCAAATATATTTGTTTAGCATTTTGAGATTGAGAATGGGCCGAAATTAACCATTTGGCTTCTGGACCAAAAATAGGATGGAGTTAAAACCCTGCCCCAGTTGTGCCGGGGGTACTGGAATGATTATTCCTGGCTGAAGCAATTTCTGAACTGCTTCTTGCAAAGCCCTGGCCTTTGTCTCTACCCGAGATGGGTTGGTCCAGAAGAACCTTAGAGGAGGATGCTTCTTGAAGGGAAAAACATAACCTAGAGATATCGCTTCCTGCACCCAGGCATCTGCTGTAGATTGTCGCCAGATCTGTGCAAACTGAAGGAGGAGTCGGCACCCCACCCTGGGATCCCCCAGGTGGAAGCCCGCACCATCATGCTGATGGCTTATCATATGGTTTGGAAGCTGTCCCTCTGGTAGCCCAATGCTTTTTTGATTTCCCAAACTTATTGTATTGGGACTGTTTGCGATCACTTTTTCCCTTTGGTTTTCCTTGAGCCCGAAAGGGCCGGAAGCTTGGGCCCCTAGGTCTGGGGTTATATGTGGAAGGAAACTTGACCTTCTTGGAGTCTGCTTCTGACTCCAGAATATCTGTCAATTCTTTACCAAACAGAATATTTCCCGAAAAAGGCAAAGATTCCAAAACTTTCTTGGATTCTGAATCAGCTTTCCAAGTACGTAACCAAACTGCTCTGCGAGCAGCTATCGTTGAGGCTAATGCCCTAGAAGCAATAGTACCCATATCTAGTGCAGCTTCTTCTAAGAATACTGCTGCTTGTTTAATATGGGCTAAATAGGATGTTTGCTCTCTAGAAGCTGATTAAAAATCACCTTCCAATGCCTCAGCCGAGGCAGCCACTGCCTTTGCTATCCAAGCAGAAGCCATGGCTGGCCTTATGACTGCTCCAGACAGGGAAAATATGGTTTTTAGAAAACCATCCACTCTCCTATCTGTGACATCATTTAAAGATGTTGATGGCAAAGGCAATATAGATTTTCGCACTAATCGAATCACGTGCGTATCTACCTTAGGAGCTACCTCCCTTTTTAAACAGTCCCCGGATGGAAAAGGATAATTAGAATCCCATTTTTTGGGAATTCTATATTTTTTGTTGGGTGTTGACCAAGCCTCTTCCATAATTTCCGTCAGTTGGTCTGACCCTGGAAACTCAGTCTTAACTGTCTTGGGACGTTTAAACACAGGTGCCTTGGTTTTTAACACAGGCTCTGCTGAATCTTCTAAGGACAGAATGACCTTCATTGCTCTAATTCATTCAGCTACATCCACTGAGCTGAGAGCTTCTTCCTCCTCTTCGTATACTGAAGTAGAATAAATAGAGCTTTCATCATCCGATGAATCATCATGTGTAGCCTGTGAAGGTGAAGATTTACTTACCATCGGTTTATCAGCTCGTTTCATTTGAGAAGCTGCTGGGGGAAATGATATACCGTAGGTAGGAAGCTGCATGTATGGGTACCCTATACCTGGTACCGAAGCTGTAGGAATTATCCGTTCAGCTATACTGGACGGTTCCATCTGTACCTGATGTTGTACAGGGATCTGCCTTGTGTTCTGCTGAAAAGCAAAACAATTTGCACATAAACTATCTTGAACCAGATCCTGAGAGGATAATACAGTTTTGCAAGACAAACATGATATGAGTGTTGCCGTGAGTGTACCTTCGTCACCTTTGCCGCTCTTAGACATGATAATTAATCAGCACTTTCACAGTGTACTACACAATTTGTGACTGTAATCACTTTAACCTTCTAAAGTGATATCAATCTGACCCTACCCATGCACCAGCATTGAGGATCAGAAGAAACAACTGACAAACATATATTAAAGTCAGCAATCACACTAGCAGTCAGTCACGTTATATATTAGTCATATGAGCATATCATCAGCTACAAACACTTTTTAAAGTATGTAGGCGAACATTTACTGAATCCTGTATAAACAGATCTAACATATTCAGACGCAATGCGAAGAAAACCAAGTAAATGTACACAGACTTATATGCAATAGGCACTTAACTATTCGTACTTGACAAAGTAGATAGAAACTCAGTGCTGTATAGCCCGTGCTCAGAGTGGGATACAGGGAGACTCAACTCGCTTTCAGTGATTGATCAATACGTTAGCGAACGCTGAGTGAATCCAGACACTACTAGTGTACACTGCCGCTCCAGGAACCTATAGAGGACACAGACACTCACTGAACACAGACGCACCGGTCTTATGATAACGTTCAGTGAATACAGACGCAGTGATCACACAGCCGACTATGATGCGACCGGATCTCCCGTGGAAGCGCTTAGTGAACACTGACGCAGCGGCCTATACTGCGACCGAGTCCCCACTGGTAGCGTCTGAGACGGAAGCGAGGAAACAGTTTATGGCGGGAGACTCAACGGAAACTGGTCATGAACCGGGGGGAGGAGCGACCAGGAGAGCGTCTGACTCCCCACCGCTGACATCAACCCTAGGGATCACGGCCTCATGCTATTCCTGGTGCCTCTGATCCCTAAGGCCTAGCGCTGGAGCACCCGTGGTGGCGGCGCGTCAGCTACTGTTTGGTAGTCTCCTCCCAAAACAGCGCGGCTGTGTCCGTATTCCATCTACTAAGCAGAATCGATGCCTTATCTTCCTTCCGTCCTCTGGCCACAGCCTGGTAACGTCTGATGGACCTGCTAGTATATCCGACCCAGACGCCTGCCGAAACAGCACTGTACTCGTGGGAAAGCGCGGTCGCGACTCGGCGGAGAGTTGTTGGAGCGACTCTTTCCAATATGCGTATAAGACGCTGTTTGGAAAGATCACTCAAAAAAAACGTAAGACTATAAAAATAAAATAAGAAAGCTTTAGCAGCCCTCTGACCATGGTCCGGCTCCTGCTGCACCAAACAATAAAACGATTTGCCTGAGCCAGGGAGCGGGATATATGGATGGGCCCGTTGCATCCTGGTAGGCCGGAAAGCTTTGATCGTTTGGTGCCAATCCGCTGTCGCTCCATCATATCCCACTGTTATCCTGTGGATAACCTGTGGACCCTGACGGAGAAAGTTCCTTTATTTTAGTCTAATGCAAGGAAACACAGATCACGTGAAATATGTGGATTTCTATATAGTTTTACACATACAAATAGGCACAACAATGAATATTTTACATTTGTAACCTGTGTCCATGACATAACGTGTGTTAAGCATACATGCTGTAATAAGCTACTTTAAATGGCCACATACCTGCATTGCAATGTTGCTGAAGTTGAACTTCTTAGCAAGAGCCCCTGGAAAAAAAAAATTAAATGTACACACTGAAATAGTACAGAAAAATACAGACAGAAAAAGTGCAAGAAAATATTTGCAGTAAAGTCTTTTGTAAAGTCTCCAATATCTGCAACAGTCACTCCACTGGCAACAGCAAAGCAGCCCCCGATGCATTCCCGAGCTTGGCCCTGGTCTGTAACGTCATCTGAATATGGCGTTAGCGTAAAAGTTACAGTAGAGCAAATTGTACCAGAGAGGGTGTGCCACTGCTTTGCTTCTTGGGGTCATGGCCAGGGTCACCATAAGGAGAGCACAGCCAGTACTCCTGTACCAGGCCCGGACAGCGCAGGGGGCTTGGCCACCTGCAGAGTTAATTGTATTATCATTATACTTATACAGGACAGTGAAAGCTGATAGCGCTGGCCGGAGAGTTCTATGAATGACTAAGCTGTGTGAGGAGTCATTTAAACTTCCCCCAGCCATTGCGCACAGGACTCCAGGAGCTAGCACTGTCGGATGCAAGATTCCAGATCTTGTAATCGGCACTGAAGGTCAGGACATTTTTCATGCACACATCCCACTACCCAGGAAGAATGCTCCAGACGCAGCACAGTAAGTAGTACACCCTCAATGTCTGTCCCTGTCTCCCCAGTGTTTGTCTCTACACTATTCAGCTTAGTATGTTACCTCTGCCCCCCTTCCCTCCATATTCTGCCTTGCACCTCTATAAGTGCCTCTATCCCCTCCTCTCCCTATGAATGCCTCTTGCTCCACCCCACATTTATGTGCCTCTGCCTCCTACTCCACACCCCATTTGTGCTTCTGACACTCTCCCCTCATTCCCCTCGAGTGCATCTGAATCCTTCCATCCCTAGGGAGCCTCCCTCCCCTCCACATGATTACCTCTGAACCCTTCCCTTTAAACAGAGAAACACAGAATTTTATGGCAGATAAGAACCACTTGGCCCATCTAGTCGCCCCCTTTTTTTTATCCTTTAAGTAATCTCAACCCTTTTTGAACCTTAATTCTTTGTAAGGATATTCATATTCGAATCCCAAGCATGTTTAAATTGCTCTACAGTCTTAGCCTCGACCACCTCTGATGGGAGGCTATTCCACTTGTCCACTACCCTTTCTGTGAAGTAATTTTTCCTTAAATTTTCCCTGAACCTGCCTCCCTCCAGTTTCCACTTTCAATGTGTGCCTCTGTCCCTCCTCCCCATGAGTGTCTCTGTCCCTCATCCTCTCCACATCTGTGCCTCTGACTCCTGTCAATTTCTTTTTTTCTTGGTCACGTTATCCCACCTTTCTCCCAATCCCATCTGTTCCACCTTCTTCTCCTATCTGCCCCCAACATTCACTTTCCTCTTATGCCATGCCTCCCCCCCCCCCCGTATCTTACACTTCTCCCCTCTCCCTTATCTTACACTTCTACACCCTATATGTCTTTCCATCCTCATCTTCTGACTGCTGTACATACTGTAGTACCGTACCATGGTGTTGGCTGTCAATCTGAAGAGGTGTGGATGAAGGAAAGCACAAACAAGTTCAACGCCACATATCTGAATCTAAGGGTGGCATGTAAGTACAGTTCTCATTTGTTAAATAACTCAGCACTCCACGCTACACTTTTGCACCCTCCGTGCCTTGGGAGGTGGGATGGAAGAGGGCTCCCTGCATGATCCACTTGTACTGGGCCCCATGATTCAGGATGGCAGCCCTGGTCATGGCAAGCCTAGGTCGCACAATTTTGTAACTGCCCCCCTCACTTGGCATTCCTGAGTTAAAGCAGTGTAAATAAAGGCTATGGGGGTAATTCAAGATGACTTACTGCAGAGATTGCTAGATGCCATTGCATTTCTGCTAAACTTTTCAACTGGTTTTATTTTACAGGATTTTAGCCTGGCAGATGTGCAAAAAATCAAGATGGACAACCAAAGGTCAACAATCATATTTAGGTACTGTAGGTGATTTGGCATATAGAAAAAAAGCACTTATTTAGATAAACAAAAGTAAAGTAGTCAAGGAAAGCAAATAGCTTTTACTTCCAAGGTATGGGAAGGGCTGGTTCAAGGTGATGCTAGCTTAGATTGTTAATAAATAGATGTACAGTATTGTAATATGTAGAATTTAGGTGTTTGCATTGCACCTACCTGTTGTAATTTACTCCTAAGAATGTCCAGTAGATTCTGGAATTTCCGTGAGCTCTCCCTAATTCCCACGAGAGAAGCAACCCCTTCTAGGATCTTATCCTACTACATAGAGATGTGGGCACGCATTGATGATGCAATTTCTTGCAAATTGCTCATCATGAACCTGCCCTTTTTAGTGTGACAATATTGAAGTCATTATACAGCAGGGGCAGTGACATGATGAAGCAGATCTCACTGACACACTACTTGCACTTGCCACTTGGACCTCCTCTTTTCGACATCCCAGAGGGAAGGTCTAAAACTCTGCAAGTATGCCTAAGCATTATCCAGTGTCGGACTGGGGCATGAAGGGCCCACCAGTGGAAAGCAGTGTTAGGGACCCAAGTATAAAGGGTGTGGCCAGCCACCAGAGGGGGTGTGGCCATCTGACAGTACATGTATGATTATGTATTGTAGTGAATACACCCTAATCCCGGAAATGCAGTATAATGTAACATACTGTATGTATAATTTAGCACAATATGTTGACCCTATTTATATATGCCACCTTAACGCACTGTACATGTTATAGGGGACCCTGGTACTGACCTGCCAGTGTCTATTATTTATTTATTACCAGTTATTTATATAGCGCACACATATTCCGCAGCGCTGTACAGAGAATATTTTGCCCATTCACATCAGTCCCTGCCCCAGTGAAGCTTACACTCTATATTCCCTACCACATGTAAACGCACACATTCACGCTAAGGTTAATTTTGTTGGGATCCAATTAACCTACCAGTATATTTTTGGATTGTGGGAGGAAACCGGAGTACCCGGAGGAAACCCACGCAAGTACGGGGATAATATACAAACTCCACACAGTTAGGGCCATGGTGGGAATCGAACCCATGACCTCAGTGCTGTGAGGCAGTAATGCTAACCATTACACCATCCGTACTGCCCCTCTATAACTCAGTAAGCACTGCATTTTGTCTACTACTGATAAAATACATGCCATTATAAAAAAAATTAAACTAAGCTCTTTTATTGGGATGACTTCTATGTAGAGCTACAATGCCATTCAAATCACTGGCAGGAACTGTGTTCATTATCCTAAATCCATAGCCAACAAGAGGATGAAACAGGGGTGTGTCGTGACCACCTACTTTGATTGGCGGGGGGTGAATCTTGGTAAAGTTCTATGGAAGTGAACTAAGCACCAATGTTCATCAGTGATGACGATCTACCAGGTAAATTACCCTCTAATAGAGTAACAGTATATAATATGAGTGCACTATCTGGAACCTCATCTCCTAAGGAGGTGGTGGGCACTCAGGCATTGGGGCGCACTTGGGATTTACCTTGCACATTTATGGGCCAGTCTGACCCTGGTATCACCTAAGTACTACAGTAAAGTATACAATTTCTATTATGGCTAGGTATGTCACACCAAATATGGATAATTCCATGTATGAGCAAGAAGCTCCTGAAACAGTTACATATCTATATACCAGTCCCTTCTCAAATCCAGTCCTCGGTATACACTAACAGAGCATGTTTTCCAGGTATCCTTACAGAATCACAAGTGAAATAATTAGAACGACCTGTGGGCCTTGTACAATGTCAGTCGGAAGTGGCGTCGGAATGAAGGGGGAGGGGGGGACAAGGGGGCATGCCCCCTTCCCCAAATACGACAGGTGCAGGCGCAGGTGAGGGGGGAGCGCTTACCTCCGATACCTGTGGTGACCTTTTTAAAAAAAAAAGTCTGCTGGTGCACAGCCGCAGCGTGCTAAGCTGTGCGCTGCCCAAGCCGGCTCTTCACTGATGCATTACTGGGAGGGGGCATGGCCATGCTGAGACTGCCTCCTCCCAGTAATGCATAAGTGAAGAGCCGGCTTGTCCAACACACAGCATAGCACACTGCAGCTGTGCGGCAGCAGACTTAAAAAAAAAAAAACAAGTCACCACAGGTATCGGAGGTAAGCGCTGGGGGGAGCGCCAATATGCATGTTTTTCTGCGCCCCCCCCCCCTCCCCTCCCCCACCTCAAAACATTCTGGTGCCCCTGTCAGTCGGTAATGAAAATACCTGTGGTCCAGCATGGAAATTTGGTAAATGTGCACTGTTGGTGAGTCCCACGGACTGGATTTGAGAAGCACTGTTATATACTGGACAATTCAGGGCAGTCTAAGGTGTGACCTACTTGAGAACATAAAAAAATCTTCACAAACCTGTTACAAGTTTTGCTGACATATCTGATATCGTCTCTGGACTGAGAAAATATGAAAGTCGTGCTTCTTTATCTGTTTCTGGTGCACTGACATCAGGACATGTAAAAGCTTGAGGTAGATCTTCCAAAGATGTGTCATCTATGCCATTGAGACTTGTGGTTGGTTGTTCAACATGTACATCTTGGGCAATAGGAGAGACTAACAGGCATGTTCCTGATGCAACACCATATATGTTTTGTGCAAGAGGAGAGACTGATGGGCATGTTCTTGATGTGCCAACATGTACATCTTGTGCAAGGGAAGTGACTAATGGACCTGTTCCTGATGTGTCACCATATACATCTTGTGCAAGAGGAGAGACTGATGGATATGTTTCTGATGTGCCACTATATACGTCTTGTGCAAGAGGAGTGAATGATGGACATGTTCCCGATGTGCCACCACCTACATCTTTTGCAAGAAGAGAGACTGATGGATATGTTTCTGATGTGGCACCACATACATCTTGTGCTAGAGGAGAGACTGATGGGCAGGTTCCTGATGTACCCAAAAGTCCATATTGTGCAACAGGAGAAACTGAAGCATATGTTCCTGATATGCCGACATGTCCATACTGTGCAAGAGGAGAGACTGATAGACTTGTTCCTGATGTGCCACCATATACGTCTTGTGCAAGAGGAGAGGCTGATGGATATCTTTCTGATATGACTTGTGTATTGGAGATCTTAGTTGATTGTTCATTTAAAAGCGTCAATTGGCGTATCAGCTGTACAGCAAAAGGTGTGAAAACATTAGGATAAACCCCAGCCTTTTCATCGGTTGAGCTATTATAGTTGATGTAGCCCATAGGTTCTGTATGTGATGACTTATTAAAAAAGTTCTCCGGCTTTATCACCGGTATATCTTCACCATCAAAAGAACCTACAAGCTGTGCCACATACGTATTTTCACTATATGAAGAATCTATAGGTTGTGTGGCTGGCCTATCTTTACCACTGATAGAGATTATTGGTTGTGCTGTTGACTCGTTACCATCACAATAATCTATAGACTGTACAGCTGGTCCATCTAAATAATGATCAGCACTTGTGGATCCATCAAGTGAACTCATATGGGATCTGCCATTTGTATTAGTGGTGTTTGGGGGCCGTGTGATTAATCTTCTTCTCAGACGTGAAAGAATTTTTATTTTTTCTTGTTTTTCTCTTATATTACGAAAGGCAATAGTCTCTTTAACTGAACAGCCAACAGTTTGCTCTTCTAAGCACTGTTTTATTACAGGAGACGTTCTTGAAGGACTTGAAATGACTGTGTCGACAGGAACATTAGTAGCAGGCTGCTCCTCTGGACTCATTTCTAATAACGGATCAAAAGACGGTGCTTCGTCTGTGACTACTGTATTTCCAGTCATTTTATCGTCTTCTTCCATGTCTTCTTTCTGAAAGAAATTTAATTCCACTAAGAATATTTCTGTATGCTTCAAACCCAAATTTATGAAGTTTAGAAATCTATATATATAAGCAATACTAAACCTCAATAATTACCTGGAAAAAAAACCCAAGCTTTAATTTAAGCAGAATAAAAAAATTAAAATAAAAGCTAAATGTCTTAGTTAATAATGTGGTACTCATGTTAGAAAGGTTTACATGTTATTTCTCAAACTTGCATGAAAAATGTTAACAAGCAGTCACTTATATTTAATACATATTACAAATGTTTATAGGATAAGGCCCAAATGTACAGTAATAGCGGATGAATTGCAGGCTAAAGCAAGATGTTGATGATTTACCTGGTAGATATAGAGCAGCAATTTTTTTAAAAGGCAAAACGAGTTTTAAAATACCGGCTAAACCGCTAAAATCTCACTTCTGTCCAAGAATAAGCATTAAATTAAAGAAAACGTTAATTTGTAATAAAGTAGAGTTCTAATATGATGCCCAAAAATAAGATTTTACTCACCGGTAAATCTATTTCTCGTAGTCCGTAGTGGATGCTGGGGACTCCGTAAGGACCATGGGGAACAGACGGCTCCGCAGGAGACTGGGCACTCTAAAGAAAGATCTAGGACTATCTGGTGTGCACTGGCTCCTCCCCCTATGACCCTCCTCCAAGCCTCAGTTAGGAACTGTGCCCGGAAGAGCTGACACAATAAGGAAGGATTTTGAATCCCGGGTAAGCCACACCAATCACACCATATAACACGTGATAGGAACCCCGGTTAACAGTATGATAACAATTGGAGCCTCTGAAGAGATGGCTCACAACAAAACCCGATTTTTGTAACAATAACTATGTACAAATATTGCAGACAATCCGCACTTGGGATGGGCGCCCAGCATCCACTACGGACTACGAGAAATAGATTTACCGGTGAGTAAAATCTTATTTTCTCTGACGTCCTAGTGGATGCTGGGGACTCCGTAAGGACCATGGGGATTATACCAAAGCTCCCAAACGGGCGGGAGAGTGCGGATGACTCTGCAGCACCAAATGAGAGAACTCCAGGTCCTCCTCAGCCAGGGAATCAATTTTGTAGAATTTAGCAAACGTGTTTGCCCCTGACCAAGTAGCTGCTCGGCAAAGTTGTAAAGCCGAGACCCCTCGGGCAGCCGCCCAAGATGAGCCCACCTTCCTTGTGGAATGGGCTTTTATTGATTTAGGCTGCGGTAATCCTACCGCAGAATGCGCCAGCTGAATAGTGCTACAAATCCAGCGCGCAATAGACTGCTTAGAAGCAGGAGCACCCAGCTTGTTGGGTGCATACAGGATAAACAGCGAGTCAGTTTTTCTGACTCCAGCCGTCCTGGAAACATAAATTTTCAGGGCCCTGACTACGTCCAGCAACTTGGAATCCTCCAAGTCCCTAGTAGCCGCAGGCAACACAATAGGTTGGTTCAAGTGAAAAGCTGAGACCACCTTCGGGAGAAACTGAGGACGAGTCCTCAATTCTGCCCTATCCATCTGGAAAATCAGATAAGGGCTTTTTCAAGACAAAGCCGCCAATTCTGAAACCCGCCTGGCCGAAGCCAGGGCCAACAGTATGACCACTTTCCACGTGAGATATTTTAATTCCACAGTCTTGAGTGGTTCGAACCAATGTGATTTCAGGAATGCCAAAACCACATTGAGATCCCAAGGTGCCACTGGGGGCACAAAAGGAGGCTGAATATGCAGAACTCCTTTGACAAAAGTCTGAACTTCAGGCAGTGAAGCCAGTTCTTTCTGGAAGAAAATCGACAGAGCCGAAATCTGGACCTTGATGGACCCCAATTTGAGGCCCAAACGTCACCCCTGCTTGCAGGAAGTGTAGGAATCGACCCAGTTGAAATTCCTCCTTCGGGGCCTTCATGGCCTCACACCAAGCAACATATTTCCGCCAAATGCGGTAATAATGTCTTGCGGTGACATCCTTCCTGGCTTTGATCAGGGTAGGGATGACTTCCTCCGGAATACCCTTTTGCTTTAGGATCCGGTGTTCAACCGCCATGCCGTCAAACGCAGCCGCGGTAAGT
The DNA here is from genome assembly GCF_028390025.1 of Pseudophryne corroboree. Taxonomy (NCBI): domain Eukaryota; kingdom Metazoa; phylum Chordata; class Amphibia; order Anura; family Myobatrachidae; genus Pseudophryne; species Pseudophryne corroboree. The sequence continues at coordinate 169,353,354 of NC_086445.1, forward strand.
CTTGGAACAGACAGGGTCCCTGCTGCAGCAGGTCTTGTCTGAGCGGCAGAGGCCAAGGGTCCTCTGCCAGCATCTCTTGACGTTCCGGGTACCAAGCTCTTCTTGGCCAATCTGGAACCACGAGTATGGTTTTCACTCCTCGCATTCTTATTATTCTCAGTACCTAGGGTATGAGAGGTAGAGGAGGAAACACCTAAACTGACTGGTACACCCACGGTGTCACTAGAGCGTCCACAGCGATCGCTTGAGGGTCCCTTGACCTGGCGCAATATCTTTTCAACTTTTTGTTGAGGCGGGACGCCATCATGTCCACCCGTGGTCATCCCCAACGGTTTACCCGCATTTGGAAAACTTCTGGAAGAAGTCCCCATTCTCCCGGGTGTAGGTCGCCCATCGGAGAATCCTTGTGGCTTCTGCCATCGCCATCCTGCTTCTTGTGCCGCCCTGTCTGTTTACATGGGCGACCGCCGTGATGTTGTCTGATTGGATCAGTACCGGCTGGTTCTGAAGCAGGGGCCTTGCTTGGCTTAGGGCATTGTAAATGGCCCTTAGCTCCAGAATATTTATGTGAAGCGAAATCTCCTTGGAAATTTCTTCCCTGTGTGACTGCACCCCAGCCCCGAAGGCTGGCCTCCGTGGTCACCAGGACCCAGTCCTGTATTCCGAATCTGCGGCCCTCTAGTAGATGAGCCCTCTGCAGCCACCACAGCAGCGACACCCTGTTTCTTGCCGACAGGGTTATCCGCTGTTGTATCTGTAGATGGGACCCGGACCATTTGTCCCACAGGTCCCACTGGAACGTCCTTGCGTGGAACCTTCCGAATGGAATTATGCTTCGTACGAAGCTACCATTTTTTCCAGGACTCGTGTGCTTCCACTGGAAGAAACACTCTTTTCTGGTCCGTGTCCAGAATCATTCCCAGGAACAGAAGACGTGTCGTCGGGACCAGCTGTGACTTTGGAATATTGAGAATCCAGTCGTGCTGTTGTAGCACTTCCCGAGAGAGTGCTACCCCCACTACCAACTGTTCTTTGGACCTCGCCTTTATCAGGAGATCGTCCAAGTACGGGATAATAAAAACTTCCTTCTTGCGAAGGAGTATCATCATTTCGGCCATTACCTTGGTAAAGACCTTCGGTGCCGTGGACAACTCCAACGGCCGCGTCTGGAACTGATAGTGACAGTCCTGTACCACACATCTGAGGTACTCCTGGTGAGGAGGGTAAATGGGGACATGCAGGTACGCATCCTTGATGTCCAGGGAGACCCTGTAATCCCCCTCGTCCAGGCTCGTAATAACCGCCCTGAGCGATTCCATCTTGAACTTGAATCTTCTGATATAAAAGTTCAAGTATTTTAATTTTAAGATGGGTCTCACCGAACCGTTCTGTTTCGGTACCACAACCATTGTGGAATAGTAACCCCTTCCTTGCTGAAGGAGGGTCACCTTGACAATCACTTGTTGTGATTATAGTGTTGAATAGCCACCAACACCGCCTCCCTGGCAGAGGGAGGTGCCGGTAAGGCAGATTTTAGGAAACGGCGGGGGGAAGAACGTCTCGAACTCCAGCCTGTACCCCTGAGATACTACTTGAAGGACCCAGGGATCCATGAGACAGAGCCCACTGGGCGCTGAAATTTCTGAGACGGGCCCCCACCGTACCCGGGTCCGCCTGAGCAGCCCCAGCGTCATGCTGTGGACTTACCGGACGCAGGGAGGACTTCTGCTCTTGGGAACTAGCTGTGTGCTGCAGCTTTTTCCTCTACCTTTGCCTCTCGGCAGAAAGGATGAGCCTCTAGCCCTCTTGCTTTTCTGGGGCCGAAAGGACTGTACTTGATGATACGGTGCTTTCTTTTGTTGTGGGGTAGCCTGTGGCAAAAAAGTCGATTTCCCAGCAGTAGCTGTGGAAACGAGGTCTGAAAGACCATCCCCAAACAGTTTTACCCCCTTATAGGGCATAACTTCCATGTGCCGATTCGAGTCGGCATCGCCTGACCATTGCCGAGTCCATAACCCCCGTCTGGCGGCAATGGGCCTAGCGCTTATTTTTGATGCCAGCCGGCAAATATCCCTCTGTGCATCACGCATGTATAAGACCACGTCTTTTATATGCTCTATTGTCAGCAACATATTGTTCCGACAGGGAATCTGACCACGCAGCGGGAGCACTGCACATCCATGCCGAAGCAATGGCTGGTCGCAATATAATGCCCGAGTGTGTGACTATATCTTTCAGGGTAACCCCCTGCTTTTTATCAGCAGGTTCCTTCAGGGCGGCCGTATCCGGAGACGGTAGTGCCACCTTTTCTGATAAGCGTGTAAGCGCTGTATCTACCCTATGGGGTGTTTCCCAACGTGACCTATCCTCTGGCGGGAAAGGGTATGCTGCCAATAACCGTTTAGAAATTATCAATTTCTTATCGGGGGAAGACCACGCTTCCTCACACACCTCATTTAATTTCTCAGATGCAGGAAAAACTACTGGTAGTTTTCTCTCACCAAACATAATACCCTTTTATGTGGTACCTGGGGTATTATCATAAATGTGTAATACATTTTTCATTGCCTCAATCATGTAACGGGTGGACCTATTTTGAGGGTACACTAGTCTCATCGTCGTCGATACTGGAGTCGGTATCCGTGTCGACATCTGTTTCTGCCATCTGAGGTAGCGGGCGTTTTTAGAGCCCCCCATGACATTTGAGACGCTGGAACAGGCACAAGCTGAGTAGCCGGCTGTTCTGTGTCGTCGACCTTTTGTGTAAGGAGTTGACACTTTCACGTAATCCTTCCATAATTCCAACCACACCGGTGTCGATCCCGCAGGGGGTGACATCACATTTACAGGCATTCGCTCCGCCTCCACCTCATTATCCTCCTCATACATGTCGACACAGCCGTACCGACACACAGCACACACACAGGGAATGCTCTGACAGAGGACAGGACCCCACAAAGCCCTTTGGGGAGACAGAGGGAGAGTATGCCAGCACACACCAGGGCGCTATATATCACAGGGATATCACATATAAAGAGTGTTTTCCCTTATAGCTGCCTATATATATTGTATACTGCGCCTAAATTGTGCCCCCCCTCTCTTTTTAACCCTTTCTGTAGTGTATTGACTGCAGGGGAGAGCCAGGGAGCTTCCCTCCAACGGAGCTGTGAGGGAAAATGGCGCCAGTGTGCTGAAGGAGATAGCTCCGCCCCTTTTTCGCGGACTTTCTCCCGCATTTTTATGGATTCTGGCAGGGGTTAAAAAGCACCTATATAGCCTCTGGGGCTATATATGGTGCCAGTTTGCCAGCCAAGGTGTCAGTATTGCTGCTCAGGGCGCCCCCCCCCAGCGCCCTGCACCCATCAGTGACCGGAGTGTGAGGTGTGCATGAGGAGCAATGGCGCACAGCTGCAGTGCTGTGCGCTACCTTGGAGAAGACAGAAGTCTTCAGCCGCCGATTTTCCGGACCACCTTCTTGCTTCTGGCTCTGTAAGGGGGACGGCGGCGCGGCTCCGGGAACGGACGACGAGGTCGGGTCCTGTGTTCGATCCCTCTGGAGCTAATGGTGTCCAGTAGCCTAAGAAGCCCAAGCTACCACCACTTAGGTAGGTTCGCTTCTTCTCCCCTTAGTCCCTCGATGCAGTGAGCCTGTTGCCAGCAGGTCTCACTAAAAATAAAAAACCTAACAAACACTTTCTTCCTAGGAGCTCAGGAGAGCCCCTAGTGTGCATCCAGCTCAGCCGGGCACAGAAATCTAACTGAGGCTTGGAGGAGGGTCATAGGGGGAGGAGCCAGTGCACACCAGATAGTCCTAAATCTTTCTTTAGAGTGCCCAGTCTCCTGCGGAGCCGTCTATTCCCCATGGTCCTTACGGAGTCCCCAGCATCCACTAGGACGTCAGAGAAATACAATTAGACCAAGCACTTGGAGATTAAATATCTCCTAGACATGCATTTTTAAACGGCGATCGGATCAGATACCAAATGTATTTATTTATTACCAGATTAATTATATAGTGCACACATAGGGGGCTATCCAGAGAAGGACGCAGCCGCTGCGTTCGCATGCAGCGGCCATGTCCATCGGATCTGCGTGGCCAGTCACCATGCGGCCACATCCCGGAAAGATGTGTCTGGACCGTTTTTAGGGCAGCTGTGCAACGTCGCATGTAACCTCTTCGGAAAAAAAATGGCGCTGGAGCGCCTGCCAGCGCAGCCAGGCTGTACAGGCAGGGGTTGTCCTCAAATCAATGCGTTCGCAAATTAAAATGTGCGGGCGCAACACTCATGCTGGACAGCCTTGCCCTGTGCTGTAGGAGCTCACAGGGCTCACTACAGCCATGTCCCCTGATATTTACCCTCCTCTTCCACAGTCAAAATAGCAGTGTAGTTACTGATTGCCCAGACAGTTGCTGATTTTCACTTCACAAAGCTCAATGCTTTGTGTACAGAACTCTATTGTATGCAGACAGTGCTCAGTGCTCACTGCAGTGCAGCACTTCCTTCTCTCATGGTCCTTTCCCTAGTAATAGTGACGGGTTCACTACGGCTGGCCGGCGGTCGGGCTCCCGGCGACCAGCATACCGGCGCCGGGAGGCCGACCGCCGGCTTACCAACAGTGTGGCGAGCGCAAATGAGCCCCTTGCGGGCTCGCTGCGCTCGCCACGCTACGGGCACGGTGGCGCTGAGCGCGCCACACTATTTTATTCTCCCTCTATGGGGGTCGTGGACCCCCACGAGGGAAAATAAGTGTCGGTATGCCGGCTGTCGGGCTCCCGGCGCCGGTATACTGAGCGCCGGGAGCCCGACCGCCGGCATATAGAAGACCACCCAATAGTGACGATGCTCAAAAGGAACGTCCATCTCCTGCTGGTACCTCCTCAAGAACTGTTAACAAAATTTGTTTTAATGTTTATTATTAAATTATTGTTAAATAATTTTAGATAAGTCCTAATTAAATTTAAAGTTTTAGAGTTCAAATTCATTAATTTGAAAAAAAAAATCACATATTATACTGCATCTAAAAAAGACATTTAAATATGTGTTTTAAACAGATGTCCTTTACCTAATTAAATCATTAAAAAAAATCTACAATTTAGTAGAGATGAGCGGGTTCGGTTCCTCGGAATCCGAACCCGCCCGAACTTCATGTTTTTTTACACGGGTCCGAGCGACTCGGATCTTCCCGCCTTGCTCGGTTAACCCGAGCGCGCCCGAACGTCATCATGACGCTGTCGGATTCTCGCGAGACTCGGATTCTATATAAGGAGCCGCGCGTCGCCGCCATTTTCACACGTGCATTGAGATTGATAGGGAGAGGACGTGGCTGGCGTCCTCTCCATTTAGATTAGAAGAGAGAGAGTGAGATTGATTTGAGACAGAGACACTTGATTTACTGGAGCTTAGGAGTACTGTAGAGAGTGCAGAGTTTAGTAGTGACTGACCACAGTGACAACCAGACAGTGCAGTTTTATTTAATATAATCCGTTCTCTGCCTGAAAAAAACGATACACAGTGACTCAGTCACATACCATATCTGTGTGCACTGCTCAGCCCAGTGTGCTGCATCATCTATGTATATATCTGACTGTGCTCACACAGCTTATAATTGTGGGGGAGACTGGGGAGCAGTGCCAGTTATAGGTTATAGCAGGAGCCAAGAGTACATATTATTAAAATTAAACAGTGCACACTTTTGCTGCAGGAGTGCCACTGCCAGTGTGACTGACCAGTGACCTGACCACACTGACCACCAGTATAGTTAGTAGTATACTATATTGTGATTGCCTGAAAAAGTTAAACACTCGTCGTGTGACTTGTGTGGTGTTTTTTTTTTTATTCTATAAAAAACTCATTCTGCTGACAGACAGTGTCCAGCAGGTCCGTCATTATATAATATATACCTGTCCGGCTGCAGTAGTGATATATATATATTTTTTATATCATTATTTATCATCCAGTCGCAGCAGACACAGTACGGTAGTTCACGGCTGTAGCTACCTCTGTGTCGGCACTCGGCAGTCCATCCATAATTGTATACCACCTACCCGTGGTTTTTTTTTCTTTCTTCTTTATACATACATACTACATCTCTTTATCAACCAGTCTATATTAGCAGCAGACACAGTACAGTAGTCCACGGCTGTAGCTACCTCTGTGTCGGCACTCGGCAGTCCATCCATAATTGTATACCACCTACCCGTGGTTTTTTTTTCTTTCTTCTTTATACATACATACTACATCTCTTTATCAACCAGTCTATATTAGCAGCAGACACAGTACAGTACGGTAGTCCACGGCTGTAGCTACCTCTGTGTCGGCACTCGGCAGTCCGTCCATAATTGTATACCACCTACCCGTGGTTTTTTTTTCTTTCTTCTTTATACATACATACTACATCTCTTTATCAACCAGTCTATATTAGCAGCAGACACAGTACAGTAGTCCACGGCTGTAGCTACCTCTGTGTCGGCACTCGGCAGTCCATCCATAATTGTATACCACCTACCCGTGGTTTTTTTTTCTTTCTTCTTTATACATACATACTACATCTCTTTATCAACCAGTCTATATTAGCAGCAGACACAGTACAGTACGGTAGTCCACGGCTGTAGCTACCTCTGTGTCGGCACTTGGCAGTCCGTCCATAATTGTATACCACCTACCCGTGGTTTTTTTTCTTTCTTCTTTATACATACATACTACATCTCTTTATCAACCAGTCTATATTAGCAGCAGACACAGTACAGTAGTCCACGGCTGTAGCTACCTCTGTGTCGGCACTCGGCAGTCCATCCATAATTGTATACCACCTACCCGTGGTTTTTTTTTCTTTCTTCTTTATACATACATACTACATCTCTTTATCAACCAGTCTATATTAGCAGCAGACACAGTACAGTAGTCCACGGCTGTAGCTACCTCTGTGTCGGCACTCGGCAGTCCATCCATAATTGTATACCACCTACCCGTGGTTTTTTTCTCTCTTTCTTCTTTATACATACTACAACTCATTATCAACCAGTCTATATTAGCAGCAGACACAGTACGGTAGTCCACGGCTGTAGCTACCTGTGTCGGCACTCGGCAGTCCGTCCATAATTGTATACCACCTACCCGTGGTTTTTTTTTCTTTCTTCTTTATACATACTACATCTCATTATCAACCAGTCTATATTAGCAGCAGACACAGTACGGTAGTCCACGGCTGTAGCTACCTCTGTGTCGGCACTCGGCAGTCCATCCATAATTGTATACCACCTACCCGTGGTTTTTTTTTCTTTCTTCTTTATACATACTACATCTCATTATCATCCAGTCTATATTAGCAGCAGACACAGTACAGTACGGTAGTCCACGGCTGTAGCTACCTCTGTGTCGGCACTCGGCAGTCCGTCCATAATTGTATACCACCTACCCGTGTTTTTTTTCTTTCTTTCTTCTTTATACATACTACATCTCATTATCAACCAGTCTATATTAGCAGCAGACACAGTACGGTAGTCCACGGCTGTAGCTACCTCTGTGTCGGCACTCGGCAGTCCATCCATAATTGTATACCACCTACCCGTGGTTTTTTTTTCTTTCTTCTTTATACATACATACTACATCTCATTATCATCCAGTCTATATTAGCAGCAGACACAGTACAGTACAATAGTCCACGTCTGTAGCTACCTCTGTGTCGGCACTCGGCAGTCCATCCATAATTGTATACTAGTATCCATCCATCTCCATTGTTTACCTGAGGTGCCTTTTAGTTGTGCCTATTAAAATATGGAGAACAAAAATGTTGAGGTTCCAAAATTAGGGAAAGATCAAGATCCACTTCCACCTCGTGCTGAAGCTGCTGCCACTAGTCATGGCCGAGACGATGAAATGCCAGCAACGTCGTCTGCCAAGGCCGATGCCCAATGTCATAGTACAGAGCATGTCAAATCCAAAACACCAAATATCAGTAAAAAAAGGACTCCAAAACCTAAAATAAAATTGTCGGAGGAGAAGCGTAAACTTGCCAATATGCCATTTACCACACGGAGTGGCAAGGAACGGCTGAGGCCCTGGCCTATGTTCATGGCTAGTGGTTCAGCTTCACATGAGGATGGAAGCACTCAGCCTCTCGCTAGAAAACTGAAAAGACTCAAGCTGGCAAAAGCACCGCAAAGAACTGTGCGTTCTTCGAAATCCCAAATCCACAAGGAGAGTCCAATTGTGTCGGTTGCGATGCCTGACCTTCCCAACACTGGACGTGAAGAGCATGCGCCTTCCACCATTTGCACGCCCCCTGCAAGTGCTGGAAGGAGCACCCGCAGTCCAGTTCCTGATAGTCAGATTGAAGATGTCAGTGTTGAAGTACACCAGGATGAGGAGGATATGGGTGTTGCTGGCGCTGGGGAGGAAATTGACCAGGAGGATTCTGATGGTGAGGTGGTTTGTTTAAGTCAGGCACCCGGGGAGACACCTGTTGTCCGTGGGAGGAATATGGCCGTTGACATGCCTGGTGAAAATACCAAAAAAATCAGCTCTTCGGTGTGGAAGTATTTCACCAGAAATGCGGACAACATTTGTCAAGCCGTGTGTTCCCTTTGTCAAGCTGTAATAAGTAGGGGTAAGGACGTTAACCACCTCGGAACATCCTCCCTTATACGTCACCTGCAGCGCATTCATAATAAGTCAGTGACAAGTTCAAAAACTTTGGGCGACAGCGGAAGCAGTCCACTGACCAGTAAATCCCTTCCTCTTGTAACCAAGCTCACGCAAACCACCCCACCAACTCCCTCAGTGTCAATTTCCTCCTTCCCCAGGAATGCCAATAGTCCTGCAGGCCATGTCACTGGCAATTCTGACGAGTCCTCTCCTGCCTGGGATTCCTCCGATGCATCCTTGCGTGTAACGCCTACTGCTGCTGGCGCTGCTGTTGTTGCTGCTGGGAGTCGATGGTCATCCCAGAGGGGAAGTCGTAAGCCCACTTGTACTACTTCCAGTAAGCAATTGACTGTCCAACAGTCCTTTGCGAGGAAGATGAAATATCACAGCAGTCATCCTGCTGCAAAGCGGATAACTGAGGCCTTGACAACTATGTTGGTGTTAGACGTGCGTCCGGTATCCGCCGTTAGTTCACAGGGAACTAGACAATTTATTGAGGCAGTGTGCCCCCGTTACCAAATACCATCTAGGTTCCACTTCTCTAGGCAGGCGATACCGAGAATGTACACGGACGTCAGAAAAAGACTCACCAGTGTCCTAAAAAATGCAGTTGTACCCAATGTCCACTTAACCACGGACATGTGGACAAGTGGAGCAGGGCAGGGTCAGGACTATATGACTGTGACAGCCCACTGGGTAGATGTATGGACTCCCGCCGCAAGAACAGCAGCGGCGGCACCAGTAGCAGCATCTCGCAAACGCCAACTCTTTCCTAGGCAGGCTACGCTTTGTATCACCGCTTTCCAGAATACGCACACAGCTAAAAACTTCTTACGGCAACTGAGGAAGATCATCGCAGAATGGCTTACCCCAATTGGACTCTCCTGTGGATTTGTGGCATCGGACAACGCCAACAATATTGTGTGTGCATTAAATATGGGCAAATTCCAGCACGTCCCATGTTTTGCACATACCTTGAATTTGGTGGTGCAGAATTTTTTAAAAAACGACAGGGGCGTGCAAGAGATGCTGTCGGTGGCCAGAAGAATTGCGGGACACTTTCGGCGTACAGGCACCACGTACAGAAGACTGGAGCACCACCAAAAACTACTGAACCTGCCCTGCCATCATCTGAAGCAAGAAGTGGTAACGAGGTGGAATTCAACCCTCTATATGCTTCAGAGGTTGGAGGAGCAGCAAAAGGCCATTCAAGCCTATACAATTGAGCACGATATAGGAGGTGGAATGCACCTGTCTCAAGTGCAGTGGAGAATGATTTCAACGTTGTGCAAGGTTCTGATGCCCTTTGAACTTGCCACACGTGAAGTCAGTTCAGACACTGCCAGCCTGAGTCAGGTCATTCCCCTCATCAAGCTTTTGCAGAAGAAGCTGGAGACATTGAAGGAGGAGCTAACACGGAGCGATTCCGCTAGGCATGTGGGACTTGTGGATGGAGCCCTTAATTCGCTTAACAAGGATTCACGGGTGGTCAATCTGTTGAAATCAGAGCACTACATTTTGGCCACCGTGCTCGATCCTAGATTTAAAACCTACCTTGGATCTCTCTTTCCGGCAGACACAAGTCTGCTGGGGTTGAAAGACCTGCTGGTGAGAAAATTGTCAAGTCAAGCGGAACGCGACCTGTCAACATCTCCTCCTTCACATTCTCCCGCAACTGGGGGTGCGAGGAAAAGGCTCAGAATTCCGAGCCCACCCGCTGGCGGTGATGCAGGGCAGTCTGGAGCGACTGCTGATGCTGACATCTGGTCCGGACTGAAGGACCTGACAACGATTACGGACATGTCGTCTACTGTCACTGCATATGATTCTCTCAACATTGAAAGAATGGTGGAGGATTATATGAGTGACCGCATCCAAGTAGGCACGTCACACAGTCCGTACTTATACTGGCAGGAAAAAGAGGCAATTTGGAGGCCCTTGCACAAACTGGCTTTATTCTACCTAAGTTGCCCTCCCACAAGTGTGTACTCCGAAAGAGTGTTTAGTGCCGCCGCTCACCTTGTCAGCAATCGGCGTACGAGGTTACATCCAGAAAATGTGGAGAAGATGATGTTCATTAAAATGAATTATAATCAATTCCTCCGCGGAGACATTGACCAGCAGCAATTGCCTCCACAAAGTACACAGGGAGCTGAGATGGTGGATTCCAGTGGGGACGAATTGATAATCTGTGAGGAGGGGGATGTACACGGTGATATATCGGAGGATGATGAGGAGGTGGACATCTTGCCTCTGTAGAGCCAGTTTGTGCAAGGAGAGATTAATTGCTTCTTTTTTGGGGGGGGGTCCAAACCAACCGGTCATATCAGTCACAGTCGTGTGGCAGACCCTGTCACTGAAATGATGGGTTGGTTAAAGTGTGCATGTCCTGTTTATACAACATAAGGGTGGGTGGGAGGGCCCAAGGACAATTCCATCTTGCACCTCTTTTTTCTTTTATTTTTCTTTGCGTCATGTGCTGTTTGGGGAGGGTTTTTTGGAAGGGCCATCCTGCGTGACACTGCAGTGCCACTCCTAGATGGGCCCGGTGTTTGTGTCGGCCACTAGGGTCGCTTATCTTACTCACACAGTCAGCTACCTCATTGCGCCTCTTTTTTTCTTTGCGTCATGTGCTGTTTGGGGAGGGTTTTTTGGAAGGGCCATCCTGCGTGACACTGCAGTGCCACTCCTAGATGGGCCCGGTGTTTGTGTCGGCCACTAGGGTCGCTTATCTTACTCACACAGTCAGCTACCTCATTGCGCCTCTTTTTTTCTTTGCGTCATGTGCTGTTTGGGGAGGGTTTTTTGGAAGGGCCATCCTGCGTGACACTGCAGTGCCACTCCTAGATGGGCCCGGTGTTTGTGTCGGCCACTAGGGTCGCTTATCTTACTCACACAGTCAGCTACCTCATTGCGCCTCTTTTTTTCTTTGAGTCATGTGCTGTTTGGGGAGGGTTTTTTGGAAGGGCCATCCTGCGTGACACTGCAGTGCCACTCCTAGATGGGCCCGGTGTTTGTGTCGGCCACTAGGGTCGCTTATCTTACTCACACAGTCAGCTACCTCATTGCGCCTCTTTTTTTCTTTGCGTCATGTGCTGTTTGGGGAGGGTTTTTTGGAAGGGACATCCTGCGTGACACTGCAGTGCCACTCCTAGATGGGCCCGGTGTTTGTGTCGGCCACTAGGGTCGCTTATCTTACTCACACAGTCAGCTACCTCATTGCGCCTCTTTTTTTCTTTGCGTCATGTGCTGTTTGGGGAGGGTTTTTTGGAAGGGACATCCTGCGTGACACTGCAGTGCCACTCCTAGATGGGCTCGGTGTTTGTGTCGGCCACTAGGGTCGCTTATCTTACTCACACAGCGACCTCGGTGCAAATTTTAGGACTAAAAATAATATTGTGAGGTGTGAGGTATTCAGAATAGACTGAAAATGAGTGTAAATTATGGTTTTTGAGGTTAATAATACTTTGGGATCAAAATGACCCCCAAATTCTATGATTTAAGCAGTTTTTTAGGGTTTTTTGAAAAAAACACCCGAATCCGACAAAAAAAATTCGGTGAGGTTTTGCCAAAACGCGGTCGAACCCAAAACCAAAACACAAAACCCGAAAAATTTCCGGCGCTCATCTCTACAATTTAGGAGCAATTTGTAGAAAAAATATTAGCTCATTGCGTGATTAAAGGGTGTGTTATTAAACATATCTCCAAGCAGACACATTTCACACACTGTACTGAGATGCACATATTTTAAAATACTTGCAACTTACAATAAACATGTAATGTGCGCATTTCATGCGACACGCAGTTTAAGGGAAGAGTTTTAGATCCAAAAAAAGCACAACTCTACATGAGGCCTAAAGCTGCAGGAAATAAGTAGTAATCAGGAAGGGGTCAGTATGATTAACCGACAGACACAATACCGACGGTCATAATCCCGGCAGGCATTGATATACAGTTAGAATACCGACACGGTCAAAATACCGACATTCTTGGTGCTGAATTGTTTAAAATGCCGACATAGGGGGTAATTCCAAGTTGATCGCAGCAGGATTTTTGATAGCAATTGGGCAAAACCATGTGCACTGCAGGGGAGGCAGATATAACATGTGCAGAAAGAGTTAGATTTGGGTGGGTAATTTTATTTCTGTGCAGGATAAATACTGGCTGCTTTATTTTTACACTGCAAATTAGATTGCAGATTGAACACACCCCACCCAAATTTAACGCTCTCTGCACATGTTATATCTGCCTCCCCTGTGTCACGATCCAGGTAATTCCTTATTAGTATTTACCTTCCAAATGCCTCCTGAGACTGTCCCAGTGTCCCAAGCCTACGCCTCTTTTTTTCTTTGCGTCATGTGCTGTTTGGGGAGGGTTTTTTGGAAGGGCCATCCTGCGTGACACTGCAGTGCCACTCCTAGATGGGCCCGGTGTTTGTGTCGGCCACTAGGGTCGCTTATCTTACTCACACAGTCAGCTACCTCATTGCGCCTCTTTTTTTCTTTGCGTCATGTGCTGTTTGGGGAGGGTTTTTTGGAAGGGCCATCCTGCGTGACACTGCAGTGCCACTCCTAGATGGGCCCGGTGTTTGTGTCGGCCACTAGGGTCGCTTATCTTACTCACACAGTCAGCTACCTCATTGCGCCTCTTTTTTTCTTTGCGTCATGTGCTGTTTGGGGAGGGTTTTTTGGAAGGGACATCCTGCGTGACACTGCAGTGCCACTCCTAGATGGGCCCGGTGTTTGTGTCGGCCACTAGGGTCGCTTATCTTACTCACACAGCTACCTCATTGCGCCTCTTTTTTTCTTTGCGTCATGTGCTGTTTGGGGAGGGTTTTTTGGAAGGGACATCCTGCGTGACACTGCAGTGCCACTCCTAGATGGGCTCGGTGTTTGTGTCGGCCACTAGGGTCGCTTATCTTACTCACACAGCGACCTCGGTGCAAATTTTAGGACTAAAAATAATATTGTGAGGTGTGAGGTATTCAGAATAGACTGAAAATGAGTGTAAATTATGGTTTTTGAGGTTAATAATACTTTGGGATCAAAATGACCCCCAAATTCTATGATTTAAGCAGTTTTTTAGGGTTTTTTGAAAAAAACACCCGAATCCGACAAAAAAAATTCGGTGAGGTTTTGCCAAAACGCGGTCGAACCCAAAACCAAAACACAAAACCCGAAAAATTTCCGGCGCTCATCTCTACAATTTAGGAGCAATTTGTAGAAAAAATATTAGCTCATTGCGTGATTAAAGGGTGTGTTATTAAACATATCTCCAAGCAGACACATTTCACACACTGTACTGAGATGCACATATTTTAAAATACTTGCAACTTACAATAAACATGTAATGTGCGCATTTCATGCGACACGCAGTTTAAGGGAAGAGTTTTAGATCCAAAAAAAGCACAACTCTACATGAGGCCTAAAGCTGCAGGAAATAAGTAGTAATCAGGAAGGGGTCAGTATGATTAACCGACAGACACAATACCGACGGTCATAATCCCGGCAGGCATTGATATACAGTTAGAATACCGACACGGTCAAAATACCGACATTCTTGGTGCTGAATTGTTTAAAATGCCGACATAGGGGGTAATTCCAAGTTGATCGCAGCAGGATTTTTGATAGCAATTGGGCAAAACCATGTGCACTGCAGGGGAGGCAGATATAACATGTGCAGAAAGAGTTAGATTTGGGTGGGTAATTTTATTTCTGTGCAGGATAAATACTGGCTGCTTTATTTTTACACTGCAAATTAGATTGCAGATTGAACACACCCCACCCAAATTTAACGCTCTCTGCACATGTTATATCTGCCTCCCCTGTGTCACGATCCAGGTAATTCCTTATTAGTATTTACCTTCCAAATGCCTCCTGAGACTGTCCCAGTGTCCCAAGCCTGCATTCCATCTGCACTGTCTGTGTGCAGCATGCTGCATCTCATTGTCATCTGTGATTCCAGCATACAAGCTTCACTACAGATTTTCTCCTGCAATTCCATTCTGCAGATCAGCCTGACTTCCCTGGTGATTACACTCTGCCTGTGTAACCCGACTCTCCAGTGTTAACCCCTACAGCCTACTTTGGATTCTTGTGTTTGAACTTTTGCTTTGCAGTAATCATCCTTCATTCTTCAGTTCCTGCGTACTCCAGTTTCATTCCTCATCTTCCAGTGAACCCCAGCCTCATTTATTGTTTACAGGACTTTCTTCCATATTCCAGGTTACTGGCCTTCACCGATTGTGAACTTAATTAACACGTGTGACTTTATATTATTCTTTTGCACGTTATTTGACTTTTTATTTAATAAAAGCACTTAAGGAATTCCCAGTTGTCGTGGTCACGCCCTCGGGCATTCTTTGCTGCTGTCAATACGTATGTCCAGGAGTCACATAGCTCCTCCTAAATTTAAGTACCCGTCAGCCCCTACAACTGAGGCTCCCAGTCACGGTCCCCAGCCCTCAGTTGTGACACCCTGCAGTGCACATGGTTTTGCCCAATTGCTAACAAAAATCCTGCTGCGATCAACTTGGAATTACCCCCATAGTCAGAATACAGCCATTTGAAATGCCAACATGTTAAAATATCATCCTAAGCTTTTCTGGGGGGGGGGGGCAGTCAATGTCGACATAGGTCAACACACTCAGCTCGGCACACTATTATATTCCCCCTCCAGGTCCACTGGGATGGCAAAGTATGAACAAGTCTGTTTTGAGGCAAAAATTCCTTAAAAACGCATGTCGGCATTTTGACATATCGACATTTCAAATGTCAATATTCTGGCTATGTGTCGGCATTTTGAACATATCTGCATAATGAATGTTGGTATTTTGACCGTGTCGGTATTTTGACTATAGGCCAATGGCTATCGGGATTATGAACGTCGGGTATTGTGTTCGTCAGTAAATCAAGTGCTACCCATCAGGACCAGCCTGACTTGAGGGATTCCATGGGTAATAGATTTAACCTTATCAACTAAAAATGAGAAAATAACTCCTATTTACATCTGAGTGATAGGCTTTTTCGGGGAATTGCAAGTGAGCAAGGATTTCTTATTTTGTGGCTTGTTCTGTTACACTGTGTAATTAAAGCCCTGAAGCCAATTGAATCCACCTTAATTTTATACATTGAAGGACTGTGTGATTTTGCCAATCGCAAGAGAAACCATTAGCAAGAGCAAGGAGTCTTTGTCACAGTATGCAATCAGATGTTAATACCTGCAGATCAGTGCTTCTCTCTGATATTTGCTTCCTGTCCTTTTCTGGAAGTCCACCTATGAAAATGCATTAATAATGAAACAAAATGAATAGTAAAAGTATAGTACATAGGGGTTGATGTATCAATCATGAAAAGAGCGAAGTGGATCTTAAAACACCCACTTTTGTTTAAATAAGTTATATATATGCAGCTAGTCTTTGTTACTTGTCTCATAATTTTGGGAATAATGATTGTGGAATTCTGCGGATATATTATCAAAACTACCACTTGAGCGTGGGTGGGGAGGTGGACCTCCTGTGTACCGGGAGAACTGCTTTAGCAGCGCTATTGAAGTATGTAAGTAGTAATTTCTTGTAGTTGGGCCCTGTAATCAAATGCAAGGACCAAAAGGAATGATCTGTAGCAGGTGGGCCTTTCAGAAAGAATTTAAGTGAGTAATAAATTGGAGAACGAGGTCAGGAAGTAATATTTTCTTTCCACGTGCACTACAGGTGCTATCAAGCTATGTATGCCATGGCATGCTAGCAATTATGGTTCTGACAGATTGGGCATGACAGAGCAAGCTGGGGCCTGTAGTTCTCCACTAAATAAGAATATTAATATATATTTTTTTTAAATTCAGTAAAAACTTAGGTGATGGGGAGTGATATCAGAACATAACAACCAGAACTAAACATGAAATACTGTACTCACTGAGGACATAAGTCTCAAATCTTTTTGGACTCAATAAGGATTCACTAGATTCCGAACTACTTCTAGATGGGCTGAAAAAAAATAATAGTTATTTTAGTACTGAGTGTTTCTCAATGTCCTTACCTTACTCAGATAAAATAACAATACCATATTATACAGTAAATATATCATTTAGTTTTCAGTTTATCTATAGCAGAAATGTAAAAAGGTTTCTTTCCCAGGGCCGTACTGACGGTGGTGCCCCCCCATGTTGCTAAGCCACGAACGTGGCAAGGTTGCCGACTTGACAGTATCACAAAGTGTCTAATTCCCAGCTTCTTACTCCTGCCCCACCTCTTCTGTGATGTAATGATGTTATGTGCACTGGGGCGGTGAACAGACCAGGGTGCAGATGTGCCCTGGTACAGCAGTATTCTTTGTATTAATCTGATAAAACAACAAGCTCTGCGGTATTATCTGCACTGGATACAGCTGTGAGTATAGAAGGAAGCCAGAAGGAATGGAAGCAAAGTATTTTGTTGTAGAACATATGCAGGTCGACCCCTTGAAAGCTGGTTATGACTTATCTTGTTAATCTAATTCTTGTCTAACCCGTACAAACATGGAACTACAAGAAGAGCTCATAGTGCTTCAGGATTGCCACTATGGGGTATATGCAATTCCGGACGAATTGCGTCTTTTTTTCTCCCGTTTTTAAATTCGACACAATTCGACCGTCGAATCCCGGCCGGCGGGTGCCGAAATTCTACATATTCAATTAAAAACGGATTCGACAGTCCCGCTGTCGAAAAACGAACCAATTGACGGATAAGTGCGTCCTGGATTCGACTTTTCGGACGGCCCTAAAATGGTTAAAAAACCCTAAAAAAATTGCGTGGGGTCCCCCCTCCTAAGCATAACCAGCCTCGGGCTCTTTGAGCCGGTCCTGGTTGTAAAAATACGGGGGGGAAATTGACAGGGGATCCCCCGTATTTTTAGAACCAGCACCGGGCTCTGCGTCCGGTCCTGGTGCAAAAAATAGGGGGGACAAAAAGCGTAGGGGTCCCCCGTATTTTTAACACCAGCACCGGGCTCCACTAGCTGGAGAGATAATGCCACAGCCGGGGGACACTTTTATACCGGTCCCTGCGGCCGTGGCATTAAATCCCCAACTAGTCACCCCTGGCCGGGGTACCCTGGAGGAGTGGGGACCCCTTAAATCAAGCCCCCCCCCCCCTCCAGCCACCAAGGGCCAGCGGTGAAGCCCGAGGCTGTCCCCCCCATCCATGGGCTGCGGATGGGGGGCTGATAGCCTTGTGTAAAATAAAAGAATATTGTTTTTTGCAGAAGAACTACAAGTCCCAGCAAGCTTCCCCCGCAAGCTGGTACTTGGAGAACCACAAGTACCAGGAATGCGGGGGTAAAATGGGCCCGCTGGTACCTGTAGTTCTTCTGCAAAGAAAATACCCAAATAAAAACAGGACACGCACACGGTGTACCTGAAAATTTTATTTTCAGGTACACCGTGGATTCTACTTGGAGAAGTGGACAGAGGTCGGCGTGTGAACATAGGTAAGTATGTGTGTGTCGGCATGTATGTAATAAAGTTTTATTTTCACGGTGTGCGTGTCCTGTTTTTATTTGGGTATTTTTTTTTTCAGAAGAACTACAGGTACCAGCGGGCCAGTTCCCCCCCCCCCCCCCCGCACGCTGGTACTTGTGGTTCTCCAAGTACCAGCTTGCGGGGGAGGCTTGCTGGGACTTGTAGTTCTGCTGCAAAAAACAATATTCTTTTATTTGTCACAAGGCTATCAGCCCCCCATCCGCAGCCCATGGATGGGGGGGACAGCCTCGGGCTTCACCGCTGGTCCTTGGGTGGCGGGAGGGGGGGACCCCTTGATTTAAGGGGTCCCCACTCCTCCAGGGTACCCCGGCCAGGGGTGACTAGTTGGGGATTTAATGCCACGGCCGCAGGGACCGGTATAAAAGTGTCCCCCGGCTGTGGCATTATCTCTCCAGCTAGTGGAGCCCGGTGCTGGTGTTAAAAATACAGGGGACCCCTATGTCTTTTGTCCCCCGTATTTTTTGCACCAGGACCGGACGCAGAGTCCGGTGCTGGTTCTAAAAATACGGGGGATCCCCTGTCAATTTCCCCCCCGTATTTTTACAACCAGGACCGGCTCAAAGAGCCCGAGGCTTGTTATGCTAGGAGGGGGGACCCCACGCATTTTTTTTTCAGGATTTTAACCCATTCCCACCCCTTCCCACTGAAAACCATGCTCTCTCTATTAGTCAGTTAAAAAAAAAAAATCTTTTAAAAAATATATAAATAATACTTGTGTCTCCTAATAGACAAACCAAGTACATAATCCCTTCTAATATAAATAGATATGCTATTAGCAATAAAAAAACACAAAAAAACATGTTTTTAATTTTTTTTATTAGATTCTGCCAGCAAAGTGAGGCGGAATGAAATTGACGAAATTACTGTCGAAAAGCACTGTTGTCGAATCGACATTCTTCAATTGAATGTACTTTTGTCGAAAAGCCGCATTTTTACCACTGCAGACATGTCGAATTTTAAAAATGTCGAATTGCAAAAAGTCGAATCTGAAACGTCCGTTTTTTTGTCGAAAAGTACTGTATTGCATTGTCGAATCCAATTCGACATTTTTTTTTGTCGAAATTGCCCCGTTTTTCGACTTTTGCGGCAATTCGACCGCAATTGCATATACCCCTACATCCTTCTGAAATAAAGCAGCAACCTAGAAACTGTCCTGAGCGTAGTACTGGCATCAGACAACGGCCACTGTCGGGATCAACATTTGTCAACTGGCAATTATGGCTGTCAGTGCACTTGCACAATAACCAAGTAAAACTTACCATCTATAAGGAGATTGATGGAGGCCTTCCTACAAATGTAAAAGGAAAATACTTACTTTATATTCATAATAACTCTATATTTTACTTATGACACTCGGGGATCATACAGTAAGTGGGAATACACAGAAATACAAAGCAAATATATTATGGGTGGAATTCAATTGTTTGAAATGTCTGTTGGGTGTCTGTTTTTTCCTGTCTATTAGATAGGACAAAACAGACTCCCAACTGACTTTTCAAACAATTGAATACCCCCCTATAACTCCAAAAGTATGGCGTTTCATGTAAGCTTGTTATCTACATTCCCGCCAACTACTGTTCTCTGCTTACTGCCATATTATGGATACAAACAATTATCACATACATAAGAGGATCAGAAAAGTAGAAGTGGATAGTGGGAAACTTTCCTGCAAGTTACTTGTAAATATACAGTAAAGGAGAACATCACAACATCAATCATCTATTTACAGGTATTGATAAAGTAAGTAGGTTGATGATTGTGCATTAATAACATTTTTTACTATTTACTTACTTTTATTTGTTGAGAAGACTGACTCGTGATAGACTCATCACAGCGTTTCTCGGGTGTCTTTTCTAAAAGTCAGTTAGGAATTAAAAGTTTTCATATATTTCTCATGAAAGCACATTGTACAACATGAAACAGTTTTAATCCTTACAATACACTTGACCATTTTTGTAGATGAGTAGTTGGTGGGCCCATATTTTTGTCCAAAAATATGGCAAGCACCTCAAGTTTATTATTATAATTTAGTTTATTATAACTATTCAGTTCAGTGTTTAGTATTTAGAGTGTGCAAAAAGTATTTATAATAGACCAATAGATCGGTATATTATAAGAACGGGCGCTTGAACAGAGCTGTGTTTCTAAAAGCTGCTGCTATAATAGGTGATAGTCAGTCACCACATGAAAAAACACCAAAGAATATAAAAACAGCGCTACCAGGTGCTGATATTAAATCATTAAAAATATTTAATACAAATAAATTAATAACATATAAACAAATTGAATAAAATAAGCCTCATGAGCCAGTATTATGACCAAACAGTGGATTTATCCATGGACTCTTATTAAGGCCAAATAGTTGTAAGTGTTCCAATGCTTTTGAGATATCGTATCCTGTATGGATATACGTATGATAGTTACCAGATCCCAAGTGGAAAGGCAGGGTATTCCACCTAGCGCGGTACTGATGGTGCTGTCCTGCGCAAAAGTGAATGGTGGTTCTCCCTTTATATTGCTGTATGTCCACAGTTGCGGATCGGTCTCCAGACGGGTGAGCGTGAGATGGATCAAGGCTCTAAAGACCACTGCGGGTCCAATCAAACGTCGGAGTCCAATTTTAGAGAAAAGCAATGGATGGAAGATTCCATAGACTCACTGGCCTTGGCGGTGTCCTGGTCATAGACTGGCAACCTAACGCGTTTCACTGTCTGTTTGGCAGCTTTATCAAAGGTAGTGTACTAGAGGCTCACTTCCCCTTATATAGGGGATTTAATGAGAGAATACTCAGCACCTGGACCAACATTAATTGCATACATTTGTTTAAAACAATCTCAAATTGTCTAAATAGCAGCAGGAGAACAGACTAAATAATACATATATCTTTTATTCAAAAAACGAAGTTCACAAATAACTTAAAAAAGACTTTTATTATTTTTCATAATCAAACTCACGATCATGTGATCTTAGTCAGATGACCGCTCTAACCCTTATCATAGGCTGTAAACCACCAACTGGAGACGTTGCTATAACAACCATGTAAACATGGTTCGGGCCGTCGGGTAACTATGACCATATTAGGACTTCCGGCAACGTCATATTTCCGGTCACATGTTATAAACACGTGAGCGGACGCGTTGCCATGGTTACAATACAATGCTTATTTCCACTCTCGTGCTTGGATGTCTCGCGGTATAGTCATTCCGGTCACGTGTTTACAATCACGTGATCGGACCAAACCATACGACCTTGTTAAACAACTCTTTATTTACACCACAAAACTACGAATACCCAATATTATGTCTCCCATTCTATAAGTCTAGTACTCTTATCAGACGGGGACCTTTAACATACATGAAAATAAATAACAAATATATAGATAACCGAATGGCAGTAAAGGCATTGGTGAGGGTAGTTCTTCTCCCTCTTATACGGCTTCCGATGGTATCGTCCGACTGATCAAACTAAGCCTTAAAAAAGTTTTATCTATAAATATAATTCATGAAAAACAATAAAACAATAAAGGAAAAACATTTTACATCTTACAATACAGGTGTGCTTTTTCTTTTGCTTTTAAATATTATTGAGACGAAAAAATTATATATAAACAAATAAATAAACACTATGACAAGGATAAACAGCATAACCCCAATCTATGAATATAAATAATGTGAAAACACACTAAACTAATGTGTTTTTATTCATATTGAGAACATATTCCCAGAAGCGATGGCTCATAGAACCGAATTCAATTCCATTGCTTCGTTAAGTCCTTGGGGATGAAGGGAACTGAGTTTAAATATCCAATAGACCTCTTGTCTACAAAGGGTTTTGAACCTGTCGCCTCCTCGTTTTGTTTTTAAGATCTGTTTTTAAGTGTTTAGTATTTAGAGTGTGCACCTGCATTTTGTCTTCTTTCTGTGTGGAACTACAAGTCTCAGCATGGTAGTGCCTCTCATTTTAGAATTAGGGTGTGCCATCCACGGCCCCCCTTCCATAGAGCCAACTAATTGCATGATGTTTTACAATGTTCCTTAAAATCGCCAGAATTTATTGGGGCATGGATTCAACAAGGTGAGAAAGTGAAAAGTAGGGTGCTAAGATGCCGGCTCTTGTGTCCCATAGTTGTCATACATTTGCTTGAGGCAGATCCCTGCTCTGAATATCTCATTCCATTTAACTACACAGAAACTGGATTGAGATCTGTTCGCTCCGAAATCCACTTCAACAGCCTTGTGGCATACAGAGTTATCCTACAGAATGTGACTACTTGCAGCAGTGACGTGTGGTGAGGTCAGGGCCTGGGGAGGCACTGCAGCTAAACTCGCCCCCCCCCCCCCCCCCAAAAAAAAAAAAGGGCAGTCCCCCCCACACCACTAAAACCAGCACCAGGCAGAACCAGCCAGGGGGGATAATGCCATAGCAGGGGAAACACTCAGTGTGGGGTCCCCCTGCCATGCTATGCCCCGCACCCCTGGTGGCGGTGGGTGCGGGGTTCATTGTATGTTCTGTTCTTTACAGGTGGCCTACAGATCCCAGCAAGCCTGCCCCAGCATGCTGTCACTTGGAGAACCACAAGTGCCAGCATGCCCGAACATATAGGGCCCGCTGGCACCTGTAGTCCACCTGCAAAGAATAGTAATATTGTTCTTTACAGGTGGCCTACAGGTCCCAGCAAGCCTGCCCCAGCATGCTGGCACTTGGAGAACCACAAGTGCCAGCATGCCCGGACATAAAGGGCCCGCTGGCACCTGTAGTCCACCTGTAAAGAAAATATTTTAAAAAAAACACAACACATTCTTTAAAAAATCCTTTATTAAACTGGGTCTTCACCTGGGGGCAGCGGCCTTTAAGCTCTTTTGCATGGCCGCCGCCTTCCCAGGGCTTCCGGCGTCTTCACCTGGGAGGGCGCCACCTCCCCAGGACTTCTGTGGTCTTCCTCCGGCGTCTTCACCTGGTGGGCTGCGGCTGCTAAGCTCTTTTGCATAGCCGCCGCCCATCCAGGACTTCCACGACGTCTTCACCTGGGAGGCGGCGGCCTTTAAGCTCTTTTGCATGGCCGCCGCCTTCCCAGGACTTCCAGCATCTTCACCTGGTGGGCGGCGGCTGCTAAGCTCTTTTGCATAGCCGCCGCCCATCCAGGACTTCCACGGCGTCTTCAGGAGCTCTTCTCCGCTCCTCCTCCGCCGTCGGACTGACAGCCGCTGCCTCGCGCTGACTTATATAAGTCAGCGGGAGGGGGCGGGGCGATGACGCGGCGAGCCATGATTGGCTCGCGGTGGCCATCTTGAATTTCAAAAATGACGCTGAGGCGCCATTTTTGAAATGGGTACCGCTTCCGCTGCCAAAACTCTGCTACCGCCGCCGCTACCGCCGCCCGCCTCTCCGCATCCCGTACCTCCGCATCCCGTACCTCCGCCGCCCGGCCCGCCGCTTCCCGTACCTCCGCCGCCGCACCTCCGCAGGTAACGATGCCGCCCCATACAGTGATTGACAGCGGATCCAGTGACGGATCCGCTGGCCAATCACTGTGGCCTCACTCACAGGGACGTGCTTTCATAGGTTGAAAGCACGTCCCTGTAGGAAAGCGGCACCACTAATGGTGCCGCTTTCCCATGTTATTTCAATGGGCTTTTCCAGCCCATTGCTAGGGCCCGCCTGTGCCCGCCCCCCGCTCCCCATACTTTTCCTAATCACTACGGGAGGCACCACGATCGGTGCCTCCCAAAGTGATTTTAACATATATAATGATAGGTAAAATAATAAAGAAGATACTTATGTGTCATAAGTATCTTCTTTGTATTATTTTACTCATTAATGACAGGGGAGGCACTGCCTCCCCTGCCTGCACGTCCCTGACTTGCAGATGGGCAAGTAACTGTCATAGAGGAATGCACATGACAGACAAAGCTGTTCAGCCTGATTAATAAGCACTGCCAGCAAATATTAAGCTGTCAATAAATTAGCAGTCAACATGTATATATAGATCTACGATGAAGTCTATGTCACAAATGAAATGCATCTTTTCTACACCTGGATCCTTTGTTGGACAGATAAGAACATATTTTTATAGCGTTTGATATTTACTAGTGTCTCCTGTATGGATGTCTGTGTTAATACATTTTATGTCTAAAATTTGAAACACTTGTGGGCAGAGCCGGCCCTAACCAATATGATGCCCTAGGCAAGATTTTGGCTGGTGCCCCCTAGCACCGCCACTAGTTCTGTAGGAGATGCCTGGCATGAGTCATCTGGCAGCTCTGCTAACGTCTGGCGCCTTTTGTTTCTGAAAATGCATCTTATTTGCATTACTATGTGGGTAGGATGCGCAAGCAGCTTCTGCTGATTAAAATAATATGCAGCATGCCTATATTCTGTGTGCGACTGCGGCTGTATCTGCATACGAAATGCCACATTACAGTGATTTCCAGGAATACACTGCAACGTAGCATTTCGTATGCGGATACAGCCGCAGTCACACACAGAATATAGGCATGCCGCATATCATTTTAATCAGCAGAAGCTGCTGGTGCCCCTAAGCATACCAAATGCCCTAGGCATTTGCTTAGTTTACCTATGCCTAAGGCCAGCTCTGCTTGTGGGAAGCGGCCTGTAAGACTTTTTAAATGGCCGCAACACAAAAGGACTTCCTTTGGCGTCTTATCTTCGGAAGCTCTTACTTGCTCCCCCTCCATCATTGGACTGACACCCGCAGCCTCACGCTAATATTAGCTGACAAAAGGGGGCGGGGCAATAATGCACCTCACCGCGGCTATTTTTAAAGCGGGAAGCGCTGCCATAGCACATCCGCTGCCAAACTCTGCACTAACTGCTGGTGGGAACTGGATCTTCCAGGATCCAGCCCAGCTGTCATACCTGCTTTGCCCCACCACCACACCTACCAGAGCTGTGTCACAACGGGTCCCACAGCATCAGCGGACGGTCGCAATCAGCACTGGCTATCACCACGCTGATGTGCAGGACTGCTGGGACCGGTAATCAATCACCTGCTCCGGTCTGAGCAGCATACACACTTGTATATTGGTCGGCGGTCAGGTCTCCAGGATTTTAAGAATTTTTAAAATCCAAGACCCTGACAGGCGTCCAGGATCGGGTGTATGTGTCGGCAAGCGGAGGGTACACACTTGTCCAATGCCGGACAAACCGTTCGGTCAACAGTATGATATGCTGAGGATCAGACAAGTGTGAACGTAGCCTAAGTGATTATGAAGTAGTGACAGCTCTGATGGGGGAATTACTTGACTTCATACAACATATTAACAACGACAGGAAGCTCACTTTTACCACCTACAGCCAATAGAAAGTAGACTTTATTGATCTAAGAATCTACATAGACAACAACTAGTTTGAACCCAAAACATTCCACAAAAGTGTCGATGTCAATAGCTGCACACTCTCATCTAGCGGACACCACTCCAACTGGCTCACCAATATCACACTAGGACAGAGGTTCTCAAACTCGGTCCTCAGGACCCCACACAGTGCATGTTTTGCAGGTAACCCAGCAAGTGCACAGGTGTATTCATTACTCACTGACACATTTTAAAAGGTCCACAGGTGAAGCTAATTGTTCCACTTGTGATTCTGTGAGGAGACCTGCAAAACATGCACTGTGTGGGGTCCTGAGGACCGAGTTTGAGAACCTGTGCACTAGGACAATTCAAGTCACAGACTATTCTGAACAAGTTCAAAGGCAAAGCGCAATGTCAGAGACAAAGCATTTAAAGATACAGTACAGAATAAATTAACAGAGAGGACCTACATACTTATAATACCAACAGGAAACCAAACAAGGAACAGAGCGAAGATGTCTATTTCATAACATACAGTACTGTGCAAAAGCTTTAGGCAGGTGTGGAAAAAATGCTGCAAAGTAAGAAATGCTTTCAAAAATAGAGGCGTTAATAGTTTATTTTTATCAATTAACAAAATGCAAAGTGAATGAACAGAAGAGAACTCTAAATCAAAATCAATATTTGGTGTGACCACCATTTGCCTTCAAAACAGCATCAATTCTTTTAGGTACACTTGCATACAGTTTTTGAAGGAACTCGTCATGGAGGTTGTTTCAAACATCTTGGAGAACTAACCACAGATCTTTTGTGGATGTAGGCTTGCTCAAATCCTTCTGTCTCTAAATGATGTTGAGATCAGGACTCTATGGGTGCCATAACACCACTTTCAGTACTCCTTGTTCTTCTTAACGCTGAAGATAGTTCTTAATGACATTGGCTGTATGTTTGAGGTTGTTGTCCTGCTGCAGAATAAGTTTGGAGCCAATCAGACGCCTCCCTGATGGTATTACATGATGGATAAGTACCTGCCTGTATTTCTCAGCATTGAGGACACCATTAATCCTGACCAAATCCCAAACTCCATTTGCTGAAATGCAGACCCAAACTTGCAAGGAACTTCCACCATGCTTCATTGTTGCCTGCAGACACTCATTATTGTACCTCTCTCCAGCCCTTCAGCGAACAAACTGCTTTCTGATACAGCCAAATATTTTGCATTTTGTCTCATCAGTCCAGAGCACCAGCTGCCATTTTTCTGCACCCTAATTTCTATGTTTTCATGCATAGTTGAGTCGATTGGTCTTGTTTCCGTGTCAAAGGTATGGCTTTCTGGCTGCAATTCTTCCAGGAAGACCACTTCTGGACAGATTTCTCCGAACAGTAGATGGGCGTACCTGGGTCCCACTGGTTTCTGCCAGTTCTAAGCTGATGGCACTGTTAGACATCTTCCGATTTCATCTGATGCACTAAGTTTCTTTGGTCGACCACTGTGTCTACATTGCCTGTTTGTTTGTGCTTCAATGCTGAGAAATACAGGCAGGTACTTATCTATCATGTAATACCATCAGATAGGAGTCTGATTGACTCCAAATTTAAAGAAGAACAAGGAGTCCTGGTAGCGATGATATGGCCCCACAGAGCCCTGATCTAATCATCATGATTTGGAAGTAAAGCAAAAAAAAAAGAAGAAAAATAAAGAAACTGCTCCTGGGCCAAACCATGTTGCCCTGTAGGTGGGGCAGATGTAAAATGTGCATAGAGATATAGATTTGGATGGGATGTGTCTAAACTGAAATCTAAAGCTGTGTAAAAATAAAGCTCTGTGGGCTTCATGCAAAAGCAGCCAGTATTTACCGTGCACAGAAAATATATAAATGTATTTGCTCCCCTTGCATTGCAATATTGATTGTTCCAGATACAAAGTTACTGGCTTTTTATTGCTTTACGTCAAAATCAGGCCCATAGACATAATTAGTCAAAAATCATAAACCACCGACCACACACATACAAACACATATCAGTACACAAAATCTGGGTTCCACTACTATGGTCAATACATAAGATGCAAAAGACAGAAAAGACTAAGGCCGGGTACCCGTCAGAACGATGTGTTCAAAGCTGATACATGGTATTGACCATACACACCAGAATGATTTAATGAACGATTGAACAATCGCTCCTTCTGTCCTTCATTAAACTGCACATAGTGTTGCATGCAATATCTTCTGCAGCACAAAATGTCTTTCAGATTTGTCTGGAAACAATATATTGTGACGTTATCGGTATAGTGTGTACTCACCCTTTCCATCGTCAGTTACTGGAAATATACATAAACTAAAACAACAAGATCCGTGTGCGACTGAGTCTGTATCTGGAGTATAGTACCACAAGCTATACCTTATAAAAGAAGTTCCCAAAAGAAGCCCTCATCTCTTCATCCTACGGTTATAATAGATGTCTGATGCCGCAAACTGCAATGTGTATTCCAATAGGATACATCTGATTGGGTGGTCTTCAGTTTGCCGACTGACGGGATCCCGGCGCACAGTATACCGGCGCCAGAATCCCGACAGCCGGCATTCCGACACTTATTCTCCCTTGTGGGGGTCCACGACCCCCCTGGAGGGAGAATAAAATAGCGTGGCGGCTCATTTGCACTCGCCACACTGTCGGTAAGCCGGCGGTCGGGCTCCCGGGGCCGGTATTCTGGTCGCCGGGAGCCCGACCGCCAGCATACCATACTACACCCATCTGATTTACCTCTTCCACTCATTAAAAAGAGGTCTCCAAATAGGACTGTGTCAGTACAGGTCTACCAACACCTTCAGGGTCATTTTCCCCCAAGTGCCTGCTCCCCATGACTGCTGTAACCAGACCATCATCACTTTTCTTTTGTACCAGACTGAACTCTAGAACCCATGTTACTGGCACTCCATCTATAATATATGTCTCTTACACAGAAACATAGAATTTGACGGCAGATAAGAACCACTTGGCCCATAGAAGATACGGTAAAACATAATATTATACTGCATGTTACTGACATGTGTGGTCTGTCCCCACTACATCTATCTGTACACATGTAATTCTCTATTATCAGTGACTGCATCATTTTGTTGTTGTGTTTTTGTTCCATTGTCTAAGTGCACACATTTTGTATTTATCACAAAAAAGGCTTGAAATAAAAAGTTTGAAACCAAACTAATTCATTTTAGCAATCCACAATGAGCTACGAAGTAAATGCTTACGGCTCTGTGAGATATTGCAGCCATCAAAAACGGGTAGATCTGAATCATCAGAATCAGAATCGCTTCTCAGCACCCTCTGTCTGCAGAAAGGAGATCAGGGTTTGATATTAGCACCTCTGCATTTTAACTGGAAGTATGGTGACCTGTGATATATTATAGAAACCTGTCACTTCCAAACAACTGTATAAAACGGTTTCAGTATGATATCCCGGCGGTCAGGAGACTGACGCTGGGATCCCGCCAGCCGGAATACCGGCGGAGAGCACAGCATGTCCCCTTGTGGGCTTGCTGCGCTCGCCAAGCTTCAGGCCCGGTGGATGCCTTTGGTCACCACATGGTTATATTCCCCCTCGGGGGTGGCGTGGACCACCACCCGAGTGGGGATTCTGGCCGGCGGGATTCCGACCGCCGGCATTTCACCGGGTGTTTGGATTCCGGCATCGGTAACATGACAGCCAGGATCCCGACAGCCGGCAAACTAAATGCGTCCGGTATAAAACACACTTAGGTCACATGATACTCCCTCTCACACCTTCTACAAACACGCTTCCACATACAGTATCTACCTGTGGAGTTACAATATCTCACTATCAGCTGCTGAATAAACACTCTCAGTGACTATGGGGCTGATTCTGAGTCAGACGCCTCTGTGGCTGCTTTTCCCTATGGTCGTGGCATTGAATGTACTTTCATAAGCTAGTACAACAATACTCCATTACCTTACCTGTACACACGACTCAGAAGAGCACAGAGATGTGCATACACATACACAACGCTCCCATCAGAAATTGACGCTTCGTGGAACTTGATACTCACAGATCAAGCACCACCCAGAGACACGTACTTCACGTTAGTCTCCATTTGCACAAGATGTGCCACATACGCATCTACTTGTAACTTCGGACACATCATGCAATGTGTTTTGCGATTTAAGGTAGGTCCACACCTGGCGGATATTGGCACGTTATGTAGTTTCTAGCCGGAATAGATATTGTGCATATCGGGCAATGGGGGTCATTCCGAGTTGTTCTCTCGTTGACGATTTTCGCTATGCTGCGATTTGTTGCTAACTGAGCATGCGCATGGTACACAGAGCGCATGCGCTAAGTTATTTAACACAAAACTTAGTAGATTTGCTGGTGTTCGAGCGACGATTTTCAGTCGCACTGCTGATCGGTAAATGATTGACAGGAAAGGGGCATTTCTGGGTGGTAACTGAGCGTTTTCCGGGAGTGTGCTAAAAAACGCAGGCGTGTCAGGGGAAAAAGGCGGGAGTGTCTGGAGAAACGGGGGAGTGGCTGGCCGAACGCAGGGCGTGTTTGTGACGTCAAACCAAGAACTAAATGGACTGAGCTGATCGCAATCTGTGAGTAGGTCTGGAGCTACTCAGAAACTGCAAAGAATTATTTAGTAGCAGTTTTGCTAACCTTTCGTTCGCAATTCTGCTATGCTAAGATACACTCCCAGAGGGCGGCGGCCTAGCGTGTGCAATGCTGCTAAAAGCAGCTAGCGAGCGAACAACTCAGAATGAGGGCCAATGTGTATGCCCGATTGGGCGTTCCCAAATGTTGCATGCATTATGTTCTGGTCGGTCGTGTTGTACAGCCAACCGGAAGATATCGCATGTGACGCGGTGCACTGTAATGAGGGCAGTACAGTGATCGTTCCGTCCTTCATTACATTGTTCTGATATGTACCGCAGATGCGATAGGTCGATCCATCGGCCGGCATATTGGCCAGGTACACGTTTCTGATGTGTAGCCGGCATTAGAGAGATGCGTCAGTGTTCACAGATGCGTCTGACTCACAATCACTGCCTCTATATCCTAACTGCATTTATTACTTTCTGGCCATTAGAAAAGGAAAACTCACCGAGCGGATGCAGATGTTCCAGGTACTTCCTAAACATAAAGACACATTGATAGTTACTATTATTATAAGACATGAAGATCACAGTAGTCTTAAAACCATGCCCAGTAACAAGATTTCACATGCAGGTATTTGCACTAGCCACGGCTATGGGGGTATTTCAGATCTGACCGCTGCTGTTCGTTTTTGCACAGCGTGCGATCAGATCTGAACTACGTAAGCGTGTGAGCCGCAATAAACCGGCGCATCACACAAAAGCACCGGGCATCGGTGCCTAGCGATGGAATGGTGCGAAAAATCCGAAAGCACAGGAGTTTGCAAGAAGACTGACAGGAAGAGGCCGATTGTGGGGGACAACTGACCGTTTTACAGGAGTGTCCGGAAAAAGAAGGCGGAATCAGGCGTTTTTAGGGAGGGTGTCTGACGTCAGCTCCGGCCCAGATCAGCAGGAAACAATCACAGCAGCTAAGTCCTGTGCTGTGCAGAAACGTGCAGCTCTACTACAAAAGCGAACGCACACCTGCGCAGACCTAATACCCTCCCCCTGTAGGCGGCGACTTTATGATGGCAGGGCAGCAAAAAACGCAGCCCAGCGATTAGATCTGAATTAGGCCCTATGTTACTAAAAGCAGTAGCTACAACTCTGGGCGGGTACATTTCAAAAGCAGAGATTTGGTAAAAATAGGATTTTAATTACCTACCAGTAAATCCCTTTCTCGTAGTCCGTAGAGGATACTGGGGTTTCATTTAGTACCATGGGGTATAGACGGGTCCACTAGGAGCCATGGGCACTTTAAGAATTTGATAGTGTGGGCTGGCTCCTCCCTCTATGCCCCTCCTACCAGACTCAGTCTAGGAAACTGTGCCCGAGGAGACAGACATACTTTGAGAGAAGGCTAGATAAAGATAGTGGTGAGATTCCGAACCAGCACACACAACAAGAGGAAAGCCATGCTAACCCAACCTTAAACAGGAACAGCAACAGCTGTACCAACAATACTTAACCAAGTAACAGTGCAGGAAGAACGAAGCACCGGGCGGCACCCAGTATCCTCTATGGACTACAAGAAAAGGATTTACCGGTAGGTAATTAAAATCCTATTTTCTCTTACGTCCTAGAGGATACTGGGGTTCCATTTAGTACCATGGGGATGTACCAAAGCTCCCAAACCGGGTGGGAGAGTGCTGATGTTCTTGCAGAACTGATTGACCAAACTGAAGGTCCGCAGAGGTCAAATTATCGAACTTGTAGAACTTAGCAAACGTGTACGAACCTGACCAAGAAGCTGCTCAGCAGAGCTGTAAAGCCGAGAAAACCCCAGGCAGCCACCCAGGAAGAACACATGACCTAGTAGAGTAGGCCTGTACAGATTTCGGAACCGGCAAACCTGCCGTGGAATAAGCATTCTGGATTGTGAACCTGATCCAGCATGCAATTGTCTGCTTTGAAGTAGGACACCCAATTTTACTGGGATCACATAGAACGAACAGCGAGTCGGATTTCCTGTGACGAGCTGTTCTCTTTACATACACCTTCAAAGCCCTCACAACATCCAAAGACTTTGAAATAGCAGAGGTGTCCATAACAGCCAAAACCACAATAGGTTGGTTGATGTGAAAAGCGGACACCACCTTAGGAAGATATTGCTGACAAGTTCTGAGTTCAGCTCTGTCCTCATGAAAAATTAAGTAGGGACTCTTGTGAGACAACGCCCCTAGCTCCGACACATGTCTTGCTGAAGCCAAGGCCAACAGTGTGACGGTACTTTACGTCAACCTCCTGTAACGGTTCAAACCAGTCCGATTGAAGGAACTGCAGCACCAATTTGAGATCCCAAGGTGCCGTGGGAGGCACAAAGGGAGGTTGGATTTCCTGTGACGAGCTGTTCTCTTTACATACACCTTCAAAGCCCTCACAACATCCAAAGACTTTGAAATAGCAGAGGTGTCCATAACAGCTGGAACCACACCTTTGATAACATGTGATGTGGAAGCTTTATACTCCAATATCCCACATGATTTGGGTTTGGAGGCGGTGAAATATTACCTTGATACAGATGAGGAAATGTCCGACTCCCTGCGTGGTTTTATTTTAAATTCAATAGATTTCATTTTAAAGCACAATCATTTTTTGTTTCACAATAAAATATATTTACAGACACGGGGGACTGCGATGGGGATGAGATTCGCGCCGAGCTTCGCCAACCTGTACATGGGGGGGTTTGAGGAGGAACATGTGTGGGGGGGGGGCGGATTCGGTGCGAGTCTCGTCCTCTACGGCAGATTTATAGATGATTTATTTATTATTTGGGAGGGTGATGCACTTTCGATAGACACTTATTTCCAGAAGATAAATCAGAATGAATATGGTTTGAAATTCACATGCAATCAAAGTAAAACAAGGTTGAGTTTTTTGGATATTGCACTATCAGTGGAGGGGGGACAAATTTCAACGGAAACGTATATTAAACCGGTAGATCAGAGTAGATATTTAAATTATAGAAGTTCTCATGCTAAAGTATGGAAAATCAATATTCCAAAAGGGCAGCTAATCAGAATTAAACGTAACTGCTCTAATCGGGAGTCATTCGAGAGACAAGCTGGTCTTTTATGTGGGTCCTTTTTGGAGCAGGGCTACCCAGAAGAAATTCTGCAGAAAGCTCTAAGGGAAGTGGAAATGTTGGGGAGAGAGGAGTTGCTTGCTATGGATAAAATAAGTTTACAGCATGTACCAAAAAAGGGAAAGAAGGAAGATAGATCATCCCTATTTATAACAAAATATAACAACTATTCATCTGACATTAAAAAGATAATTAAAAAGAACTCAGAACTTTTGAAGCTAGATGCAGTATTAAGTAAGACCGTGGATCTTAATGGGAAGGTGGTGTTCAGGAAATCAGATAATTTAAAACAGAGGCTAACAAGGAGTCATTTTAACCCAAAGAAGACCGAGGTAGGACAGACAGGAAGTAACTGGATACCCACAAGACCGATAGGCTTTCATAAATGTGGCACTGATAAATGTACTACTTGTCTACATACAAATAGGAAAATCACTGAATTTAGTTCAAATAAAAATGGAGAAAAATTTCAGATAAAAAGTTTTATTAACTGTAGATCAAAGTTTGTTATATACGTTGTGCAGTGTGGTTGTGGGAAACAATATGTGGGGCGTACGACACGTATGCTCCATACGAGATTTATGGAGCATTGGAGGAATATAAATAAGAATGTAAGAACGCATCCCCTGTCCAACCACATTGCACAATGTAGTATATGTACACTTGGTAATGTAAAAATAATAGGTATCGAACAAGTGAAGATTACTGTACGTGGGAGGGGATAGGTTCAATACTCTCTGTCGAAACAAGGCTTTTTGGATTTTCAGATTGGGGACCATGTGTCCTGACGGTCTGAACGACACGGTCGAATTGAATCACATCAGTTAAACCGGGGTTAAATGGGACTATGGTGGTCTGTGAGAACTCTTTTATAGTTGAGATGGGAGGGACTAGTTTAGTGATTGACATATAAATTAATAACTGAAAATTAAATCAAACTAGATATGACTTGTTTGTTTGTGAGAATTTATTAACAGTTGGTTTTGGGTAGGTATTGATTAATAATCTTTTCTAAAAAATGATTATAGGAATGAAAAAAGTAATTAATAAGTAAAGTACATAGTTATTAAATAGGTTGTTCAGGGGGATAGGTAACGAAGTGAAGACCTCTAGGTGGGGTCGAGTTTTAGATCTATACCCCGAATTAATTGTCTAATTATGTATTTACTACGGAAGGTGCGTGGTCCAATTAATTAATTTTATTGGCTGTTATTTATTCCTACAATAAGATTCTGAATCGGATCACTGAATGTGTAAAAATAAAATAAGGGATAAAGCAAAAGGAAAAAATCAATATAATTAATAATGCAAATAAAAATAAAAATAAACATAAAAATATATTATATATATATATATACTTCTCTATATAGGATCCCGGATTTAACAGGTAAATGGAGTTAATAGATTGAATATAACCATTGCCCCTTTTTAGATGGTTTAAATACATAGATCCATGGAAGTTATAACCTGATTTATATATCCATCCGTATATTTAGATAGGTAATATGACTTATGAATTTGGTATTTACGGTATAAAAATAGGAAGCTCTAAGAGCCATATAGACTATGGCGTGTATATGTCTCATAGGAAAGTATTGTGTTTTTTCAAATGTAATCTTAGCTAAATATTGCTCTGCTCCCAGATAAAGGGTTGTGGTATACTATATTGTGTATATATTACTAATGAGTTCTGAGTCCGCTGAGTCCCAATACAAGCACTACGTGTCCAAATAACTGAGGTAAATAGCTGTGTGATATTAATGGAGCACAAATAGCCGTTACTGATGGGCTGTGATCTGATCGAGCCACACACAGCTGGGTATTATTAAGTTCAGAAACACTGATGTGAACAATAAGAGAACGAGATGTGGAGCGCATGAAAGATGCGCCGACGCACTGGAGAAATCACTGGGATAAAAAGGAGCAGGGCGGCGGATGTCCGACATCAGACTGAGGAAGCTGCCGATGCCAGTAGGCAGTGAAACGCATCTCTGTATCTTACCTGCCAGCGACAACTCAATCTACCACTTGAGTCCAGCATCAGGAGGAATTTGGACGTATCTCCGGATAAGGCTCGTCTTGAAAGGTTAATTGGCACCAGAGCCGGGAGAACTACAAAAACGGAACCCTGAAGGCGCAGTGGTAATCAAAATATAACATGGCCATGTTTTACAAAATTCGTGATGATATTCATTAATTTTACTGCTCAAAGCACTTTACATGACTAATCTATTGCTGCTAACTAGATCAGCGTCAATTTAAAGGGAGCCAAAAAGCGGCTGAATATTGGCCCTCATTCCGAGTCGTTCGCTCTGTATTTTTCATCGCATCGCAGTGAAATTCCGCTTAGTGCGCATGCGCAATATTCGCACTGCGACTGCGCCAAGTATCTTTGCTATGAAGAAAGTATTTTTACTCACGGCTTTTTCATCGCTCCGGCGATCGTAATGTGATTGACAGGAAATGGGTGTTACTGGGCGGAAACACGGCGTTTTATGGGCGTGTGGCTGAAAACGCTACC
This sequence comes from Pseudophryne corroboree, assembly GCF_028390025.1. Classification (NCBI taxonomy): domain Eukaryota; kingdom Metazoa; phylum Chordata; class Amphibia; order Anura; family Myobatrachidae; genus Pseudophryne; species Pseudophryne corroboree. The sequence continues at coordinate 169,389,090 of NC_086445.1, forward strand.
GTTTCCGGAAAAAACGCAGGAGTGGCCGGAGAAACGGGGGAGTGTCTGGGCGAACGCTGGGTGTGTTTATGACGTCAAACCAGGAACGACAAGCACTGAACTGAACGCAGATGCCGAGTAAGTCTGAAGCTACTCTGAAACTGCTAAGTAGTTTGTAATCGCAATATTGCGAATACATCGGTCGCAATTTTAAGAAGCTAAGATACACTCCCAGTAGGCGTAGGCTTAGCGTGAGCAACTCTGCTAAATTCGCCTTGCGACCGATCAACTCGGAATGAGGGCCATTATACGTATTATGTGCTATTGAAAGCAAACCCTATTCTATATATTTTCTATCTGATTCAGTGCTATAACATCTACCCTATGACTAAATCACTAAGGAAAGGATACAGCATTAAACCGAGTGAAAACAAGTAACCAAACAACGGACTCAGCTGTTGTAGCTTTGTAGCAATTAAGTGAAACACTACGATTTATTGTAACTATTGTATCTCTTTTGCACTAAGAGGGTTAGTTTAACCAATGTATGGAGCAATGCATTGAATTATTTTATTGTATGTATCATGAATTATTAACTTATGTTAATGTGGTTTTAGTCTTTTATTTCTGCATGCAAATTTGTTGCTGAGGCAAGGGAAAGATATTTTATTATTCTACATTTTGGTACTATAAGGGTACTATTGGAGAATTATTATTGAGATAAAGCTAATTAATAAATTTATTATTATAATAAGAAGTCTGCAAGCGCTGTCTGTATTTTTTCTTTTTCTAGTCTCTTTATACCACGTGTAGGGGGTTGGGAAATCCCCCTGTGTATAGTGAGCTGCATGCAGACTTGGGACATATACATTTAATTAATTGAATTAGCGCCAGGGGGGCTACTTTATTGTAGGTGTTTTTGTATTGGGAACCACAATAGGTTGGTTGATGTGAAAAGCGGACATCACCTTAGGAAGATATTGCTGACAAGTTCTGAGTTCAGCTCTGTCCTCATGAAAAATTAAGTAGGGACTCTTGTGAGACAACGCCCCTAGCTCCGACACACGTCTTGCTGAAGCCAAGGCCAACAGTGTGACGGTACTTTACGTCAACCTCCTGTAACGGTTCAGACCAGTCCGATTGGAGGAAATGCAGCACCAATTTGAGATCCCAAGGTGCCGTGGGAGGCACAAAGGGAGTTTGGATGCGCAGAACACCTTTCAAAAAGGTCTGGAACTCAGGGAGAGAAGCCAATTGTTTTTGAAAGAAAATGGACAAGGCTGAAATCTGGACTTTTATGGAGCCCAGACATAGGCCAACATCCACACCTGCCTGCAGAAAAAGCAGGAAACGACCCAAGTGAAATTCCACCGCAGAATATTTTCTGCCCTCACACCAAGAGACGTATTTCTTCTGGGTGTGGTATGGTATGCCGGCGGCCGGGCTCCCGGCGACCAGCATACCGGCGCCGGAAGCCCGACCGCTGGCATAACGACAGCGTGGCGAGCGCAAATGAGCCACTTGCGGGCTCGGTGGCGCTACGCATGCCACGCTATTTGTTCTCCCTCCAGGGAAGCCGTGGACCCCCACGAGGGAGAAAAACAATTGGTATGCCGGCTGTCGGGATTCTGGCGCCGGTATACTGTGCGCCGGAATCCTGACAGTCGGCAACCTGAAGACCACACGTTTCTTCCAAATACGGTGGTAATGTTTAGACGTTACCCCCTTCCTGGCCGTCAAACGTAGCTGTGATAAGTCCTGACAGTTGCAGAAGATCCTTGTGAAAAGGTAGAGGCCACGGATCGTCGAGGAGTATATGCAGGAGGTACGCGGACCAGGCCCTTCTTGGTCAGTCTGGAGCAATGAGAATTGCCTGAACCTTTTCCCTTTTATTCTTTTCAGAATTCTTGGGATCAGAGGAAGTGGAGGAAACACATACACCATCTGATAGACCCAAGGAGTCATCAGAACATCCACCACCACTGCCTGTGGGTCTCTCAACCTAGAACAACACTGCTTGAGCTTCTTGTTGAGACAAGAGGCCATCATGTCGATGTGTGGACATCCCCACCGACGTGTCAAGCACCTGAACACATCTGGGTGAAGGCCCCACTCCCCCGGGTGCAGGTCGTGTCTGCTGAGGAAGTCTGCTTCCCAGTTGTCTACTCCCGGAATGAAGACCGCTGACAACGCCACAGCGTTTTTTTCTGCTCAGAGGAGAATTCTTGACACCTCTGACATTGCTGCTCTACTTTTTGTTCCGCCCTGTCGGTTTATGTACGTCACTGCCGTCACATTGTCCGACTGGACCTGAATGGCCTGATCCTTAAGAAGATATATGAGGCCTGAAGAAGGGCGTTGTATATGGCCCCGAGTTCCAGAATGTTGACTGGAAGGGTGACTTCCTGTCTTGACCATCTTCCTTCAAACTGCACCCCCTGGGTGACTGCTCCCAAACCTCTGAGGCTTGCGTTCAGGGTTAACAGGATCCATTCCTGAATTCCGAACCTTCGACCCTCGATGAGATGAGAAATCTCTAGCTACCACAGAAGGAAGATCCTGGCTTTTGGCGACAGACGGATCCTCTGGTGTGTGTGAAGATGCGATCCGGACCATTTGTCCAACAGATCGAGCTGGAAGGGTCTTGCGTGAAACCTTACGCATTGAAGCGCCTCGTAAGAGGCCACCATTTTCCCCAGAAGTCGAATGCATAGATGCACGGATAACCGGGTTGGCTTCAGGACATCCTGAACCATTGACTGGATTAGCAAAGCCTTTTCCAACGGAAGAAACACTTTCTGCGACTCAGTGTCCAGTATCATTCCCAGGAATGGAAGCCTCCGTGTTAGCTCTAGGTGAGATTTCGGAAGGTTCAGAATCCACCCATGATCCTGGAGAAGGATCATTGGTTGAGAGGCCAATGTCTTCCAGCAACCTCTCCGTGGACGGTGCCTTTATCAGAAGATCATCCAGGAACGGAATTATGCACACTCCCTGATTGCAAAGAAGATCATCATCTCTGCCATCACTTTGGTGATTACCCTCGGTGCCATGGAGAGACCAAATGGCAGGGCCTGAAACTGGTAGTGACAGTCCTGTAGTGCAAACTGTAGATAAGCCTGATGAAGCATCCAGATCGGAATGTGAAGGTACGCATCCTTGATATCCAGAGACACAAGGAATTCCCCTTCCTCCAGACCTGAGATCACCGCTCTGAGACTCAATCTTGAACTTGAACACTCTTAAGAACGGATTCAAGGACTTGAGGTTCAGAAATGGTCGTACTGAACCGTCCGGTTTCCGTACTACAAACAAGTTGGAATAGTATTCCTAGTTGTGCAGATGAGGTGGAATTGGAACAATGACTTGAGTCTGTACCAGTTTTTGGATGCCTGCTGTAAAGTTATACTTGCCTCTTGTGAAGCTGGTAAGCCTGATTTGAATAATCTGTGAGGTGGGAGGTCTTGGAACCCAGGGATGCCGGCACGAACTTGACCAGATGTGACTGAAGAATTTTAGTCAGGCTCCCACCTGACAGCTCTCTAGGCCTCGCGGTCCACCGTCATGCTGAAGGCTTTGAGGAAGCAGAGCCTGAGCTCTGTTCCCGAGCACCTGCAGTTGCTGGTTTGAGTGGTTTACCTCTTGCACCTCTGGAAGATGTAGAAGCGCCTCTGGATTTTCCCTTAAACTTGGCCGTCCGAAATACTGTGAATTTGAAGCTGAATAAGCTTTCCTGGCTGGGGGAGCTGCGGAAGGAAGATACGTAGACTTACCCGCAGTAGCTGTGGAGATCCATTTGTCTAGTTCGTCTCCAAACAAGGCTCCTGCTGTGAATGGCAGGCCTTCCACGCCTTTCCTGGAGTCCGCATCAGCAGTCCACTGGCGTAGCCACAAGCACCTGCGTGCTGATACTGCCATAGCGGTGCCGTGTGCATTGAGCAAACCAATCTGTTTTATGGCCTCCACCATACAGTTCTCAGAGTCCTGTATATGCTGCAGGAGTAAAAGAACATCCACCCTAGACAAGGAATCTAACCCCTCAATTAGGTTAAATTACCTGACCATTTAGCAATGGCTTTTGTGATCCACGCAATGCAATTGTGGGTCTTTGGGCCACCCCAGCAGCTGTGTACAATGATTTGAGTGTAGTCTCAATTTTACGATCAGCCATATCTTTTATGGAGGCTGCACCACGGACAGGCATTCCAATTTTACGTGGCAGCCTGATGCGTCCACGATCGTGGATTTTCCCATTTTTTCCTATCCTCTAGTCTAGTGGAAAAGGAAAAGATGAGAGCAACCTTTTAGGGATTTTAAATTTCTTATCAGGATTAACCCACGGTTCTTCATACAGGGTATTCAATTCCTTTGACGCAGGAAAGATAAGAATCCTCACACTCCTCTGACACCTTATCAGGAATTTGCAGAAAAACTCTGATAGCTTCTATAAGAGCCTCTATTCCCTGTGACATAGCAGCATCACCCCCCCCCCCCTCCAAATCCACCTCACCCTCCTCCATGTCTGACTCATCAGCGTCAGAGTCAAACTGCAGGATATGGGCCAGAGATTGTGTTTGCCGACAAATGGAAGGGGATTGAGACGCTGGTTTGGAGTCTCTATTCATAAACTTATCCACAGTCTGTCTTAAGTATTGCGTCTCTTTCTCATTGCGGAATAGCTTTGTAGAAATATTTGAGATCATTCCCTTAATGGAAGTAATCCAATCCGGTTCAGCCCAGCTATTCTGGGAGGGTTCACTGCCTTGAGTACCCAGCAGTGAGCCCCCTGGTGAAGAGGAACACTCCGCTGTACAAGAAACACACTCTTTGCCTGACATAATGTAAATGTGACAGCACACACACACACACACACACACACACACACACACAGGAAAAGGTTAAGCACAATTAACCCACAAAGAGCCCTTCAGGGAGACACAGAGTTATTTGGAGCAAGCCTCCACCTCTCACTTATCGCTAATGCCAAGCTTAGTCGGGTCGCAGACTAAGTATCCTGATAGGGGTACTGGTACCGTTGAGGTAATCTGGAGTCTCTCCGGAAGAGCTGTGCGTCCCTGTCAGTCAGCGTCTGTGTCCACTGCAGAGGGAAAATGGCACTGGTGAGCTGCTGGATCCTCTCATAGTGAAGGCCCGCCCCTTCAATGGCGCGGCCTTCCCGCTTTTTTTATACTGGTTAAGGTAATCTGGTGCTTAAAATGGAAAGAAAACCATTTTAAGGCTATTTTTGTCAGTGTGGGTACTGTGTACAGTATACTGAGACGCAGCTGTGTACTGTGTCTGGAGAGAAATTCCGCCCCGATTAGAAACCGTGCATCTCCATACCCTCATACCACCATATTGGCTTAGTACTCACCACTCTTCTTTCTTCTGGCTCTGTTAGGGGTGGCGGCGTGCTGCGGGAATGTGGTAGGGCTTGTGAATAGATCCCTCAGGAGCTCAGTGTCCTGTCAGTGGGAAACGGAACCATTAACCCTTCAAGAGGTTGGGCCATCCCCCCCTCCTCCCCACCTAAGTCCCACGAAGCAGGCAGGCTGGTGCCAACCAGCCCTGCCTGAAAATAACAAACATATAAAATAAATGCAGAAAACTCTTCAGGAGCTTCCATAAGCGTCACCGGCTCCTCCAGGTACATTTTCTAAACTGAGTCTGGTAGGAGGGGCATAGAGGGAGGAGCCAGCCCACACTATCAAATTCTTAAAGTACTCATGCCTCCTAGTGGACCCGTCTATACCCTATGGTACTAAATGGAACCCCAGTATCCTCTAGGACCTAAGAGAAACTGTTATTTTGGCAGATTAAAAAAAAAATATGACTTTTTATTTTTTTTAAGTCAAAACTACTGTAAATGTACTGGCAAAACAGCGCTGAGAAACCCAACAGCTGCAAATTGGTCTCCAGACTTTTTACATGTTGAGGACACAAATCCATCAAATTTATTAGGCTGCGGTTTCCCAAACCACTTGAGAACCTGCTGGGAAATCCTGCCAAACAAACCAGGTGTCTAGCAGGAAAGAAAGCTGACACTGCACACAACTGGCCTGTTACCTAAAGGCTGATGATGATAGCCATATATAGATGGAAGCAAAGGAGGGAGCGCTATGAGAGTCTAATAGTTAAATTTATTAAAACAATGTTTCAAATGCCACATAGCTCATAATGGATATAAAAAGGTAAATACATTTATTTAATAAAATAAACAAGACATTGCAGCTGCAATATAACACCTGAATTGATAGAATTGTTATAAATAATCACTTTTAAGAACCAGTGTTGCGGTGAATGAGGCTACTGGCCTGGAATCACTGGTGTTTATAGTGACTTATTTTTAAGTACCGACCTCATCATCTGTCATTTGTGTAACTGCTGAATAATTTGCCAGGACAGTATCTGACTGTTTCCTCCTTTTGACATCCTGCATGACTCCTGCAAAACAATGTGCAATATAAATTATAGAAATCCATAAGGAGCATTCTCCATAACCCAGAAGGGCGTTTGTTTGTAAATGAGTCTTTGGGCGGTAACCTATTAGCTGCGGTAATTTACGAAAGCGAATTACCACACCCAGGTTTATCCAATTAGCCCCAATGCCGGCACTTACCTGGGATTTTGTTCCACCTGACGAAACCATATCCATGATAATTATGCATTTTGTTGAAAATCATGGCTGCGAAAATACATAAGTCCGTGACTTTTCACAAGTTCCAATATGTTTTTGCACAAAAAAAGGAAAACTTTTTGTGCTGAAAAAAATGGGAGCTAATTGGATAGCCCCCCCAAAAAAATTGGCGCAATATAAAAAATTGCAAAACCCCCTTCTACAGTATGTTACTGATAAATCACAGGTAACTGCAGATACAACACAAACAGCACATTTCATTTTGCTCAACTTCTCATAATCATCGTCATCACACCATTTTGTATTTAACTCAATAATCTAAATACAATCCAACAAAAGTCTATTAACACTTGAATAATAAATCCATTACTTACTGTATAAAATAAAAATTATAATATTTATTCTTTATGTCTCAGCAAGACCCCATAATTAAATATTGCTACAGTCTCAACAGCATGTTGGGTAACAAAGAATGGAGATAAAAGAATATACAGTAATGTGACACAGCAGAATTTTACAGTCCTGAGGTGGCAGTGACTTGGGGCTGGACATTGCTATCAGTGTGCTTCCATTTGTGCCATTCAGATTTGCCTTTTTTATATTTGACAGAACATTGGGGCAGATGTATTAAGCCTGTAGTAGGGATAAAGAAGTGATAAGTGCAAGATGACAACGCACCAGACAGTCAGCTCCTGTCATTTTTCAAATCCGTAATGGTGCATTTATCACTTCTTTATCCCTTCTCCAGGTTACTACATCTGCCCCATTATATGTATATTATTATTTTTATTTTCTTTAAAGATGAGTTGTTAATGAGCAGTGTACTTTAGGAGAAAAACTGAAAACTTGAGCAAAAGCACTAGTAGGCAGCACCTTCCGACACAGTACACACTGGGGAAACGGGCATATCTGTGCAACAATATACTCTGCAAATCTGCATTCTATGAGGATTATAAATTACCTTAATGGTGTAGTTGTTCATATTCCATACCTACAGCTAATTAAGTAATGCAGCTGATAAAACAATTGCAAAATCTATATCCATAAAAATATAGAAACTAACGGACATCTCACCAGCACTATATTCTGTTTTCATTTTCTTCCTATATCAAAAGAAATAAAAAAATATTAATAATACCAAGTGTAATGTCTCATAAGATTCTAAGTTAAAAAATGTTACTATTACATAACTAAAACCCAGAGACATAGGGTGGCATATTGTCAATTATCTCCTGGGGAAAAAATATTTTCTGAATCCATTAGTGTGGCAAAGTACATGTATGATTGTAGCCAGAACACTAAGGTACTGATAGTAAGGGATTCTTTTTAAATTGGGACCAAGAAATTAATATGATTTATATGAACAAGTGCTGCTGAATGTACGTATGTAAGGACAATGCCCTAAACCAAAGAATATGAGGTATACATATCGTAACCACAGAATATTTATAATTTGCTGTCATATTATATCACCTAATAGTTGAAAGATTAAAAGTACTTGAAAACACATTAATGTTGCTCACAAGCATTTATTAAACCAAAGCCATTGTTGAAATGCTTCGTTAAGAGCTTAAGGGGTATATGCAATTGCGGTCGAATTGCCGCAAATGTCGAAAAACGGGGCATTTTCAACAAAACAAAAAAAATCAGTTGAATTGGATTCGACAATGCAATACAGTACTTTTTCGACAAAAAACCTGCCGTTTCAGATTCGACTTTTTGCAATTCGACATTTGTCAAATTCGACATGTCTGCAATGGTAAAAATGCGGCTTTTCAACAAAAGTATATTCAACTGAAGAATGTTGATTCGACAACAGTGCTTTTCGACAGTCTTTTCGTCAATTTCATTCCGCCTCATTTTGCTGTCGTGATCTAATAAAAATTTTTAAAAACATGTTTTTTTTTGGTGTTTTTTTTGATTGCTAATAGCATATCTATTTATATTAGAAGGGATTATCTACTTGGTTTGTCTATTTATGAGCCACAAGTATTATTTAATAGATCTACACTGGATTGTTGTGAGTATAATTTTATTTACAGGTACCCCGTGGACTCTACGTGGACAAGGGGACTGACACTTCGTGTCAACATAGGTAAGTATGTGTGTATGTAGGTGTGCATGTATGTAATAAAGTTATACTGTCACGGTGTGTGTGTACTGTTTTTATTTGGGTATTTTTTTGTAGTAGAACTACAGGTACCAGCGGGCCCATCCCTCCCCCCCCCCGCATGCTAGTACTTGTGGTTCTCTAAGTACCAGCTTGCGGGGGAGGCTTGCTGGGACTTGTAGTTCTGCTACAAAAAACAATATTCTTTTTTATGACACAAGGCTATCAGCCCATCCGCCGCCCTTGGATGGGGGGGCAGCCTCGGGCTTCACCCCTGGCCCTTGGGTGGCTGGAGGGGGGGGACCCCTTGATTTAAGGGGTCCCCACTCCTCCAGGGTAACCCGGCCAGGGGTGACTAGTTGAGGATTTAATGCCAGGGCCGCAGGGACCTATATAAAAGTGTCCCCCGGCTGTGGCATTATCTCTCTGACTAGTGGAGCCCGGTGCTGGTGTGAAAAATATGGGGGACCCCTACGTGTTTTGTCCCCCGTATTTTTGGCACCAGGACCAGGCGCAGAGCCCAGTGCTGGTTGTTAAAATAGGCGGGAACTCCTGTCATTTTTCCCCCCGTATTTTTACAACCAGGACCGGCTCAAAGAGCCCGAGGCTGGTTATGCTTAGGAGGGGGGACCCCACGCATTTTTTTTTCAAGATTATTGAACACTTTTGTGCCGTCCATGAAGTCGAATCCAGGACGCACACTATCGTCAATTGGTCCGTTTTTCGACAGCGGGACTGTCGAATCCGTTTTTTATTGAATATGTCGAATTCGGATCCCGGCGGGAGGGTTTGTGACTGTCGAATTGTGTCGAATTAAAAAACGGCAATTGCATACACCCCTCTATTTAGTAAATATAATTGGCATCATTGATATGGGATTCAGTAAAAGGGGGTACACTCGGAGAGATCCTTGCTTAAATTCTAAGCAATGTGACTAGATTGCTTAAAAATTAAGCACGGATCTCTCCGTGTGTATGCCCATCGCTGACTCTAGATTGCCAAATCTAGTTAGACCGCTCATTTCACCGCTGGGTGAAATGAGCGCCCGCCTCCCGCTCAAGACACATCGCGCTGAATTTGAAGGTTAGTAAATCAGGGGATCTTATGTTCGTCTATAATACCCCTTTCACATCGCACAAATAACCCGGTATCGACCAGGTATATTGCCGGGTCGTCGCGGGTCACTGTGCGATGTGAAAGGGGCTGCGACGAATTCCCTGACTTGGTAATTCAACCCGGGTAATAAGAAGGTTGAATACTGGGTCAGTGGCAGTGTGAACAGGTTGCCGGGTCGATGCGACCCGTTCACTACACAGCTCATCTCCCAGCGCCGCCTTCGCCCCCCGCCGCTATGGCAACCCGAACCAGCATATTGCCGGTTTGGGAAGCCAGATCTTAGGGTTCAATGCCGGATCCCACCCGGGAAGGACCAGTTTCCAATTCCCAGGTCGGATCCGGCATTGGAGATGTGAAAGGGGCTTATGAAAGTACCAATGTTTTGCCTATATTCAATTTTACCTTTAGTAAATCTCCAAATGCAAAAACAAATGCAAAATCACCCGAAACCCAATATTGAACATTAGTAAATATACCCCCTTGTATCAACTTATAACTTTGAGTATTGATACCTTTTCTATGAATACTTGTGCTTTCTTCCATTAAAAAAAGCACTGGACACAATCATCGTGGAAAACGTATCAATTAAGGGTCATCTGCCCATGAATGCCACAGTAAGATGTTTCCATTTCTCCAATTCTGTTTTGAGTTTCTTACTCATCTGCAAAGTATTGCTGACGAAGAGCTGTGAAAGATAGCTAGGGATTCTGGTGGTCATTCCGAGTTGATCGCTAGCTGCATTTGTTCGCAGCGCAGCGATCAGGCTAAAAAATGGTAGTTCTGCACATGCGTATGCGGCGCAATGCGCACGTTCGTCGTACGGGCACAACGAACGATGTAGTTTTGTACAGGGTCTAGCGAAGCATTTCAGTCACATTGCTTGCCGCAGAGTGATTGACATGAAGTGGGCGTTTCTGGGTGTCAACTGACCATTTTCAGGGAGTGTTTGTAAAAATTCAGGCATGGCTGGGCGAACGCAGGGCTTGTTCATGACGTCAAAACAGGAACTGAACAGTCTGAAGTGATCGCAAGTGCTGAGTAGGTTTTGAGCTACTCTGAAAGTGCACAAAAAAAAGCATTGTAGCCGCTCTGCGATACATTCGTTCGCACTCCTGCTAAGCTAAAATACACTCCCAGAGGGTGGCGGCATAGCATTTGCACGGCTGCTAAAAACTGCTAGCGAGCGATCAACTCGGAATGACCCCCTGAGTCTTAAATATTTTAATTGATGTTGTGGCCCACTTACAGGGAAAGGTGTGCGTTTCCACCCTCTCCTTATCGCTGGTAGTAGTGCCAGTGGTTCTGTTTTGTTAGATTTAACTGTAATTCTAATATCCTCCACACTTCGCCAGTGAAATGAGTTGGGCTCCTAAAGCCATTGAGAATGTAAAAATGGGTACAAAGTATAGCATATGTACTTGTTCTGATCTTGTTAATGATAATTTGCTAGATTTGTTCCCCAACGAAAAAGATTTCTCTCTCTAAACGAGTTTGGGTTCCCTCTGAACTCAGCGCTTTAGGTGCTTTGTATCTTCTTTTATTACACATGTCCACATACACCTATCATCACATTGCGCCAAATAGAACTGTTTAGCACGCCACGGACTTTGTGACTTAGCCACGCAAAAACAATAAACCTGTGTGCCTAGTACACTATATGCTAAGATAGCTGGCCACATGCGTGGTCCATGTATGGTCGCAATGTTGTATCTGAGCTTGCGACGTTGGTCGCAGTGCTGGGATTGAAGCTATATGCAGGAGGCGACTCTTCTACTGGAGACATCTCCTGTATGTCCCTTCTTCAGATCGGATGGGAATACAATGCTGCTTATATGCAGTATTGCATTTTCGTCCATCTCTGAATCAGGCCCTAATTCCTTTGCGACAAATAAACCAATCCTCAGTACCTAGTACGCTAAGGGCCTGATTCTGATTTGGGAATAAAGTAAGAAAGAGCAAGTAAATGTGCACCTGGGCAAAACCATGTTGCACTGCAGGTGAGTCAGACTGAAAAATGTGCAGAGAGATTTAGATAACAGGGGAACGTGTCCAAACTCAAATCTAAATTGCAGTGTAAAAATAAAGCTGTCCAACATTTGTTGGCTACATGCAAAAGTAGCCAATATTTACCCTGCATGCAAAAACAATGTATGTGTTTGCACCCCTTACAGTGCAACATGGTCTGCTCAAGTACAAAGTTACTTGCTCTTTCTTACATTATTCCCAGCATCACTCCCTACTGTATATGCGAACTAAGGGGGTTAATTCAGACCTGATCGCTCATCTGCGAATTTGCAGAGGTCTGCGATCAGATAGTCGCCGCCCAGACAGAGTTATAACCTGCCCTGTGCAAGTCTGCGTTCGGCATGCGAAAAATAAGATTTTACTTACCGATAAATCTATTTCTCGTAGTCCGTAGTGGATGCTGGGGACTCCGTCAGGACCATGGGGAATAGCGGCTCCGCAGGAGACAGGGCACAAAAGCAAGCTTTTAGGATCACATGGTGTGTACTGGCTCCTCCCCCTATGACCCTCCTCCAAGCCTCAGTTAGGTACTGTGCCCGGACGAGCGTACACAATAAGGAAGGATCTTGAATCCCGGGTAAGACCCAAACCAGCCACACCAATCACACCGTACAACTTGTGATCTGAACCCAGTTAACAGTATGATAACAATGAAGTAGCCTCTAAAAAAGATGGCTCACAACAATAATAACCCGATTTTTGTAACAATAACTATGTACAAGTAATGCAGACAATCCGCACTTGGGATGGGCGCCCAGCATCCACTACGGACTACGAGAAATAGATTTATCGGTAAGTAAAATCTTATTTTCTCTAACGTCCTAGTGGATGCTGGGGACTCCGTCAGGACCATGGGGATTATACCAAAGCTCCCAAACGGGCGGGAGAGTGCGGGTGACTCTGCAGCACCGAATGAGAGAACTCCAGGTCCTCCTCAGCCAGGGTATCAAATTTGTAGAATTTTACAAACGTGTTCCCCCCTGACCACGTAGCTGCTCGGCAAAATTTTAAAGCCGAGACCCCCTCGGGCATCCGCCCAAGATGAGCCCACCTTCCTTGTGGAATGGGCATTGACAGATTTTGGCTGTGGCAGGCCTGCCACAGACTGTGCAAGCTGAATTGTACTACAAATCCAACGAGCAATAGTCTGCTTAGAAGCAGGAGCACCCATCTTTTGGGGTGCATACAATATAAACAGCAAGTCAGACTTTCTGACTCCAGCCGTCCTGGAAATATATATATATATATATATCTATTTTTAGGGCCCCGACAACGTCTAGCAACTTGGAGTCCTCCAAGTCCCTAGTAGCCGCAGGCACCACAATATGTTGTTTCACGCGAAACGCTGACACCACCTTAGGAAGAAACTGGGGACGAGTCCGCAGTTCTGCCCTGTCCGATATGGAAAACAAATATGAGCTTTTTTTAAGACAAAGCCCCCAATTCTGACAATCGCCTGGCCGAGGCCAGGGCCACAACATGGTCCCTTTCCATGTGAGATATTTCAAATCCACAGATTTGATCTGTTCAAACCAATATGATTTGAGGAATCCCAACACTACGTTGAGATCCCACGGTGCCACTGGAGGCACACAAGGGGCTGTATATGCAATACTCCCTTGACAAACGTCTGGACTTCAGGAACTGAAGCCAATTTTTTCTGGAAGAAAATCTACAGGGCCGAAACTTGAACCTTAATGGACCCCAATTTGAGGCTCATAGACACTCCTGTTTTCAGGAAGTGCAGGAATCGACCTAGTTGAAATTTTTTCGTGGGGCCTTCCTGGCCTCACCCACGCAACATATTTTCACCACATGTGGTGATAACGTTGTGCGGTCACCTCCTTCCTGGCTTTGACCAGGGTAGGTATGACCTCTTCCGGAATGCCAGTCGCGGTAAGTCTTGGAACAGACAAGGTCCCTGCTGGAGCAGGTCCTTTCTTAGAGGCAGATGCCACGGTTCCTCTTGGAACAGACATGGTTCTTGCTGAAAGCAAATCCCATCTTAGCTCCCGAGGCCATTAGTCCTCTGTGAGCATCTCTTGAAGTTCCGGGTACCAAGTCCCTCTTGGCCAATCCGGAGCCACGAGTATAGTTCTTACTCCTCTACGTCTTATAATTCTCAATACCTTGGTTATGAGAAGCAGAAGAGGGAACACATACACCGACTGTTACACCCACGGTGTTACCAGGACGTCCACAGCTATCGCCTGAAGGTCTCGTGACCTGGCGCAATACCTGTCCCGTTTTTTGTTCGGGCGGGACGCCATCATTTCCACCTTTGGTCTTTCCCAACGGTTCACAATCATGCGGAAAACTTCCCGATGAAGTTCCCACTCTCCCGGGTGGAGGTCGTGCCTGCTGAGGAAGTCTGCTTCCCAGTCGTCCACTCCCGGAATGAACACTGCTGACAGTGCTATCACATGATTTTCCGTCTAGCGAAAAATCCTTGCAGTTTTGACCACTGCCCTCCTGCTTCTTGTGCCGCCCTATCTGTTTACGTGGGCGACTGCCGTGATGTTATCCCACTGGATCAATACCGGCTGACCTTGAAGCAGAGGCCTTGCTAAGCTTATAGCATTACAAATTTGCTCTTAGCTCCAGTATATTTATGTGGAGAGAATTCTCCAGACTTGATCACACTCCCTGGAAATTTTTTCCCTGTGTGACTGCTCCCCAGCCTCTCAGGCTGGCCTCCGTGGTTACCAGCATCCAATCCTGAATGCCGAATCTGCGGCCCTCTAGAAGATGAGCACTCTGTAATCACCACAGGAGAGACACCCTTGTCCTTGGATATAGGGTTATCCGCTGATGCATCTGAAGATGCGATCCGGACCATTTGTCCAGCAGATCCCACTGAAGAGTTCTTGCGTGAAATCTGCCGAATGGAAGCGCTTCGTAATAAGCCACCATTTTTTACCAGGACTCTTGTGCAATGATGCACTGACACTTTTCCTGGTTTTAGGAGGATCCCGATTAGCTCGGATAACTCCCTGGCTTTCTCCTCTGGGAGAAACACCCTTTTCCTGGACTGTGTCCAGAATCATCCCTAGGACCAGCAGACGTGTCGTCGGAACAACTGCGGTTTTGGAATATTTAGAATCCACCCGTGCTGTCGTAGAACTACTTGAGATAGTGCTACTCCGACCTCCAACTGTTCTCTGGACCTTGTTCTTATCAGGAGGTCGTCCATTTTCTTTGAAGACGAATCCTCATTTCGGTCATTACCTTGGTAAAGACCCGGGGTGCCTTGGACACTCCAACGGCATCATCTGAAACTGATAGTGACAGTTCTGTACCACGAACCTGAGGTACCCTTGGTGAGAAAAGCAAATTTTGGGACATGGAGGTAAGCATCCCTGATGTCCCGGGACACCATATAGTCCCCTTGTTCCCAGTTCGCTATCACTGCTCTGAGTGACTCCATCTGGATTTGAACCTTTGTAAGTGTTCAAATTTTTCAGATTTAGAATCGGTCTCACCTAGCCTTCTGGCTTCAGTACCACCCTATAGTGTGGAACAATACCCCTTTCCTTGTTGTAGGAGGGGTAATTTTATTATCACCTGCTGGGAATACAGCTTGTGAATTGTTTTCAATACTGCCTCCCTGTCGGAGGGGGACATTGGTACAGCAGACTACAGGAACCTGCGAGGGGGGAAACGCCTCGACATTCCAATCTGTGCCCCTTTGATACTACTTGTAGGATCCAGGGGTCCTGTACGGTCCCAGCGTCATGCTGAGAACTTAGTAGAAGCGGTGGAGGGCTTCTGTTACTGGGAATGGACTGCCTGCTGCAGTCTTCTTCCCTTTCCTCTATCCCTGGGCAGATATCTTATAGGGACGAAAAGACTGAGGCTGAAAAGACGGTGTCTTTTTCTGCAGAGATGTGACTTCGGGTAAAAAACGGTGGATCTTCCAGCAGTTGCCGTGGCCACCAGGTCCCATGGACCGACCCCAAATAACTCCTCCCCTTTTATACGGCAATACATCTTTGTGCCGTTTGGAATCTGCATCCCCTGACCACTGTCGTGTCCATAAACATCTTCTTGCAGATATGGACATCGCATTTACTCTTGATGCCAGAGTGCAAATATCCCTCTGCGCATCTCGTATATATAGAAATGCATCCTTTAAATGCTCTATAGTCAATAAAATACTGTCCCTGTCAAGGGTATCAATATTTTTAGTCAGCGAATCCGACCAAGCCACCTCAGCTCTGCACATCCAGGCTGAGGCGATCGCTGGTCACAGTATAACACCAGCATGTGTGTGTATACTTTTTAGGATATTTTTCTGATAAGCATGTGAGCGCCTTATCCACCCTGAGGGGTGTTTCCCAATGCGCCTTAACTTCTGGCGGGAAAGGGTATACCGCCAATAATTTTCTATCGGGGGAAACCCACGCATCATCACACACTTCATTTAATTTATCTGATTCAGGAAAAACTACAGGTAGTTTTTTCACCTCACACATAATACCCTTCTTTGTGGTACTTGGAGTATCAGAAATATGTAACACCTCCTTCATTGCCCTTAACGTGTGGCCCTAAAGGAAAATACGTTTGTTTCTTCACCGTCGACACTGAAATCAGTGTCCGTGTCTGGGTCTATGTCGACCGACTGAGGTAATGGGCGTTTTTACAAGCCCTTGACGGTGTCTGAGACGCCTGGACCGGTACTAATTTGTTCGCCGGCCGTCTCATGTCGTCAACCCACTTGCAGCGTGTTGACCTTATCACGTAATTCCATAAGTAAGCCATCCATTCCGGTGTCGACTCCCTAGAGAGTGACATCACCATTACAGGCAATTTGCTCCGCCTCCTCACCAACATTTTCCTCATACATGTCGACACACACGTACCGACATACAGCACACACATAGGGAATGCTCTGATAGAGGACAGGACCCACTAGCCCTTTGGGGAGACAGAGGGAGAGTTTGCCAGCACACACCAAAATGCTATAATTATACAGGGACAACCCTTATATAAGTGTTCCTCCCATATAGCATTTAATATATATGTATATCGCCAAATCAGTGCCCCCCCTCTCTGTTTTAACCCTGTTTCTGTAGTGCAGTGCAGGGGAGAGCCTGGGAGCCTTCCCCTCAGTCTTTCTGTGAGGGAAAATGGCGCTGTGTGCTGAGGAGAATAGGCCCCGCCCCCTTTTCGGCGGGCTTCTTCTCCGGAGATTGTGAAGTCTGGCAGGGGTTAAATACATCCATATAGCCTCAAGGGCTATATGTGATGTATTTTTCGCCATACAGGTATTCTACATTGCTGCCAGGGCGCCCCCCCCCCGCGCCCTGCACCCTCCGTGATCGCTGTGGGAAGTGTGCTGACAGACAATGGCGCACAGCTGCAGTGCTGTGCGCTACCTGAGGAAGACTGAAAAGTCTTCTGCCGCCTGGTTCCGGACCTCTTCAATCTTCAGCATCTGCAAGGGGGTCGGCGGCGCGGCTCCGGGACGAACCCCAGGGCGAGACCTGTGTTCCGACTCCCTCTGAAGCTAATGGTGTCCAGTAGCCTAAGAATCCAATCCATCCTGCACGCAGGTGAGTTGAAATTCTCTCCCCTAAGTCCCTCGATGCAGTGAGCCTGTTGCCAGCAGGACTCACTGAAAATAAAGAACCTAAAAACTTTTTCTAAGCAACTCTTTAAGAGAGCCACCTAGATTGCACCCTTCTCGGACGGGCACAAAAACCTAACTGAGGCTTGGAGGAGGGTCATAGGGGGAGGAGCCAGTACACACCATGTGATCCTAAAAGCTTGCTTTTGTGCCCTGTCTCCTGCGGAGCCGCTATTCCCCATGGTCCTGACGGAGTCCCCAGCATCCACTAGGACGTTAGAGAAATCTTGGTGATTGCCGGTCAGCTGCAAATCCATTCGCAACTCACTCACCATGAAATGATTTTTCCAGTCTGTGCGAAGCCCAGGAAGTACTCCTACAGTGCGATGAGAACAGGCTGATCAGCGCCGGAGCTGACGTCACACACGCTCCCTGAAAACGATTGGCCATGCCTGCGTTTTTCCTGACACTCACAGAAAACGGCCAGTTACCACGCCCAAATGCCCGCATACTGTCAATCAACCTGGTTACGCCTAGCGATCCAAAAAGTTGCTGGATTTTTTTGCTGTTTGGCCTTGCGCATGAGTACTACGATCTGTAAGCATGCGCAGTCTAGCGATAATTGGCCGGCTTGTAAATTCGCACAAAAGCATTCAGGTTTGAATAACCCCCTAAGGCCCTTATTCAGGTGGCATCGCTACTTTCCGAAAATCGCTCGTTTGCAAACTGTACATGCGTTGCGGCTGCATGGCGCATGCTTACAAATTCACAGTGTGATCGCATCCCTGAACGATGCGATTACACTATGATTGACAGCGGTGGCTGTTTAGTGAAGCAGCATTTCGGTGTTGCAAAGGAGTGGCCCGGCCAACGCAGGCTTGGTGAGACCATTTTCGAGGCTCTGATGAAGAAAATGGTGGTGGACTGCCTGCTGCATATGCCCGGGGTCATCATGAATTCTGGATTCAGCGATGCGATCGTAACTGTTTTGCAATCGCATCGCTGGACGCCCGTAAGCATGCAGGGTGGCCTTAACCTGCGCGGTCCCCAGCATGCTATAGTAGCAGTTGTAGAATCTGCAACTGAACCTGAATAGGGTCTAAGACACAAAATTGAGGAAAAATAGCAAAATGGAGGAAAAAGTGTACAGCGTGGGAATCACGCAAGGCATGGTTTTGCCTTGTAAGCAATTGCCCCTTTAAAAAAAAAAAAGGTCCAAGTTCAGCCGGCATCCCGCACGGCCGCAGAACACGGTTGTCATTACATACCGCCCAGAATCTGAGATAACAATTTCCTATGATGTTTTTTGTAGCCCTATGTAGCAGAGCCGTAACTAGACATTTTGGTGCCCTGTTCCAGAAAGAGAAATGGTGCGCAATCCCCCCCTTCCCCATCCATACTTAAAATTGGGCCAGTGCCTATGTGCTGTGGGCTGAGCACACTCAGCACACACCTAGTTATGGCCCTGCTGACACACACCGCTACCATCATGTACTAAATAGCCTCCCCCCCTGCAGTGCAGCACCACCACACTACACTACAGCACATTTGCCACACATACAGTGCATCTTGTTACAGAAGCCTTGCCGGGGAACTGAAGAAGAGTGCATTGCGGGACAGCTCTCAGAGTCCCAGAGGAACGGACCGCATGCTGCCGCTGCAGGAAGCTTCTCTATCTGCGCTCTCACTGAGGAGATACGAGAAGCAGCTGTCACGTCACATGGCTTGGCTTCAAAGGATAACAAAAACCTGCCAGCGGCGATGGATCAGCAGGGGGAATCCGTTGCCTCGCAGGAGGGAGGGGGAGGCGTTGCAGAGGATTCACTGCGGCTGAAGAAGGGGCAGCCGGGAGAGGCATGCAGCAGTGTATGTAACACTGTGTATCACACTGTGAGCTGCTGGCATGCCCCAGCCCCTCTATCTCTGTGAATAGACACTGTATGCGCATGCGCACAGCGTCTATTCACCACTGTTCTACAGCAGAGCAGTGATTGGCAGAAGCTTCCCAAAAAATTGGGACAGTTGGTAATATTATATATATATATATATATATATATATATATATACACACACACACACACACACACACACACACATACATACATATACACACACACAAACACATACCTCCCAACTGTCCCGATTTTCGCAGGACAGTCTCGTTTTTTGAGGACTGTCCCGCTGTCCCACCCGCGGGCCGCAGTGTCCCGCGGTGGTGGCGGGAAGGGGGGGCAGTTGGTAGGTTCTGTGTCTCGCTGCCCTGCTTAGCAGAGCAGCGGTGAATAGAGGCTGTGCGTCTATTCACTGGAGTCAGAGGGAGAGGGGGCATGCCAGCGGCTCACAGAGCGCTGGGCATGCCCCATAGTGATGAAAGCGGGGGCATGGCTCACGATTGTGGGTCCTCCGTGAAGCCACGCCCACTTTCTTAGGACACACCCCTTTTCGGGCTTCGCCGCACGTGTGTCCCTCTTTGAAGAAATGAAAAATTGGGAGGTATGCAAACATATAATGGAAATTGATTAATTCAGCCTGTTAGATAAAGAACTTTATATCCTTATAAAATATAAGTGGTGATTAAGGGGGACATGTACTAAGCAGTTATAAAAGTGGAGAAGTGAGCCAGTGAAGAAATTTACCATGGCAACTAATCAGCTGCTCCATACAATTCTATAGTATGCAAATTAGAAATGTCACGGCAATGCTGATTGGTTGCCATGGGTAACTTCTCCACTGGCTCACTTCTCCACGTTTATCACTGCTTAGTACATGTCCTCCTTAGTCTAGAAATCCCTTTCACTTATATTTTCCCTTTTCCTATGTATTGAGGCACTCTGTACAACATTGCCTTATAGTTAATTTTCTACTCTAGTCTCATTTTTTTTTAAACTAGAAATTCATGCAAATCCTGTTATAATTGATGTATAACATGTATATGTAAGATAGCTGTAACTTGGTAGCTTTGCTGCTAGTTACTGTAACATCACACCTAGCCTGTGACATCACTAGCCTGTGACATCACAATGCTTCATCCTGTAACATTCTATCTACAGCTACTGAAGTTTCCAGTTACCATGCAGGAAGACAGGTAGGAGGAGGTGAGTTCTACATATTAGGATATGATGGAGGGTATCAGTTTGGCAGGTCGACCCTACTTAGGACGTCAGTCACTAGGTCGATCACTATTGGCCAACATGGACAAATGGTCGACACATGGAAAGTTCGACATGGCTTTTTATTAAAAAATTATTTTTTTACTTTTTCATACTTTACCATCCACGTGGACTATTTGTCCATGTCGACCATGTCAATGTCGACCAATAGTGGTTGACCTAATGACTGTCGACCTTAACATGGTTGACCATTCATACCGGAACCATGATGGAGGGGGGTAAGGAAGACAGAGTGCTGTATAGTCAACTGAAAGGCAAGACAAGATACACAGAACAGGGAATATAGGTACAAGGACACATAATTAGGAGAAGCTCAGGAAGGATGGACATATTTAGGAATATAAATGTAGCGTTACAGAAATAAAGAGGGCAGTATGGAGGATAAGCACACATACAGGGGATGCAGATAAGTCTCTACGAGGCAGGATCTTGAATTGGGATGAAAAACTAAATACAATTGCTAAATGACAAAGTATGTTTGGATTTAAGGAAAATTGGAAAAGTGGTTGACTCATGGACATTTTATTGTACTTCTATTTCTATTATACTTAAACTAGTACTATGCTAAAGTATAGTCTTTTGTGTTTTTTCATCATTTGGCAAAGTTCTGGCAAAGAGATTTGCAGAGTGTCAGGTGACCGGCAAAGAGATCTGCAAAGTGTCAGTTGAAGATGACGGGAGGGGTCGCACAGACAGCAAGGACTGGAGGATAACATGCACAAGGTAAGTTACCATACTTGTGTAATTGTGTGTGTGGTGAGGGGTATTGAGAGCACAGTACAAAACAGAGACTATGGTGGGGGGGGAGACATGCAGAAAGGGGCAGCTCAGTATAGGACATACAGATGGTGTGGGGGCAGGGGTGGTGCTAGGGTGTTCGTCAACCCCCTGCAAACTATAACTTTGAGCCCTCCAGTCTTAGTTACTGTAGGTCGCGAGTAGAGTGGGTTAGGCACGGGGGTGGTTATGCTACAGGGGAGGGAGGGTTAGGTTTAGGCAGCGGGGACGGAGGTTAGGATTAGGCACCTTCGCGGGAGGGCTAGAGTTAGGCACAAAGGGGCGAGGTTAGTGTTAGGCTGCGGACAGGGAGAGTTAAGGGGTGGGGAGAACGCCCTTTACTCACCCCTGTCGGTCTTTTTTGAACTGGGATCCCAGCATCAGTATTATGACCACCAGGATCCCGTGCGTAGGGATACCATACTGACACCTCTTAATGCCCAGAGGGAAGGGCGATCTTGAGGCCATGGTTCCCCAGAGGTTTTCCCCAAGGGGGTTTTTCCTCTCCTGAGTGCTGAAGGATGACTCTTCGTGAGTCCAGAGGTGTAGCTTTTATGCCATAATCAATCCCATGCCCATCCCTGCAATGTATAAGAAGCAAAATAATCGCTAATGCAATCACTTTACTTCTGGGTTTAGACCCCAGCTGCGCTACATCACACGTGCATTCATCAGACTGCGTACGTGAGAGCAGACAGTAATACAGAGGGATCCCAAGGATCCTTCTCCTGGGAAGAATTGCATAATGTAGCCCACGGTATACGAACGAGATGCTGGGCCAAGCTCAGAAATGCTTTACATTCTGGAGCTTGGTGAGATTCGCAGTTTAGCAAATGCAGTAGAAACTTTTGGTTAGAGATGAGCGCCTGAAATTTTTCGGGTTTTGTGTTTTGGTTTTGGGTTCGGTTCCGCGGCCGTGTTTTGGGTTCGAACGCGTTTTGGCAAAACCTCACCGAATTTTTTTTGTCGGATTCGGGTGTGTTTTGGATTCGGGTGTTTTTTTCCAAAAACACTAAAAAACAGCTTAAATCATAGAATTTGGGGGTCATTTTGATCCCAAAGTATTATTAACCTCAAAAACCATAATTTACACTCATTTTCAGTCTATTCTGAATACCTCACACCTCACAATATTATTTTTAGTCCTAAAATTTGCACCGAGGTCGCTGTGTGAGTAAGATAAGCGACCCTAGTGGCCGACACAAACACCGGGCCCATCTAGGAGTGGCACTGCAGTGTCACGCAGGATGTCCCTTCCAAAAAACCCTCCCCAAACAGCACATGACGCAAAGAAAAAAAGAGGCGCAATGAGGTAGCTGTGTGAGTAAGATTAGCGACCCTAGTGGCCGACACAAACACCGGGCCCATCTAGGAGTGGCACTGCAGTGTCACGCAGGATGGCCCTTCCAAAAAACCCTCCCCAAACAGCACATGACGCAAAGAAAAAAAGAGGCGCAATGAGGTAGCTGTGTGAGTAAGATTAGCGACCCTAGTGGCCGACACAAACACCGGGCCCATCTAGGAGTGGCACTGCAGTGTCACGCAGGATGTCCCTTCCAAAAAACCCTCCCCAATCAGCACATGATGCAAAGAAAAAGAAAAGAAAAAAGAGGTGCAAGATGGAATTGTCCTTGGGCCCTCCCACCCACCCTTATGTTGTATAAACAAAACAGGACATGCACACTTTAACCAACCCATCATTTCAGTGACAGGGTCTGCCACACGACTGTGACTGATATGACGGGTTGGTTTGGACCCCCCCCAAAAAAGAAGCAATTAATCTCTCCTTGCACAAACTGGCTCTACAGAGGCAAGATGTCCACCTCATCTTCACCCTCCGATATATCACCGTGTACATCCCCCTCCTCACAGATTATCAATTCGTCCCCACTGGAATCCACCATCTCAGCTCCCTGTGTACTTTGTGGAGGCAATTGCTGCTGGTCAATGTCTCCGCGGAGGAATTGATTATAATTCATTTTAATGAACATCATCTTCTCCACATTTTCTGGATGTAACCTCGTACGCCGATTGCTGACAAGGTGAGCGGCGGCACTAAACACTCTTTCGGAGTACACACTTGTGGGAGGGCAACTTAGGTAGAATAAAGCCAGTTTGTGCAAGGGCCTCCAAATTGCCTCTTTTTCCTGCCAGTATAAGTACGGACTGTGTGACGTGCCTACTTGGATGCGGTCACTCATATAATCCTCCACCATTCTATCAATGTTGAGAGAATCATATGCAGTGACAGTAGACGACATGTCCGTAATCGTTGTCAGGTCCTTCAGTCCGGACCAGATGTCAGCATCAGCAGTCGCTCCAGACTGCCCTGCATCACCGCCAGCGGGTGGGCTCGGAATTCTGAGCCTTTTCCTCGCACCCCCAGTTGCGGGAGAATGTGAAGGAGGAGATGTTGACAGGTCGCGTTCCGCTTGACTTGACAATTTTGTCACCAGCAGGTCTTTCAACCCCAGCAGACCTGTGTCTGCCGGAAAGAGAGATCCAAGGTAGGCTTTAAATCTAGGATCGAGCACGGTGGCCAAAATGTAGTGCTCTGATTTCAACAGATTGACCACCCGTGAATCCTTGTTAAGCGAATTAAGGGCTGCATCCACAAGTCCCACATGCCTAGCGGAATCGCTCCGTGTTAGCTCCTCCTTCAATGCCTCCAGCTTCTTCTGCAAAAGCCTGATGAGGGGAATGACCTGACTCAGGCTGGCAGTGTCTGAACTGACTTCACGTGTGGCAAGTTCAAAGGGCATCAGAACCTTGCACAACGTTGAAATCATTCTCCACTGCACTTGAGACAGGTGCATTCCACCTACTATATCGTGCTCAATTGTATAGGCTTGAATGGCCTTTTGCTGCTCCTCCAACCTCTGAAGCATATAGAGGGTTGAATTCCACCTCGTTACCACTTCTTGCTTCAGATGATGGCAGGGCAGGTTCAGTAGTTTTTGGTGGTGCTCCAGTCTTCTGTACGTGGTGCCTGTACGCCGAAAGTGTCCCGCAATTTTTCTGGCCACCGACAGCATCTCTTGCACGCCCCTGTCGTTTTTTTAAAAATTCTCCACCACCAAATTCAAGGTATGTGCAAAACATGGGACGTGCTGGAATTTGCCCATATTTAATGCACACACAATATTGCTGGCGTTGTCCGATGCCACAAATCCACAGGAGAGTCCAATTGGGGTAAGCCATTCCGCGATGATCTTCCTCAGTTGCCGTAAGAGGTTTTCAGCTGTGTGCGTATTCTGGAAAGCGGTGATACAAAGCGTAGCCTGCCTAGGAAAGAGTTGGCGTTTGCGAGATGCTGCTACTGGTGCCGCCGCTGCTGTTCTTGCGGCGGGAGTCCATACATCTACCCAGTGGGCTGTCACAGTCATATAGTCCTGACCCTGCCCTGCTCCACTTGTCCACATGTCCGTGGTTAAGTGGACATTGGGTACAACTGCATTTTTTAGGACACTGGTGAGTCTTTTTCTGACGTCCGTGTACATTCTCGGTATCGCCTGCCTAGAGAAGTGGAACCTAGATGGTATTTGGTAACGGGGGCACACTGCCTCAATAAATTGTCTAGTTCCCTGTGAACTAACGGCGGATACCGGACGCACGTCTAACACCAACATAGTTGTCAAGGACTCAGTTATCCGCTTTGCAGTAGGATGACTGCTGTGATATTTCATCTTCCTCGCAAAGGACTGTTGAACAGTCAATTGCTTACTGGAAGTAGTACAAGTGGGCTTACGACTTCCCCTCTGGGATGACCATCGACTCCCAGCGGCAACAACAGCAGCGCCAGCAGCAGTAGGCGTTACACGCAAGGATGCATCGGAGGAATCCCAGGCAGGAGAGGACTCGTCAGAATTGCCAGTGACATGGCCTGCAGGACTATTGGCATTCCTGGGGAAGGAGGAAATTGACACTGAGGGAGTTGGTGGGGTGGTTTGCGTGAGCTTGGTTACAAGAGGAAGGGATTTACTGGTCAGTGGACTGCTTCCGCTGTCACCCAAAGTTTTTGAACTTGTCACTGACTTATTATGAATGCGCTGCAGGTGACGTATAAGGGAGGATGTTCCGAGGTGGTTAACGTCCTTACCCCTACTTATTACAGCTTGACAAAGGGAACACACGGCTTGACACCTGTTGTCCGCATTTCTGGTGAAATACCTCCACACCGAAGAGCTGATTTTTTTGGTATTTTCACCTGGCATGTCAACGGCCATATTCCTCCCACGGACAACAGGTGTCTCCCCGGGTGCCTGACTTAAACAAACCACCTCACCATCAGAATCCTCCTGGTCAATTTCCTCCCCAGCGCCAGCAACACCCATATCCTCCTCATCCTGGTGTACTTCAACACTGACATCTTCAATCTGACTATCAGGAACTGGACTGCGGGTGCTCCTTCCAGCACTTGCAGGGGGCGTGCAAATGGTGGAAGGCGCATGCTCTTCACGTCCAGTGTTGGGAAGGTCAGGCATCGCAACCGACACAATTGGACTCTCCTTGTGGATTTGGGATTTCAAAGAACGCACAGTTCTTTGCGGTGCTTTTGCCAGCTTGAGTCTTTTCAGTTTTCTAGCGAGAGGCTGAGTGCTTCCATCCTCATGTGAAGCTGAACCACTAGCCATGAACATAGGCCAGGGCCTCAGCCGTTCCTTGCCACTCCGTGTGGTAAATGGCATATTGGCAAGTTTACGCTTCTCCTCCGACAATTTTATTTTAGGTTTTGGAGTCCTTTTTTTACTGATATTTGGTGTTTTGGTTTTGACATGCTCTGTACTATGCCATTGGGCATCGGCCTTGGCAGACGACGTTGCTGGCATTTCATCGTCTCGGCCATGACTAGTGGCAGCAGCTTCAGCACGAGGTGGAAGTGGATCTTGATCTTTCCCTAATTTTGGAACCTCAACATTTTTGTTCTCCATATTTTAATAGGCACAACTAAAAGGCACCTCAGGTAAACAATGGAGATGGATGGATTGGATACTAGTATACAATTATGGACGGGCTGCCGAGTGCCGACACAGAGGTAGCCACAGCCGTGAACTACCGCACTGTACTGTGTCTGCTGCTAATATATAGACTGGTTGATAAAGAGATATTATACTCGTAACTAGTATGTATGTATAAAGAAAGAAAAAAAAACACGGTTAGGTGGTATATACAATTATGGACGGGCTGCCGAGTGCCGACACAGAGGTAGCCACAGCCGTGAACTACCGCACTGTACTGTGTCTGCTGCTAATATATAGACTGGTTGATAAAGAGATAGTATACTCGTAACTAGTATGTATGTATAAAGAAAGAAAAAAAAACCACGGTTAGGTGGTATATACAATTATGGACGGGCTGCCGAGTGCCGACACAGAGGTAGCCACAGCCGTGAACTACCGCACTGTACTGTGTCTGCTGCTAATATATAGACTGGTTGATAAAGAGATAGTATACTCGTAACTAGTATGTATGTATAAAGAAAGAAAAAAAAACCACGGTTAGGTGGTATATACAATTATGGACGGGCTGCCGAGTGCCGACACAGAGGTAGCCACAGCCGTGAACTACCGCACTGTACTGTGTCTGCTGCTAATATATAGACTGGTTGATAAAGAGATAGTATACTCGTAACTAGTATGTATGTATAAAGAAAGAAAAAAAAACCACGGTTAGGTGGTATATACAATTATGGACGGGCTGCCGAGTGCCGACACAGAGGTAGCCACAGCCGTGAACTACCGCACTGTACTGTGTCTGCTGCTAATATATAGACTGGTTGATAAAGAGATAGTATACTCGTAACTAGTATGTATGTATAAAGAAAGAAAAAAAAACCACGGTTAGGTGGTATATACAATTATGGACGGGCTGCCGAGTGCCGACACAGAGGTAGCCACAGCCGTGAACTACCGCACTGTACTGTGTCTGCTGCTAATATATAGACTGGTTGATAAAGAGATAGTATACTCGTAACTAGTATGTATGTATAAAGAAAGAAAAAAAAACCACGGTTAGGTGGTATATACAATTATGGACGGGCTGCCGAGTGCCGACACAGAGGTAGCCACAGCCGTGAACTACCGCACTGTACTGTGTCTGCTGCTAATATATAGACTGGTTGATAAAGAGATAGTATACTCGTAACTAGTATGTATGTATAAAGAAAGAAAAAAAAACCACGGTTAGGTGGTATATACAATTATGGACGGGCTGCCGAGTGCCGACACAGAGGTAGCCACAGCCGTGAACTACCGCACTGTACTGTGTCTGCTGCTAATATATAGACTGGTTGATAAAGAGATAGTATACTCGTAACTAGTATGTATGTATAAAGAAAGAAAAAAAAACCACGGTTAGGTCACTGGTATATACAATTATGGACGGGCTGCCGAGTGCCGACACAGAGGTAGCCACAGCCGTGAACTACCGCACTGTACTGTGTCTGCTGCTAATATAGACTGGTTGATAAAGAGATAGTATACTACTAATATTATATACTGGTGGTCAGGTCACTGGTCACTAGTCACACTGGCAGTGGCACTCCTGCAGCAAAAGTGTGCACTGTTTAATTTTAATATAATATTATGTACTCCTGGCTCCTGCTATAACCTATAACTGGCACTGCAGTAGTGCTCCCCAGTCTCCCCCACAATTATAAGCTGTGTGAGCTGAGCAGTCAGACAGATATATAATATATATAGATGATGCAGCACACTGGCCTGAGCCTGAGCAGTGCACACAGATATGGTATGTGACTGAGTCACTGTGTGCTGTGTATCGCTTTTTTCAGGCAGAGAACGGATTATAAATAAAAGTGGTGGTCACTGGTCACTATCAGCAAAACTCTGCACTGTACACTACTGAGTACTCCTAATGCTCCCCAAAATTAGTAAATCAAGTGTCTCTCTAATCTATTCTAATTCTAAACGGAGAGGACGCCAGCCACGTCCTCTCCCTATCAATCTCAATGCACGTGTGAAAATGGCGGCGACGCGCGGCTCCTTATATAGAATCCGAGTCTCGCGATAGAATCCGAGCCTCGCGAGAATCCGACAGCGTCATGATGACGTTCGGGCGCGCTCGGGTTAACCGAGCAAGGCGGGAAGATCCGAGTCGCTCGGACCCGTGAAAAAAAACATGAAGTTCTGGCGGGTTCGGATTCAGAGAAACCGAACCCGCTCATCTCTACTTTTGGTGGCTGCTTTTGTGATCAAAATAGGAGGAACGCAACAGATATCTCCAATATCCATTGCAGTCCCCAATACATTCATTCAGGGCCTGTATAATATTTGTGGGCAGCCACCAAAACTGACTATTTTCGGAGATGTCTCGATTTATCATTCATATTTCTCTTATGCCAGACAGGGATGGATTGGGAACGTAAAGTGGCCCTGGAAAAATATGAAAAGTGGCCTCGTGTAGATTGGAGTAAGTCAGCTATAAGCGGGGCCCAACACAAACTGTGGAATAGCAAATTGTTAGCATTAGCCACAATGGGGGTCATTCAGAGTTGATCGCTCGCTAGCAACTTTTTGCTGTGTTGCGATCAGATAGTCGTCACAAACTTTTTAGAAGGTTTGCTACATCTCTCCCTTGCCCATCAGGGCACATATCGGGCACTTATGGTAGTGCCCAAATCTCAGGTACTCTCTCGCTCTCCCATGTTGTAATGCCGGTAGGACATGATGTGCCGTTGGAGCCCCTGAACTGCATGGCCCTGTCTGGCTCAGATTAGGCCAAAGATAAAAGAAAAATGTCATGTTACAGAACAGTGTTATTAGCTAATAGGGGGACATATTTGGTTATACATATAGAGCCTGATTCTGAGATTTACATAAATCTCTGATGTTTAATGAGCTGCGCATGAGTGGGCACCGCACTGCACATGTGCAGATCTGGTCATTACTAGATGTCATATGTGCACGCAGATGATCTTGTGCTGCCGCTTCAGATGCAGCAGCACATTAAAGAATCCTGGGCTACTTTTTTACTTAATAAACCTCATGTAGCTTTTACATTATTCTGCACAACTGCAGAGGTGCCATTAGCATCCACCTCTGAATCAGCCCCATAATTATATAGAGGCAGGGGCGTAACTAGAACTTTGTGGGCCCCATAGCAACATTTTTAAGGGGCCCCCCCAACTCAGGTCTACAGAGAGAGAATGGCAGCAAGGACACAGAGAGAGGGTGCCGGCAAAGACATAGGGAAAAGGATAGGCAGCAAGAATGTAGGGACAGATAGAGAGGAAGCAGGGACATTAAGATAGATAGAGGGTCAGCAGGGACGTAGGGAGATGCAGTTGGGACGAAGAGAGGCAGCAGGAACATAGAGACAGAGAGAGTGGCAGCAGAGACACAGAGACAATGGCAGCAGGGACACAGAGATAGAGTGGCAGCAGGGACACAGAGAGTGCCGGCAAAGACAGAGGGACAGAGATAGGCAGCAGAGACTTAGGGACAGAAAGAGGAAGCAGGGACATAGAAACAAAGAAGGCAGCAAGGACATAGGGACAGAGAGAGGGAGCATGGACAGATAGAGAAGCAGCATGGACATAGGGACAGATACTGTAGAGAGGAAGCAGGGATGTAGGGACAGATAGAGAGGCAGCAGAGACAGATAGAGAGGCAGCAGGGATGTAGGGACATAGATAGACAGCAGAGAGTTAAGGACAGAGTGAGAGGCAGCAGGGACATAGGGACAGAGAGAGAGGCAGCAGGGGCGTAAAAAGAGAGAGGCAGCAGAGACGTAGAGACAGACAGAGATAGAGAGAGAGAGAGAGAGAGAGAGAGGCAGCAGGGGCGTAGGGACAGATAGAGCTAATTGCAATATGCAATAAAATTAAAAAAAAGCGCACGCAGGGCCTGATGATTCACCCAGTAGGTGCTGTGTTTGGGGTAGTGCGTGGGTGGGGGTCCGTAGCCACCGTGGGTGGGGGAGGAGCGGTTGATGGGGGAGGGGGTCCGGAGCCACCGCGGGTGCAGGAGGGTGTGTGGGGGGGTGCTGCGGATGGGTCCCGTAGTTACTGCGAGTGGGGAAGGGGCGGGTAATGCTTCTCCTCCTGGAAGCAGCTAAGCTGCTGTTCTCCCTATTCCCCTTCTAAGCGGAACCGATGCCTTACCTTCTCCCCATGCTCCGGCCACAGCATGGTAACGTCTGCTGGACCTGCTAGTATATCCGACACAGACGTCCGCCGAAAGAGCACTGTACGCGTGGGTAAGCGTTGTCGCGACCCAGCGGAGAGTTGTTGGAGCGACTCTTTCTAAGGTACATATAAGACGCTGTTTAGAAAGATCACAAAAAAATAGTAAGACTATAAAAATAAATTAAGAAAGCTTAGGGCTGATAAAAACCAGCAGCCCTCTGACCATGGTCCGGCTCCTGCCGCACCAAACAAAAACTGATTTGCCTAAGCAAGGAGGCGGGGATATGTGGACGGTCCCGTTGCATGCTGGGAGGCCGGAAAATCTTTGACCGATTGGTGCAAATCTGCTGTTGCTTCATCATATCCCATTGTTATCCTCTGGATAACCTGTGGACCCTGCCGGAGAAACACACTGTTGCCCTGGAGATGGGAACTGTTTACGGTCACATGATCTAGAGGAGATCTATGATTGGAGAGAGACCAGATTCAGCCTACTTTTTTAGTACGGGGAAGTGAAGGGATTGGATATTATGGGCATATAAGGATTGTTTGGATGGACTAGCAACACTCATTACCTTTAAAAAGACCTCAGAGGTGGTTGAAACACGTTAGTGGGATAAGGCGACTGGGGAGTGCAAGGAGGACATTACCTTAAGGAACAGAGTGCCTCGAGTCTACCCGGAATACCGCATGGTGATATATCATCCTCCCTATGCCCTTTTGGAACGGATTAAAACCCAGTTCCAAGATTTCTGGTAATTACCCATTTGCAATCACTGCCTGTCTGATCCCATTCTTCAGTGTTGTGTACATGTAAGTTTGGACTTATTTTATTGTATGATGTGTGCTTTTTTAATCATAAAAAAACGTATTATCATTATGCTATGAATTTTTTCACTCTTTCTTGTACTGAAAAAATATGTGACATCATTGAAAGAGGCATTTGGCACAGTACTGATGAAATTTCTATTGGAAATAAACAAAATATATATATATATATATATATATATATATATATTATATATACAGGTTGAGTATCCCATATCCAAATATTCCGAAATACGGACTTTTCTGAGTGAGAGTGAGATAGTGAAACCTTTGTTTTTTGATGGCTCAATGTACACAAACTTTGTTTAATACACAAAGTTATTAAAAATATTGTATTAAATTACCTTCAGGCTGTGTGTATAAGGTGTATATGAAACATAAATGAATTGTGTGAATGTACACACACTTTGTTTAATGCACAAAGTTATAAAAAATATTAGCTAAATTGACCTTCAGACTGTGTGTATAAGGTGTATATGTAACATAAATGCATTCTGTGCTTAGATTTAGGTCCCATCACCATGATATCTCATTATGGTATGTAATTATTCCAAAATACGGAAAAATCCGATATCCAAAATACCTCTGGTCCCAAGGATTTTGGATAAGGGATACTCAACCTGTATTTATAGAGAGAGATATATATATATATATATATATATATATATATGTGTGTATGTATGTAGGAATAGGGGTAACAGCGACCGACAGTGTTAAAAAATGTTGTTTAGTTGGAAAGAAGGCTTAAAAGTATGGGGAGAGTGATTATACAACTAGAAGATATAAAAAATTCTTTATTACTTTATAAAGATTGAGGCAAATCCACTTTTTAAAAAATATATATAACAATTTTTATTCTAAGAATAGAGGTAGAGACCAACAAAATATGTATGTATGTATGTATGTATGTATGTATGTATGTATGTATATATGTATGTATTCTAGGACAAAGATACTCCCGCACCAGATTTCACCCATAAAAAAATCACACAGGGAATATTAATGGCGTGACAATCTATGTTGGTAAATCAAGTGTTCCAACATAACGAACATATACATGGTGCTGCTTGTTGATTGTATATTATGTACTACAGGTTGAGTATCCCATATCCAAATATTCCGAAATACGGAATATTCCGAAATACGGACTTTTTTGAGTGAGACTGAGATAGTGAAACCTTTGTTTTTTTGATGGCTCAATGTACACAAACTTTGTTTAATACACAAAGTTATTCAAAATATTGTATTAAATGACCTTCAGGCTGTGTGCATAAGTTGTATATGAAACATAAATGAATTGTGTGAATGTACACACACTTTGTTTAATGCACAAAGTTATAAAAATGATTGGCTAAAATTACCTTCAGTCTGTGTGTATAAGGGGTATATGTAACATAAATGCATTCTGTGCTTAGACTTGGGTTCCATCACCATGATATCTCATTATGGTATGCAATTATTCCAAAATACGGAAAAATCCGATATCCAAAATTCCTCTGGTCCCAAGCATTTTGGATAAGGGATACTCAACCTGTAATTTAAAAAAAAGAGAAGTCAATCAACTTGAATAGCAGCACTCTTCCCTTTCAACAAAAGTTTCTATTCTTCTTTAATGAAAGAAACCAAAATTTTTTATACTTTATTATTAAAATTAAGGTTACGAGACCCATATGTGATGTACATGTATTTATTATTACCACATATGATGTATTACGTCCTTTTAGAGAGGGACATATATAAGTGAAATAGAAAATCAATAGAGACAGAATAACGTGTAAGATATTGTAACAGTCAGCAATAGTCTTGAGTGATTATCTCACTACTTCTTCTATCATAGGTGTTGGTTAAAATTACAGAATAAAGACAACACACAAGCATTTTCTTTTAATAAAATGTATTCACGTAAAAAGTAAAAAAAAAATATTTTTCCTTCTTACACGTTATTCTGTCTCTATTGATTTATATTTCACTTATATATGTCCCTCTCTAAAAGGACGTAATACATCATATGTGGTAATAATAAATACATGTACATCACATATGGGTATCGTAACCTTAATTGTAATAATAAAGTATAAAAAATGTTGGTTTCTTTCATTAAAGAAGAATAGAAACTTTTGTTGAAAGGGAAGAGTGCTGCTATTCAAGTTGATTGACTTCTCTTTTTTTAAAATATGTATGTATATGTATATATATTTTATATATATATATATATATATATATATATATATAATGCCAGCACTCTCTCCTAAAGAAGATAGATGCCCGGGTGCCTCCAAACAGGTCTTACAGCCGCATGTACAGATATAGGTGACAGTGGCACTCACAGGACTTTCATATACCAGAAAAAAGGACGGACACAGTGGTCTCTAATCCATCAACGTTTGGGGTAATTTAATACCTTCGTCAGGAACAACATAATAACCGTGCAATACAAGTTTAAATACCCTCTTACCTCTCCCAGTGCATCCCCGCCATTGTCCCGGCCGCCGGGTCCTCTGACGGCACTTCTTGTACGCCCGGCTGCTCGGGCGGTAGCCTAGCAACAAAAAAAAACAGTGACAACTAACATACATAGCAAGAACACTGATGGCAATACAATTTCAGCTTAGTAATGCATAGTTCTGGAAAGGATGCTCCGGACACCACATGCTGTATTTGTAATGATCAGTTAGGGAGCAACCATGAACATATATAAATTACTATAATCCACATTAATCTAAATAATTTAGTGTACTACCAAAGGAGCACAATTATATCAAGCACTGTAAAAAATATTAGTAACTGCACTGGAACCGCTAGATGGTCCTCTAAATCTGATAATCAAACTTACACAAAAAAGTGTATTCAATATATATCTAAAAAAAGGAAACTAGGGCTAATATTCCCCAATTACAGGAAACTATTAAGTGGCAAATGCTCGTTCAAGCCCCTAGGCGCAATGGTGTTCAACCGGTGTATCCACTGCGATTCTCTTTGTAACAGGGCTTTGCCTCTGTCTCCCCCTCTCTACCTTACGGGGACAGAATATCACCCCATTTGTTCAGCAGTACAACACCTCCAGTATTGCTATCACCAAGGCAGTAAAAAGTCTATGGCCGATAGTGACCTTGAATCCTGAACTGACTACGCTCAGTAATCCAAACTGATGCCTAGCTATGTAAGGAATCGAAATTTAAAAGATTGGCTGGTCAAAAATTATATATCTGCAGTTAAACCAAGTGGTCCAGCTAATTTTCTGACGAGGAAACATGGATGCTATCGTTGTACTGGCTGCACTACGTGCAGTTTTCTGGAGTATGGCAGTTCGTTTTCTCACCCGCATACTGGTGAGCGCATTGCCATATCACAGGTGCTGACATGCAGCAGTACCTATGCTATATACATCATCCGCTGTCCTTCTCCTTCTCTATGTTGGGAAGATCACAAGACAGTTCGAAGAACGTATGGCACTCCATAGGTCAGCCATACGCCAGGTTTTGGAAGGGGGTAATAGTGGCCAGAATCAACCTGTGGCTCGACACTTTAAGTCCCAGAATCATGGATTGGCTACTTTGAGATACAAGATCATAGATTCTGTCCCCAAAAGGTTTGCGCCTAGGGGCTTAAACGAGCATTTGCCACTTGTTTCCTGCAATTGGGGAATATTAGCCCTAGTCTCCATAATATATATATATATATATATATATATATATATATATATATGTACATACATACACGCTCACACACACACACATATATATATATATATATATATATATATATATATATATATACACACATACACACACACACATACATATACACTGAATACACTTTTTTGTGTAAGTTTATTTATCGGATTTAGAGGACCATCTAGCGCAGGGGTGGGGAACCTTTTTTCTACCAAGGGCCATTTGGATATTTACAAAATCCTTCGGGGACCATACAAAAATCATCAACTTAAAAATTAGCCTGCCCCCAGTAGTTATGCCCCCAGTCAGTAGTTATGCCCCCAGTATATACCCCAGCATTTATGCCCCAGTAAGTATGCCTCCAGCACATACTGTATGCCCCATTAGATATGGCCCCAGTCAGTTGTTATGTCCTATTAGATATGCCCACAGTCAGTTGCTATGCCCCATTAGATATGCCCCCTAGTAGCGCCGCTTACACACACACACACATTAAAAGGAAAAAAAAACCACAATACTCAACAGCCCTGCTCCTGCTTCCGGACCGTTGCTCTCCACCTGGCCGCCCTCTCCCATAGTTCTGAGGAGCGACGTCATGACATCTCTCCCATAGCACCGCACATGCTCACTGCCAGAGCCGGAGCTCAGGAGTGAGCTCCTGCCTCCGGCTGCTGCTGAAGGGAAGAGGCTGGGCGCCCACTAGTAACAAAATCTCAGCAGGCGCTCGGCATCGCCCTTGGTTAAGTGATCCTGGCCGGGCCAGATCAAGTGGCTCTGCGGGCCTTATACGGCCCGCGGGCCTGAGGTTCCCCACCCCTGATCTAGCGGTTCCAGTGCAGTTACTAATATTTTTTACAGTGCTTGATAGCTTGATATAATTGTGCTCCTTTGGTAGTACACTAAATTATTTAGATTAATGTGGATTATAGTAATTTATATATGTTCATGGTTGCTCCCTAACTGATCATTACAAATACAGCATGTGGTGTCCGCAGCATCCTTTCCAGAACTATGCATTACTAAGCTGAAATTGTATTGCCATCAGTGTTCTTGCTATGTATGTTAGTTGTCACAGTTTTTTTTGTTGCTAGGCTACCGCCCGAGCAGCCGGGCGCACAAGAAGTGTCGTCAGAGGACCCGGCGGCCGGGACAATGGCGGGGATGCACTGGGAGAGGTAAGAGGGTATTTATACTTCTATTGCACGGTTATTATGTTGATCCTGACGAAGGTATTAAATTACCGAAACGTTGATGGATTAGAGACCACTGTGTCCGTCCTTTTTTCTGGTATATGAAAGTCCTGTGAATGCCACCTTCACTATATATGCATATATATACACACACACACACACACACACACACACACACACACACACACACACACATATATATACACATATATATATATATATATATACATACATACATACATACACACACACTGCTCAAAAAAATAAAGGGAACACTAAAATAACACATCCTAGATCTGAATGAATGAAATATTCTTATTAAATACTTTGTTCTTTACATAGTTGAATGTGCTGACAACAAAATCACACAAAAATTATCAATGGAAATCAAATTTATTAACCCATGGAGGTCTGGATTTGGAGTCGCATTCAAAATCAAAGTGGAAAAACACACTACAGGCTAATCCAACTTTGATGTAATGTCCTTAAAACAAGTCAAAATGAGGCTCAGTAGTGTGTGTGGCCTCCACGTGCCTGTATGACCTCCCTACAACGCCTGGGCATGCTCCTGATGAGGTGGCGGATGGTCTCCTGAGGGATCTCCTCCCAGACCTAGACTATAGCATCCGCCAACTCCTGGACAGTCTGTGGTGCAACGTGGCGTTGGTGGATGGAGCGAGACATGATGTCCCAGATGTGCTCAATTGGATTCAGGTCTGGGGAGCGGGCGAGCCAGTCCATAGCATCAATGCCTTCGTCTTGCAGGAACTGCTGACACACTCCAGCCACATGAGGTCTAGCATTGTCTTGCATTAGGAGGAACCCAGGGCCAACCACACCAGCATATGGTCTCACAAGGGGTCTGAGGATCTCATCTCGGTACCTAATGGCAGTCAGGCTACCTCTGGCGAGCACATGGAGGGCTGTGCGGCCCCCCAAAGAAATGCCACCCCACACCATTACTGACCCACTGCCAAACCGGTCATACTGGAGGATGTTGCAGGCAGCAGAACGTTCTCCTTGGCATTTCCAAACTCTGTCACGTCTGTCACATGTGCTCAGTGAGAAACTGCTTTCATCTGTGAAGAGCACAGGGCGCCAGTGGCGAATTTGCCAATCTTGGTGTTCTCTGGCAAATGCCAAACGTCCTGCACGGTGTTGGGCTGTAAGCACAACCCCCACCTGTGGACGTCGGGCCCTCATACCACCCTCATGGAGTCTGTTTCTGATCGTTTGAGTAGACACATGCACATTTGTGGCTTGCTGGAGGTCATTTTGCAGGGCTCTGGCAGTGCTCCTCCTGTTCCTCCTTGCACAAAGGCGGAGGTAGCGGTACTGCTGCTGGGTTGTTGCCCTCCTACGGCCTCCTCCACGTCTCCTGATGTACTGGCCTGTCTCCTGGCAGCGCCTCCATGCTCTGGACACTACGCTGACAGACACAGCAAACCTTCTTGCCACAGCTCGCATTGATGTGCCATCCTGGATGAGCTGCACTACCTGAGCCACTTGTGTGGGTTGTAGACTCCGTCTCATGCTA
Organism: Pseudophryne corroboree; assembly: GCF_028390025.1. Lineage (NCBI taxonomy): Eukaryota > Metazoa > Chordata > Amphibia > Anura > Myobatrachidae > Pseudophryne > Pseudophryne corroboree. Next base: position 169,426,847 of record NC_086445.1, read on the forward strand.
CCACTAGAGTGAAAGCACCGCCAGCTTTCAAAAGTGACCAAAACATCAGCTAGAAAGCATAGGAGCTGAGAAGTGGTCTGTGGTCACCACCTGCAGAACAACTCCTTTATTGGGGGTGTCTTGCTAATTGCCTGTACTTCCCACCTGTTGTCTATTCCATTTGCACAACAGCATGTGAAATTGATTGTCAATCAGTGTTGCTTCCTAAGTGGACAGTTTGATTTCACAGAAGTGTGATTGACGTGGAATTACATTGTGTTAAGTGCTCCCTTTATTTTTTTGAGCAGTGTATATACACACATACACACACACACACACACACACACACACCGGAGTTTTTTCATCATGGGTGCAATGTGTGCGGTGCACACGGGCCCCTGGATCAAAGGGGGCCCACACTGCACACATTGTTTTATACTTACCTTGCCAGAGTCCCGCAACAGGTGCTGCAGCGGATTCGAATCCCAGGCACATCGGCATCCCAAAATATTATAAAGGACAGTGTGGCTGAACAACAAGGAGCTATCAAGTCAAGTCCATGAATGCTGTATAGCAGACACGTCAAGCTCAAATGATCTTCTGGGCCGAATTATCAAGGTCCAAGTCTTGTGTGGGCCACAAGAAAGATATTTATATATACGTATCCTTGAGAAAGGGAATGCCGCCCGAAACTCATTGGTTAACATACATTAGAGACACCAGCCACAGCCCCCGGAGGAAACAAGTCCAATATTTGCCGCCGACGGGCATACGGGAGAAGCTGCAAGAAGGGAACCAGCTGGTAACTGCTTATTATACAAGCATCCAGGATTTACCGCCGACAGGTGCACAGGAGTAGCCGTAAGAGGGAACCAGCCGGGAACCGCTGACTATACAGGTACTCCCACTCATCCACCAACAGTAATACATTGGAACCCTTAAAGCTTTTAATCTGTGGACTGTCTAATCATCACACTTAAAAGAGCTGTTAGAGGTATTTTCTATCAATTTCTTTCCCACAGGTTTGCGTTCACATACAAACAAGCGCTCTGCTATTAATAGGGACACCACTGGGTTGCCAGAAGCGGGGCCGGGTGATATAAGAGGCCGGGCAGGTGAACAGAGCCGCACCGTGCTGCAGGTGAGATGCTGGGCGGGAGGTGATGGAGTTTCTCTCCTGCTCGCCGAGTTGTGTGTGCTGGGGGCCATGCCGCTGGCCTGTGCCGGGAGCCTCCTCCTCAGCCTGCTGCCCCACTCCAGCCGACTCCCTTGCTCGCTCTCTGCTGCTTTACGGAGCCCGATCCTACCCACGGTGCTGCTGCTGCCACCACCGCTGGGGCTGGGGGGTGGCGGCTGCTGAGCCGGCCCCTGGTCATCCTATGGGGCTTGGACAAGGTGGGCTACATCCCGGCGCTAATCTAGTCAGCGTTCTGGCTCAATTCCCTGACAATGGACTACATAAGGACCCATGGCCAGGGGCCGCGAATTTAACACCCTTGCTGTACAGGTATTAACGACAGAATGGGTAGGGGTAGGAGACAGGAGCGGTCAGGAGATGCTGGGCTTCAAAAAGGGGAAAGCTGCAAGTGAAAGTAATTAAAACAGGTAATTAACAAGTGCTGCCAACAGCGCCCCCTACCCTGCAGCGCTATGAGTGGTGCCCCTTCTGCACACACCTAGTTACGGCCCGCTATGTAATAAGTAGTGTATTAGATGTATAACATGGATGTAAATGGAAAGTATATGGTCTCTATTGGGTTTTGATATTGCCATAGGCCTGTGAGGAAATCTGTGGGTGCTTACTCTGTTAATTTGAAATGTCTATTAATGAGTTTCTTGTGCCTCTTCACATTATATGACCTTATTCTGCCCATCTGTTTCGTTTGCTTTGTTATTCTGCAACAAAAAAAAAAAAAACCTATTAGAAACCATTGGTGCATATAAGATAGACATGGTGAATGTTTCAATGTCAATAGTAGTTATATGAAAAACATTTTTTTCCACTTTCTTGATCACAAATACCACATTCAGATCACAAATGCCGGATCCCACCCGGTAAGAGAAACGTGTCCTTACCGGGTGGGATCCGGCATTTGCTCTGCTATGGTGGCTTTCCGACCCGGCAATATACCGGGTCGGTTGCCATAGCAGCAGTGGGGCGCAGCAGCAGCTGGGCGGGGTTGGAGGCGGCGCTGGGAGATGAGCTCATCTCCTGCGCCGCCTCTCCCTATGCTGTGAATGGGAACCGTGTCGCATCGACGCGGCTCCCATTCACACTGCACCTGACCCGGTATTCAACCCGGGTATAATCCTACTTTTATACCGGGTTGAATTACCGGGTCAGGCGACCCGCTAATTCCGGCAGAGTGCTTTCACATCGCACACTGACCCGTGTCGACACGGCAATATGCCATGCCGATACCGGGTTATTTGTGCGATGTGAAAGGGGTAAAAGGGTGTTGTGTACAATAGGCCTTATTCAGGTCTGTTAGCTAACCAAAAAACACACTAGTGGGCACTGCAGGCGGAGCAGATTAACGGGATCTGGTCTCTAGGTCGACAAGACTCAGGTCAACAGTGTCTAGGTCGACAGCAAGTAGGTCGACATGGTTTCTAGGTCGACAGGTACTCTAGGTTGACATGTTCGAGGTCGACATGACAAAAGGTTCACATGAGTTTTTCACTTTTTTTTCTTTTTAACTTTTTCATACTTTACAATCCACGTGGACTACAGTTAGGAACGGTAACCTGTGCCGAGCGCAGCGGTAGCAGAGCGAGCCATGCAAGGGGACACGGTGCACCAATTGGGTTTCCCTGTCACTCTACGAAGAAAACAATTTTTTTTTTTTTAAATTCGTGTCGACCGAGTACATGTTGACCTAGAGTCCCTGTCGACCAACTTACTGTCGACCTAAGTCTATTCTATCTAACATACCACACCCAATGTAACATGTGCAGAGAGATTTAGATATGGGTGTGGTGTGTTCACACAGTGTGCTTTTTTGGTTTGATAACAAACCTGAATAACCCCCAATATACTGCATATGTTTACTAAATACATTTGACTCTACTTTATTTACTTTATATACTTTATTTTGTGTTATAAGATGCTTATATGTATTGGTTTAACTATATTTTTCAATACACTGGGTTATACTTTGCGCCTATAGACTTTTGTAATAAAGTACAGGTTGAGTATCCCATATCCAAATATTCCGAAATACGGAATATTCCGAAATACGGACTTTTTTGAGTGAGATTGAGATAGTGAAACCTTTGTTTTCTGATGGCTCAGTGTACACAAACTTTGTTTAATACTCAAAGTTATTAAAAATATTGTATTAAATGACCTTCAGGCTGTGTGTATAAGGTGTATATGAAACATAAATGAATTGTGTGAATGTACACACACTTTGTTTAATGCACAAAGTTATAAAAAATATTGGCTAAAATTACCTTCAGGCTGTGTGTATAAGGTGTATATGTAACATAAATGCATTCTGTGCTTAGACTTGGGTCCCATCGCCATGATATCTCATTATGGTATGCAATTATTCCAAAATACGGAAAAATCCCATATCCAAAATTCCTCTGGTCCCAAGCATTTTGGATAAGGGATACTCAACCTGTATTATTATTATTATCCTTGATTTATATGGTGCCACAAGGGATCCGTAGCACCAGCTACATATAAACAAATGAGCAAAACAAGACAATATAGGACAAGTACAGTGTATATATACACAGCTACATCAGCAGATAACACTGAAATTAGTATCAGGGTGGCAGAAAACCGAGGGATTTGGTGCAGTCAAATGGAGTATGGAGTAGAAGATGGTTTAAGTAAAAGAAGGAAAGGCACATGAGGGAAGAGCCGTGGCATCACTAGGTGGGTGCGGGCCACATCCGGGTGTTACCCGCAGAGGGTTGGTTGACATCAAAGTGCTGACTCCTGCTCAGTGACATGAGCAGAATACTGAACTGTAGCATTACGTGCAGCACCCAGCTCCTGTCACAGTGTAAGAACCGACACTGCAGCCACAGAAGTCTCCAAGGGCAGCCCGCATTTCCCGGACCACCTGCTCGTGACAGCTTACATTCTAAAGGAAAGGGGCAGACAGACAGGGGTGACACAGATGGGGTAGACAGTTAGTGTGGAACAGAGGTTTAGGATGAGCGTTGTATGGGTTTGGTGAAAAAGTGGGTCTTGAGAGCCCGTTTAAAGTTTTGGAAAGAGTCTGATAGGGAGAGGTAGAGAATTCCAGAGATAGGGAGCAGCACGTGAAAAATCTTGGAGGTAGGAGTTGCAGGAAGTAATCAGTACTTTGATTTGAAAAAAATTTAAAGAACTTAATTCATATTTTCAAAGAAATAATATTTGTCAAAAGCCAAGTAGGTGACAAATGCACAAATGTGTATACAAGACACCAAGTGGACAATTGAACTGGTTTAACTTTTCTTATGCTGCTGTAATATTTCTTTGAGTGTTGTGTTGAAAGCTTCAGTAGTCCATGAACCCAATTTTGTCCTTGTGTTATCCCATACAGTATCAGTAAAGCTGGGTACACACTAGACGATGTGTATCCAGCCAGACATCGGCAGCGACAGGACCTGGCAGGGGAGCTGGCACTTTTGTTTTACCATGGAAAAGACAAACGTTACCTTCCCGAATTGGTCTTTCCATATTTCCTTTCTTTGTATTTCTTTATGGTTTTCTTTATGGTTTTCTTAAACAAAAAAAAAGAAAAAGGAAAATGTTTTACATAGTTCAATTCTTGGACAAGATAAGAGTGAATGTAGATACTAACATCCAGACCGATCTTCATATTTTTGTGATGTGTTAGTAAAGCTGGGTATACTATTGTATATAAATGTAGATTAAATATAGCTTTCAGCGTAATTAGAATGCACATCATCAGCAAATCCCTCATCACCAGTTACACGTAGACCAGTTCAGCTCATCCAATCAATGCCGTCTATCAGTACATGTGTCTGCATCAGGGGATTTTACCTCTGGCCAATGGGCACCACATTATATTCATGTTATGACTACAACACCTCTGTAATGGCTGCTCAGTAACGCTGTCAATGCAGGGAGTCAGCAGCACAGACAGGTACCGTTGTTATGTTGGGCCCGATTCAGACCTGGTCGCTGTTGTGCGAATTTGCACAGCAGCCGATTATCGAATGACTGCGCATGCGTATGCACCGCAATGTGCAGGCGCGTCGCCAAACGGCAATAGGATGGTGCGCAAAGTTTGATGCAAGGCGTTCGCAAGGTGGATTGACAGGAAGAGGTCGTTTGTGGGTGGTAACTGCCCGTTTCAGGGAGTGTCAGGAAAAACGCAGGCGTTCCCAAACATTTTCAGGGCGGGTGTGTGACATTAGCTCCGGACCCGATCAGCCTGTTTGTATCGCACTGTAGGAGTAAGTCCTGGGCTACGCACAGACTGGAAAAATCATTAGATGGTGAGTGAGTTGGGAACGGATTTGCAGATATCCGCTGTCTGGTGGAGATTTCTCATGGCATACACGTATCCGCACACTTGCCCGGGGCGGGTTTTCACTCTCCCTGGGCGGCTACTATCTGATCGCAATCAGGTCTGAATTAGGCCCGTTATTAGGTGCAGCAGGAGAACCTGACAGCTCAAGGACAGACCAGCCTTGACAATACTGATTGGCCCTATAATGGACATTACAGGCCAGCACGTGTCTGCGATCAACATCCAAAATGCCCCTGAATTGCAGCCTGGCAGTCTTCCCTCACAGGCCTGGAGGACTGAGAGGATGAAAACCCAGGGTTAGGTGCCATCAAAGGGAGTATGGAGTATAAGATAGTGTAAGCAAGAAAAGGAAAGGCACATGAGGAAAAAAGTCCATGCTCTTGCGAGCTTACAATCTAAATAGTGAAGGGCTAACAGACCGGGGTGACACAGAAGGGGTAGACAGTGAGCACAGACAAGAGAGAGGTACTGAATGTGTGGTTTGAAGGAGAGGGAGAAGTCAAGGATTACTCCAAGACATCGCACTTGGGGGCTAGAGGAGATAGTTGTGCCATCAATGGATAATGAAATTTCATGGGAGGTGAGGTTATGCGGGAGGAAGGGAAGATGATCAGCTCAGTCTTAGACATATTAAGTTTAAGAAAGTGCTGGGACATCCAGGAGGAGATAGCAGAGAGACAGTTGGAGATACGAGTGAGGAGAGCAGGGGAGAGGTCAGGGGAGGAAAGGTAGATTTGAGTATCATCAGCGCAGAGATGATATTTTAAGTAAAAAAAACTAATGAGCACACCTAATGAGAATGTGTGGAGAGAAAAGGAGAGACCCCAGAACAGAACCTTGGGGGACACCTACTGGTAGAGGAAGTTGGGGCGAGGTGGAGTCATGAGAGGAGACAGAGAAGGAACGGTCAGAAAGGTAGGAGGACAGCCAGGAGAGAGCAGTATCACGCAAACCAAGGGACTAAAGAATTTGCAGGAAAAGAGGGTGGTCTACAGTGTCAAAAGCAGTAGAGAGGTCAAGGAGAATAATCAGAGAGTAGTTACCCCTGAATTTAGCAGCAAGGAGGTCATTGCAGACTTTCGTGAGGGCAGTTTCAGTGGAGTGCAGAGGATGGAAACCAGACTGGAAAGGTTCAAGAAGTGAGTGGGAAGAAAGAAAGACAGTGAGGCGGTTGTAGACAATACGCTCAAGGAGTTTGGAGGCAAAAGGGAGAAGAGAGATGGGTCGGTAATTGGAGAGATTGGTTGGATCAAGGGTAGGTTTTTTAAGAATACGGGAGACAAGCGCATGCTTGAAGGCAGAAGGGACAGTGCCTGATGAGAGTGAGAGATTGAGTAGATGGGCAGGATAGGAACAGGCAGAAGAAGACAGGAAGCGGAAAAGGCGGGAGGGAATAGGGTCAAGTAGGGAGGTGGAGGGGGGTGAGGACCGGTTGAGGACCATGACTTCCTCTCCAGATACAGGGAAGAAAGATGTCAGAGTTGGTAGGAGGAAAGGAGAGGGGGGTTGCTCAGGTTCTGGTGGGATGTTATGTCCTGTCAAATGGAGTCAATTTTGGATGTGAAGTAGGTAGCAAAGTCAAGAGCAGAAAGTGAAGAGGGAAGTTGAGGCGGGGGTGGGCAGAGGAGCAAGTTGACAGTGGCAAAGAGGCGCCGGGGATTTGAGGATTGGGAGGAGATTAGGTTTTTGAAGTAAGATTGTTTAGAGAGAGTAAAGGAAGCAAAGTAGGATGAGAGCATAAATTTGTAGTGGAGGAAGTCTGCCTTAGAGCGTGATTTCCTCCACTCAAATTAAACCATTTAATTCTCACGTAGTTATTTACGTTCTTTATTGAACCCAAAATCCTGCAAGCCCCATGCTACATGCAAATGTGTGAAGTTATTATTTGAATATCAACAACTATAGGTTGAAGCGGAGGGCTTACTGGTGACAGACCACTGATCTCACCTTGTTGGTGGTAGTTCAGTTGTGTTATTAGCTGTAAGGGTATCTGGTCTTTAGGTCGACCTCACTTAGGTTTACAGTCCTAAGTCGACCAATATTGGTCATTAGGTCAACATGGCCAGTAGGTCGACACATAAAAAGGGTCGACATGAGTTTTAAAAAAAATAAAAAAATTTAAAAACTTTCTTACTTTACGATCCATGTGGACTACGATTGAGAATAGTAACCTGCCCGAAGCATGGCGAGCGAAACAAGCCATGCGAGGGGACACGGTGCACTAAACCTCCAAATACGCATGTCGACCTTTTCTGCGTTGACCTCATGACACACAAGACACAGCAAAAACTCTAATCCATGCTCTCATTGGGGGTCATTGCGAGTTGATCTCTCGCTAGCAACTTTTTGCAGCGCTACGATCAGGTTAAATCTCGGCAAAACTGCGCATGCACCGCATTGCGCAGACGCGTCGTACGGGTACAAAGAGGATCGGTGCTGTGCAATGGATTTAACAAAGAATCCATTCACACAGCCGATCGCAAGGTGATTGACAGAAAGCAGGCGTTTGTGGGTGTCCACTGACCGTTTTCTGGGAGTGTTTGCAAAAACACAGGCATGTCCAAGCGTTTACAGGGCGTGTGTCGGACGTCAATTCCGCGACCAAAAAGACTGAAGTAATCGCAGCGGCTGAGTAAGTCCAGAGCTACTCAAACTGCAAAAAACGTTTTTGTGCCGTCAGCTGCAAAAGTGTTCGCACACTCGCAAAGCTAAAATACACTCCCCCATAGGCGGCGACTATCTGATCACAGCGCTGCAAAAAGTTGCTAGCGAGCGATCAACTCGGAAAGATCCCTTTATCTCCCGCATTGATTATTGTAACAGTCTCCTTACTGGTCTTCCCAAACACAGGCTAATCTTCCTCGCTAGACGTTCATCGTCTGCACATCCGCTCTGTCAGTCCCCCATTGGTTACCGTTATTCTACCAAATTAAAATAAGATTTTACTTACCGGTAAATCTATTTCTCGTAGTCCGTAGAGGATGCTGGGGACTCCATAAGGACCATGGGGAATAGACGGGCTCCGCAGGAGATAGGGCACTTTAAGAAGGCTTTGGACTCTGGGTGTGCACTGGCTCCTCCCTCTATGCCCCTCCTCCAGACCTCAGTTAGGGAAACTGTGCCCAGAGGAGATGGACAGTACGAGGAAGGATTTTTGTAAATCTAAGGGCGAGATTCATACCAGCCACACCAATCACACCGTATAACTTGTAATAAACTTACCCATTTAACAGTATGAACAACAACATAGCCACGGTACCACCGAAAACTATAACATAACCCTTATGTAAGCAATAACTATATACAAGTATTGCAGAAGAAGTCCGCACTTGGGACGGGCGCCCAGCATCCTCTACGGACTACGAGAAATAGATTTACCGGTAACTAAAATCTTATTTTCTCTAACGTCCTAGAGGATGCTGGGGACTCCATAAGGACCATGGGGATTATACCAAAGCTCCCAAACGGGCGGGAGAGTGCGGATGACTCTGCAGCACCGATTGAGCAAACAGCAGGTCCTCCTCAGCCAGGGTATCAAACTTATAGAACTTTGCAAAGGTGTTTGTACCCGACCAAGTAGCTGCTCGGCACAACTGTAATGCCGAGACCCCTCGGGCAGCCGCCCAAGAAGAGCCCACTTTCCTAGTGGAGTGGGCCTTAACCGATTTCGGTAACGGCAATCCTGCCATAGAATGCGCCTGCTGAATCGTATTACAGATCCAGCGAGCAATAGTCTGCTTTGAAGCAGGAGCGCCAACCTTGTTGGCCGCATACAGAACGAACAAATCTTCAGTCTTCCTGATTCTAGCCGTTCTGGTCACATAAATCTTCAAAGCCCTGACTACATCCAGGGACTCGGAATCATCCAAGTCCCATGTAGCCACAGGCACAACAATAGGTTGGTTCACATGAAAAGAGGAGACCACTTTTGGCAGAAAGTGAGGGCGAGTCCTCAACTCTGCCCTATCCACGTGAAAAACCAAGTATGGGCTTTTATGTGATAAAGCCGCCAATTCGGAAACACGTCTTGCCGAAGCTAACGCCAACAACATGACCACTTTCCACGTGAGGTATTTCAACTCCACAGTTTTGAGTGGTTCAAACCAAGGTGACTTGAGGTACCGTAACACCACATTAAGATCCCAAGGCGCCGCCGGAGGCACAAAAGGAGGCTGAATATGCAGCACTCACTTCACAAACGTCTGTACTTCAGGAATAGAGGCCAATTCTCTTTGAAAGAAAATGGATAAGGCCGAAAATCTGGACCTTTATGGACCCTAGTTTTAGGCCCAAAGTCACTCCTGTTTGAAGGAAGTGGAGTAGACGGCCCAAATGGAACTCCTCCGTAGGAGCGGCTCTGGCCTCACACCAAGAAACATATTTCCGCCATATACGGTGATAATGTTTTAACGTCACGTCATTCCTAGCCTTGATCAGGGTAGGAATGACCTCCTCCGGAATCCCTTTTTCCGCTAGGATCCGGCGTTCAACCGCCATGCCGTCAAACGCAGCCGCGGTAAGTCTTGGAACAGACAGGGCCCCTGCCGCAGCAGGTCCTGCCTTAGAGGAAGAGGCCACGGATCCCCTGCGAGCAACATTGCAGCTCCGGATACCAAGTCCTCCGTGGCCAATCAGGAACAATGAGTATAGTTCTGACCCTGCTTCTTCGTATTATTCTCAACACCTTGGGTATGAGAGGAAGAGGAGGAAACACATAGACCGATCTGAACACCCAAGGTGTCACCAGAGCATCTACCGCTACCGCCTGAGGGTCCCTTGACCTGGCGCAATACCGCTTTAGCTTTTTGTTGAGACGGGATGCCATCATGTTGATTTGAGGCAGTCCCCAACGATCCGTGATCTGTGCGAAGACTTCTTGATTAAGTCCCCACTCTCCCGGATGCAGGTCATGCCTGCTGAGGAAGTCCGCCTCCCAGTTGTCCACCCCCGGGATGAACACCGCTGACAGCGCGCTTACATGGCCTTCCGCCCAGCGTAGAATCCTGGTCGCTTCTGCCATGGCCATTCTGCTCCTTGTTCCGCCTTGGCGGTTTATATGAGCCACTGCCGTTCCATTGTCTGACTGAATCAGAACCGGTTTTCTCCGAAGCAATTCCTCCGCTTGACACAGGGCGTTGTATATGGCCCTCAACTCCAGGACGTTGATGTGGAGACAAGACTCTAGGCTTGACCAGAGACCTTGGAAATTTCTTCCCAGTGTCACTGCTCCCCAGCCTCGGAGGCTTGCATCCGTGGTCACCAGAACCCAGTCCTGAATGCCGAACCTGCGACCTTCTAGTAGGTGAGCACTGTTCAGCCACCACAGGAGAGATACCCTGGTCCTGGGAGACAATGTGATCTTTTGATGCATTTGTAGATGGGACCCGGACCACTTGTCCAAAAGGTCCCATTGAAAGGTCCTCGTATGGAACCTGCCGAAAGGGATGGCCTCGTAGGAAGCCACCATCTTCCCCAGTACCCGCGTGCAATGATGCACTGAAACCTTTTTTGGTTTTAATAGGTTCCTGACCATGGCTATGAGTTCCTGAACCTTTTCGATCGGAAGAAAAACCTTTTTCTGGTCTGTGTCTAGAATCAGCCCCAAAAAGGTCAGACGCGTTGTAGGGACTAGCTGGGACTTCGGTATATTGAGAATCCAGCCGTGTAACTGCAACGTCTTCATGGACAGAGACACGCTGTCCAGCAACCTCTCCCGAGATCTTGGCTTTATGAGGAGATCGTCCAAGTATGGGATAATTGTGACCCCCTGCCTGCGCAGGAGCACCATCATTTCCACCATTAACTTGGTGAAAATTCTCGGGGACGTGGAAAGCCCAAACGGCAACGTCTGAAATTGGTAGTGACAGTCCTGCACTGCAAATCTCAGGAACGCCTGCTGCCGGGGGAATATCGGAACATGAAGGTAAGCATCCTTTATGTCCAGGGACACCATCCAATCCCCCCCCTCCAGGCTGGCGATGACCGCCATGAGTGATTCCATTTTGAACGTGAACCTCTTCAAGTACAGGTTCAGAGATTTCAGGTTTAAAATGGGTCTGACCGAACCGTCCGGTTTCGGGACCACAAACAGGGTTGAGTAATATCCCTCTCCTTGCTGGAGATGAGGAACTGTGACAATCACCTATTGAATATACAATTTTTGGATTGCTGTCAACACTAGCTCCCCTCTCTGACGGGGAAGCCGGCAGAGCCGATTTGAAAAATCGGCGAGGAGGCAAGTCTTCGAATTCCAGCCTGTACCCCTGGGAAACAATCTCTAATGCCTAGGGATCCACCTGCGAGTGAACTCAGACGTGGCTGAAAAATCGAAGACGAGCCCCCACCAGATCTGCCTCCCCCCGGAAAGCCCCAGCGTAATGCGGTGGACTTTGCCGACGCGGGGGAGGACTTCTGCTCTTGGGAACTAGCTGTGTGCAGCTTTTTTCCCCTACCTTTCCCTCTGGCAACAAATGATGATCCACGTACCTTCTTGTTTTTATTGGAACGAAAGGACTGCATTTGATAATGAGGTGCCTTTTTTGTATGTTGCGGGGGGACATAAGGTAAGAAATTTGACTTACCAGCCGTAGCCGTAGAGACCAGATCCGAGAGGCCGTCTCCAAACAACTCCACCCCCTTGTAAGGCAAGGACTCCATATGCCGCTTTGAATCGGCATCTCCCGTCCACTGTCGGGTCCACAAGAGCCGCCTAGCAGAAATAGACATAGCATTTATTCTGGAGCTTAATAAACAAATGTCTCTCTGAGCATCCCTCATATACAAGGCAGCATCTCTGATATGCTCTATGGTCATTTGAATGGCGTCCCTATCTAAGGTGTCAATTTCCGTAGATAAGGAATCTGCCCATGCTACAACCACACTACAAACCCAGGCCGACGCCATAGCCGGTCGAGCAATAGTACCGGAATGATTGTAAATGTGCTTTAAGGTAATTTCCTGCCTGCGATCAGCAGGTTCCTTGAGGGAAGCAGTATCCTGAGAAGCCAGTGCCACCTTTTTGGACAAACGTGTCAGCGCCTTGTCAACTTTTGGCGAAGATTCCCAGTGTATCCTATCAGTTTGTGGAAAAGGATACGCCATGAGAATCCTTTTGGGAACTTGTGGTCTCCTATCCGAAGATTCCCAAGCCTTTTCGCACAAGTCACTTAATTCAAATGAGGATGGGAAAGTGACTTCAGGCTTTTTCCCTTTATACATGTGTACCCTCGTGTCAGGTACAGGGGGTTCCTCAGTAATATGCAAAACCTCTTTAATGGCCATAATCATGTACCGTATACCCTTAGCCATCTTTGGCTGTAATTTTGCATCTTCATAGTCGACACTAGAGTCAGTATCTGTGTCATCGATCTGGGATATGGTGCGCTTCTGAGACCCCGAAGGACCTGGCGCCCCAGGGACAGGCATGGACTGGCTACCTGACTGATCCCTAGCTTCTGCTTTGTCTAATCTTTTATGCAATAGATTGACATTTGCATTCAAGACATTCAGCATATCCACCCATTCCGGTGTCGGCGTTGCCGATGGCGACCTGACATTCAAGCACTCCCCCTCCACATTAAGCGAGCCTTCCTCGTCAAACATGTCGACACACGCGTACCGACACTTCACACACACACAGGGAACCCCTTTCCTGAAGATAGTATCCCTGTCAAGGCCCTTTGGAGAGACAGAGAGAGAGTAAGCCAGCACACACCCCAGCGCAATAACCCTGGAGACCAACACAAATTGTTTTTCCCCAGCAGCGCTGTATAATATGTAAACCGCCAATTATGTCCCCCCCTCTCTTTTAAGCACCCTTTCACCGTGTGTAAGCAGGGAAGAGTCCGGGGAGCTTCCTCAGAGCAGTGCTGTGGAGAGAAAATGGCGCTGGTGAGTGCTGAGGGAGAAGCCCCGCCCCCTCAGGAGCCAGTGCACACCCAGAGTCCAAAACTTTTTTAAAGTGCCCTATCTCCTGCGGAGCCCGTCTATTCCCCATGGTCCTTACGGAGTCCCCAGCATCCTCTAGGACGTTAGAGAAATATAAAATACTCTTACATACATACATACATACATACATATATACAAGGCTGTTAACCAAACTGCACCAACATACATCTCTTCACTCATATTAAAATATCTCCATACCCGACCTCTCCGCTTTGCACAAGATCTGCGTCTCCCATCCACACGTATTATTTCTTCCCACTCAAAATTACAGGACTTTGGGGCTAATTCAGTAAGGATTGCAAATTCTGCAAATTAGCAGAATTTGTAATCCTTTTGTTAGCATGCTGGGGGCCGTCCAGCACGCTGACCACTGCCTCCAACCCCCTTCAACACGCCCCCGTTTGTGCCGCACCGCCCCTCGTTTGACAGGCTACGCCCCCGCAATGCTCCATCTCTGTCCTGGAAACGAAGAGTTTATGCAAGCGCCCGCCTCTGCCTGATTGACAGGCAGAGGCGATCGCATTTTTTTCTAATTTTTTGCGGTTGGATCGCACAATGTGATCCAACCTGAATGACCCCCTTTATCTGGGCTTCAACCACTCTGTGGAATGACCTCCCACACACAATAAGACTCACCTCTAGTCTGCAAACCTTTAAACGTTCCCTGAAAACTCACCTCTTCAGACAAGCCTATCAAATTCCAGACTCACCCACATAACCTTCAGTGTTTCCCTATCTAATTACATCCTCTCTGTGCAGTACACACAACCTAACATATCTTGTCTTTCTTTACTCTCACACCCTCCTGACACTTGGCCAACATGGGGGGTAATTCAGTTTTGATCGTAGATGTGCTAAATTTAGCACATCTACGATCATTTACTCAGACATGCGGGGGGGACGCCCAGCACAAGCTAATCCACCCCGCATGTCTGGCTCTGCCCCCTCCCCCAGCAAGGGTGCAAAAGCTTTCACCTGGCGAGTAGCTCCCTGCCTGTGCAACTCCTGCCCCCACAATGATCCGGACACACCTGTGTTGTCCGGACCGCGCCCTGCCAATAGCGTTTGAACACCACTGGCATGCCCCCTCCTGCCCCGCCTGTCAATCAGGTAGAGGCGATCGCATCCCAGAGATGCTGTTAGCATCTTACTGGGCTCTTGAGGTGTGCATGCACTTCACAGCAGCGATCCAGTCTGAATTACCCCCATTGCTGGGTGATCATATACAACCCATTAAGAATGTAGCAATCTTGTGGACCATTATGCAATGGGTAGCACCTATCCTGTGTATCAATGCCTATTTCCATATAGATAGTAAGCTTGCGAGCAGGGCCTTCCTACCTCTATGTCTGTTTTTGCCCAGTTTTGTTCTTTTACTGTTGTTCTAATTTTCTAATTATAAAGTGCAACAGAATATGCTGCGCTATATAAGAAACTGTTAATAAATAAATAAATAAATGACTGTGTCGACCTTTTCCAGGTGTCGACCTAGTCACTGTCGACCAATAGTGGTCGTCCTAATGACTGTCGACCTAGTTAAGGTTGACCCAATAATCCACACCCAGCCGTAAGTGCCAACACAACCAATACCATGGACAGCGGTTCCTCATAGGTGAACAGAGCATCAGGCTCATATAGCTCTAATGCAGGAGGATCAGTGTGTGGGATCCCTGGAACAGCTGCAACTAGTAGTACGCTATGAGTAGTAGACTAGTAGGATTCAGTATGAATTACCGGCGACCGTGATGCCAGCCGTCAGTATATAGACAGCGGCATCCCATGGAGCGGGGTGAGCACTGGAAAGCCCCTTGCGGGCTTGCTGCACTCGCCACGCTGCGGGCACGGTGGCTTGCAACAGGTTATATTCTTCCTCTATAGGTGTCGCGGACACCCACAGAGGGAGAATAGCCTGTGGTGCGCCTGTATTCCGGCAGCTGGATTTCACCACTGGCCGGGCTTCTGGCGTCGGGATCCCGACTAGCGGTATTTTAACTGCTTCCCGGCTAGTATTAGGCTCTGACAGGCTGGTCTGGTTGCAGTATAATTGGGGGATCCTGCAAATTGGGACCCTCCTGTCATAGCGGGGACACAGCATAAGCGGGTTTAGCATGAGCCTGAATTAACGAAGTGAATATGAGTCACAAAAAAACACCTAGGGGAATCCAGGCCCATGCTAGCAGTACTGGGGATGATCCCATCAATCCTGAGAAGTGGATGCTGGGGTAGTTATTGCAAGCAGTAAAATCAAATGCCTTTAAATATGTGGCAATACTGGCGTATGCCAATCCAGACTATAATCTACTTGGGTATGCCAGCGCTTAAGCACAGCGGGCCATTAAGAACTACGACATCCAGAGCTCGATGTTACCTGTAATGGAACATAGTAAAAGTACTAAAAAAAAAAAAATCATAACACTCACATCATATTAAAAGTACTTCACTTTAAATAAACATGCCCCAATCCCTCGTTCACCATTTTATTATAACCCGAACTCCTAAGGGATGCACTTTATCCTAGCAAAGGTGGGGAGCGTGGGTGCATTTCTCCTAGCAAATTCAGCCCTGTGCTTAATAGTCTGGGCTGTGTCCCACTATGACACGAGGGTACCCCAGATGTGTGCATCTCTGTTAAGGGCCCCATACACTAATGCGACCTCATGTCGCAGGTGACCCCGGCAGCCTCCCGGACGGCAGGATCGCATAAGATACATATGCGGTCCTTTTGATTACGATGTATCTTGTGCGATCCCAGCCAAGCCTGCGGGGTCCGACATATCGTGAGTGCAGCACAGTCAATCTAGGGGATCCGATCCGATACTCACGGGACCGCGCATCGGATCGGATTGAATGTAAAACACATCCGAAATGCCCGATTTCATCCGATATATCAGCCCGAATGGCTGAAATCGGGCATTATCTTTCTAGTGTATTGGGCCCTTTATAGTATGACTAGCCCAGCTTATCGTAGCCTGGCGCTGGTTGAGACTTTTGCAAACTATTCATCCTCTTGCATTAGCAGTAACAAGACTATGAGAGCTAAGGCTTAGACAACTTTTGTTGGTGGGGTGTATGCTGTTATTGTTTTACGACTGATTTAACACTGCAAAGATCAGTGATAATTCTAATCATGAACAAAGATCTTTGCACCAGTACTTCAGCACCCACAATAATCAAGCCTCCTCCATCTGTGTCCAGGTCTACCTCACTCACATGTACTGCCCTTACTGTATAGCCTCTCTGTGTAAAAAGTGCATCTTTGCACATAACTATTTATTTGGTATGTATGTGCAGTATGGAAATGTAGATTTTGTGCAAATTAAGACAGACGTACTTCCAAATTTACATAAGGCCCATGCTATGTAAAAAAAATAAAAAAATAAAAATGAAATGAGGCTAAACACCAGTGCTAATTTAATGTCTACATGGACCTGCTGAAATTTATGAAAGGTCTATTGTGTGCCACTGCAGGCGGAGTGACTATTGATGAGGGGGCATGACCAGTGTGGTGTGGGTGAGGTCTATATAGGGGTGTGGCCTGTGCTGTGGGTGTGACTATCTCCATGGAAGTCATAGCTAGCACCTACCTTCAACCACTTTATAATGGAGCTATAACAAGTAAAAGCTTGTGACCACCATATAATACAAAGAGCATCAGTGACCGCCATATAATACAGAAAAAGTTACAATCACCAAATTATAATACAGCGAGCATCGCAGTGACTGCCATATAATGCAGAAAGCATTACAATGACCTCCATATAATACACCAAGCATTCAAGTGACCTCCATACACTACAAAGAACTTTGCAATGAGTGCCACATAATATAGGGAACTCCAATGACCACCATAAAATGCAGAGGACATCACAGCTAGGTGGTGTGACATAGGGCAGTGTGGGATAAGACTGAGGGCAGATGACTCTGAGGAGACAGGAGTGTGCGGATAGGAGCGGAGGTCTGAGGCACAGGCAGTCTGGAATATTGCTAGACTGGGTGCTACTATGGGTGTGAGCAGGTTTATGAATGAAGGGACAGGGTGTAGGGGTAAGGTGAGGGTCTCTGGATGAAGGGACAGGGTGTATGGATGAGGTGACATTCATTGGATGGAGGGACAGGGTGTAGGAGTAATGTTATGTAGATGCAGAGACAGGGTGTATGTAGGCAGGGCTGTAACAAGGGGTGTGTGAGCGGTGAAGCCGCACAGAGCACAGGATCCTGTGGGCAGCCATCTCGCTGTCCCACAGTAGCTGCATTTGGCTTGCAGGGTGCTTGGAACCGCACCCTGCAACCACTAGCGCTATTGCTGTGCTCTACTTACCAGAGCCAGCAGCAGTGTCGGCAGCCCCACCCGTAGTGGTTAATGGTGGGATCAATGACAGACAGACACATATGACATGTATCCCTATAAACCCTACAGGCCATAAAATAAATATCGGTAAGCTTACACTGTACAAGAGGTGACGGGATGGTCAGCTGCATTTTATTTTCTATTTTTGAAAAATGTTTCCCTGTGATGTCAGGCCTGCCATCACTGGCCTTTATAAGTGTTCATATTAGAATAATATTGTCTGCTCAAGATATGTCTGTAAAATTTATAACCAGGCCTGAGTCATGTGTGTAAAGACGATACTCTGTGCAGGTAACACGATACTCTATGGGGGAAATTTACTAAGCTCCCGATTTTGACCGAGATGGCGTTTTTTCATCAAAGTGTCATCTCGGTAATTTACTAAGCACTAATCACGGCAGTGATGAGGGCATTCGTAATTTTTTGCAAGTTCAGGTAAAAAATTACAAATGAATACACCATCGGTCAAAACGCGGCTGTTTAAGTATGAATCTCGGTCATTTACTAAGAAGTGCAAAGCAAAAAACAAACAAACACTGCCGTGAAAAATTACAACTCGTAAAAAAGTGCTAAAAAAAAACAGACCTACTTTTTTTTTCCGTGATTGGATAGGCATGCAGGGATCCATGAGATCCGTGCATGTATATCAGTGGGAAGGGGTGGGAAAGTTGTTATTTTATTAAAAAAAATTGGTGGGGTCCCCCCTCCTAAGCATAACCAGCCTCGGGCTCTTTGAGCCGATCCTGGTTGCAGAAATATGGGAAAAAAAATGACAGGGGTTCCCCCATATTTAAGCAACCAGCATCGGGCTCTGCGCCTGGTCCTGGTCCCAAAAATACGGGGGACAAAAAGAGTAGGGGTCCCCCGTATTTTTAAAACCAGCACCGGGCTCCACTAGCTGGACAGATAATGCCACAGCCGGGGGTCACTTTTATATAGTGCCCTGCGGCCGTGGCATCAAAAATCCAACTAGTCACTCCTGGCCGGGGTACCCTGGGGGAGTGGGGACCCCTTCAATCAAGGGCCCCCCCCCCCCCAGCCACCCAAGGGCCAGGGGTGAAGCCCGAGGCTGTCCCCCCCCATCCAATGGGCTGCGGATGGGGAGGCTGATAGCCTTTGTTGTAAAAGAAAAGATATTGTTTTTAGTAGCAGTACTACAAGGCCCAGCAAGCCTCCCCCGCATGCTGGTACTTGGAGAACCACAAGTACCAGCATGCGACGGAAAAACGGGCCCGCTGGTACCTGTAGTACTACTACTAAAAAAATACCCAAAAAAAGACAAGACACACACACCGTGAAAGTATAATTTTATTACATACATACACACATACATACATACATACTTACCTTAAGTTCCCACGCAGGTCGGTCCTCTTCTCCAGTAGAATCCAAGGGGTACCTGTTGAAGAAATTATACTCACGAGATCCAGGGGTCCAGGCTCCTTGGGAAATCCAGGGGTAATCCACGTACTTGACAAAAAAAAAAAAACGGTGTCCCGACCACGAACTGAAAGGGGACCCATGTTTGCACATGGGTCACCTTTCCACGAATGCCAGAAAGCCACTCTGACTTCTGTCTAAGTGGGTTTCTTCAGCCAATCAGGGAGCGCCACGTTGTAGCACTCTCCTGATCAGCTGTGTGGTCCTGTCCTCACTGACAGGCAGCACACGGCAGTGTTACAATGTAGCGCCTATGCGCTACATTGTAACCAATGATGGGAACTTTCTGCCCTGCGGTTGACCTAAAGTGACGTCACCGCTGAGCAGAAAGTTCCCATCATTGGTTACAATGTAGCGCATAGGCGCTACATTGTAACACTGCCGTGTGCTGCCTGTCAGTGAGGACAGGACCACACAGCTGATCAGGAGAGTGCTACAACGTGGCGCTCCCTGATTGGCTGAAGAAACCCACTTAGACAGAAGTCAGAGTGGCTTTCTGGCATTCGTGGAAAGGTGACCCATGTGCAAACATGGGTCCCCTTTCAGTTCGTGGTCGGGACACCGTTTTGTTTTTTTTGTCAAGTACGTGGATTACCCATGGATTTCCCGAGGAGCCTGGACCCCTGGATCTCGTGAGTATAATTTCTTCAACAGGTACCCCTTGGATTCTACTGGAGAAGAGGACCGACCTGCGTGGGAACTTAAGGTAAGTATGTATGTATGTGTGTATGTATGTAATAAAATTATACTTTCACGGTGTGTGTGTCTTGTCTTTTTTTGGGTATTTTTTTAGTAGTAGTACTACAGGTACCAGCGGGCCCGTTTTTCCGTCGCATGCTGGTACTTGTGGTTCTCCAAGTACCAGCATGCGGGGGAGGCTTGCTGGGCCTTGTAGTACTGCTACTAAAAACAATATCTTTTCTTTTACAACAAAGGCTATCAGCCTCCCCATCCGCAGCCCATTGGATGGGGGGGGACAGCCTCGGGCTTCACCCCTGGCCCTTGGGTGGCTGGGGGGGGGGGACCCCTTGATTGAAGGGGTCCCCACTCCCCCAGGGTACCCCGGCCAGGGGTGACTAGTTGGATTTTTGATGCCACGGCCGCAGGGCACTATATAAAAGTGACCCCCGGCTGTGGCATTATCTGTCCAGCTAGTGGAGCCCGGTGCTGGTTTTAAAAATACGGGGGACCCCTACTCTTTTTGTCCCCCGTATTTTTGGGACCAGGACCAGGCGCAGAGCCCGATGCTGGTTGCTTAAATATGGGGGAACCCCTGTCATTTTTTCCCCCATATTTCTGCAACCAGGATCGGCTCAAAGAGCCCGAGGCTGGTTATGCTTAGGAGGGGGGACCCCACGCATTTTTTTAAATTATTTTACAGTGTTTAATTAAAAAATAAAATAAAAATAAACCCCAGCACGGATCACACAGATCCGGCCGAGATTGATTGTAAAAAAAGTCGGCAGTGTTTTGCTAATCACTGCCGTAAAAATAGGTAAAAAACCACGAATGACATCGACATCGGAAGAAAAGAAAAACCCGAATACGACAGCTTAGTAAATCCATCGTAATCAATTCAAAAAGTTGCAATTTTACACTGTCGATGTCATTCGTGATTGAACTTGGACATGAATTTGGAAAATACGAATCTTAGTAAATGTACCCCTATGTAGGGAACACGATACTCTATGCAGGGAACGTCATATGGGGGTAGTTACCTACTTACAACACTTCTATAAATTGAGCAAAATTGACAATGAAGACATTGTATACCCCTTGCTGTGGATGGAGCTGTTCTCTTTCTTGGGTGATAAATAGAATAAAATCCTCCTTTCCGCATGTTCTCTCTTTGGTGATAAAAATAATAGTTTGAAAAAAATGGATCCCATTCCCAAGAAACTCTACATTGTGCCCCACTGCTCCCTATACTACCACCAACACAAATCTTACAAGCTTACTTCTCTCATAACGTTAGCTGGGCTAAAGATGTGGTACTGGTGCTGACACAAATAGGACTAGATAGATATACGTGGCTGAGCAAGGATATTACTGACAGAGAAATGTATGAGTGCAGGATTGCTTCTTAAATAGTGTAATCATTATGGAGAAGCAGAGACAACTGGAGAGCAGTATACAATAACAACGCAACGTTATAAACAGACATACCAAGCACCAGGAAGAAACATGCAGCAAGAACGGACATATGCATCTGCTGCACATTGGAACCGATTCAGTAAGGATTGCAAATTCTGCTAAGTAGAAGAATTTGCAATCCTTTTGATTGCATGCTGGGGGCCGCCTATCACAGGGCAAGGCCGCCCAGCATGCTATCCGCCCAGTAGGCCCTGCGTATGCGCCCACATCCTTTTTGTAATTTTTGTGGTTGATAGGGCCCATTGTGCCAAAAACTCCACAAAACTAGCTAAAAGTACGGACAGAGGTTGATTGGAAACACGTAGGTTTAGTAAATGTGGTCTATTGTTTTCCCAACAGGCTATTCTGATTGATAAAAATAAACTTTTTAAAATAGCTGGAGATGTGTAATAGCACATTTCTCCTACCTGCCCCGTTTCTCTGTGAAATTCCTCAGGTGTGCCGGATTGTTCACTAGTGTCAGAGTCTTCATCCAATTGGCTGTCTAAGGGTGAAACACAAGTTTTAGTGCTTTCAAAAACGATGGGCCTGATTCAGAGGCGGACCCAATGCAACGTTTGCGGATCTCAGCAATGTTTTTTGGACTGTGTACGTGTCACATTGGCTCAGCACACGCGAGACGATTGATTAGCGACGTCAGTCTAGCTTGTCAACTGCAGGCGTGTCCCACCCAGTAACTGTAAAATCATTCCCAGCTGTACTGGCCACGGCGTCTTAGTTCTGACGGTCATTCTGAACAACCAATAAGGTTGCTCAGAAGTCTGATGTTACGACCAGTTGAGACTTTTATACGTAAGTCTCTGTACAAATACCTGCCGCTGCAGCATTAGCATATTTCTGAAGATCCGCTGAGTATGGGATTACAGTAGCGATGGCACTTGCATCCACCTCTCAATCAGCCCTTTTTTCAGTAAAGCAAACGTTAACATTTTTTTTAAATCTTTTTAGATTATTTTACGTTTGGAAAAGCAGGAATACATAACAATTGATGGGAAAAGCGTATAGTCCAGTATATCTACTGCATTGGGCAGAAATCCAGGATAATAATTCCGCTTATGCTCTTTAATAAATAGAAACTATTTGCATGTTTATGACCAACACACGAACTGCGGCTTTTTTGACTATTGGGGTATATGCAATTGCGGTCGAATTGCCGCAAATGTCGAAAAACGGGGCATTTTCGACACAAAAAAATGATTCGACAATGCAATACAGTACTTTTCGACAAAAAAACGGCCGTTTCAAATTCGACTTTTTGCAATTCGACAGTTGTCAAATTCGACATGTCTGCAATGGTAAAAATGCGGCTTTTCGACAAAAGTGTATTCAATTGAAGAATGTCGATTCGACAACAGTGCTTTTCGACAGTCATTTTGTCAATTTTTTTTTTTTGTGTTTTTATGCTAATAGCATATCTATCTATATTAGTAGGGATTATGTACTTGGTTTGTCTATTAGGAGCCACAAGTATTATTTATATATTTTTTAAAAGAATATATATTTTTTTTAACTGACTAAAATAATATGGAGAGATCAGAGCATGTTTTTCAGTGGGAAGGGGTGGGAATGTGTAAAAAATCCTGGAAAAAAATGCGTGGGGTCCTCCCTCCCAAGCATAACCAGCCTCGGGCTCATTGAGCCGGTCCCGGTTGTAAAAAGACGGGGGGGAAATTGACAGGGGATCCCCCGTATTTTAACAACCAGCACCGGGCTCTGCGTCCGGTCCTGGTGCAAAAAGTACGGGGGGACAAAAGACGTAGGGGTCCCCCGTATTTTTAACACCAGCACCGGGCTCCACTAGCTGGAGAGATAATGCCACAGCCGGGGGACACTTTTATACCGGTCCCTGCGGCCGTAGCATTAAATCCCCAACTAGTCACCCCTGGCCGGGGTACCCTGGAGGAGTGGGGACCCCTTAAATCAAGGGGTCCCCCCCTCCAGCCACCCAAGGGCCAAGGGTGAAGCTCGAGGCTGTCCCCCCATCCAAGGGCTGAGGATGGGAGGCTGAAAGCCTTGTGTCAAAATAAAGAATATTGTTTTTTTGTAGCAGAACTACAAGTCCCAGCAAGCCTCCCTCGCAAGCTGGTACTTGGAGAACCACAAGTACCAGCATGCGGGGGGAAACAGGCCCGCTGGTACCTGTAGTTCTACTGCAAAAAAATACCCAAATAAAAACAGTACACGCACACCGTGAAAGTAAAACTTTATTACATACATGCACGCCAACACACACATACTTACCTATGTTCACACGCCGACTCGGTCCCCTTCACCAGTAGAATCCATGGGGTACCTGAAAATAAAATTATACTCACCAAAATCCTGTGTAGATCTGTCCTCTTCTACTTGTAATCCACGTACTTGGCAAAATAATAAAACGCATTACCCGGACCACGCACTGAAAGGGGTCCCATGTTTACACATGGTACCCCTTTCCCCGACTGCTGAGACCCCCCGTGACTCCTGTCACAGAGGGTCCCCTTCAGCCAATCAGGGAGCGCCACGTCGTGGCACTCTCCTGACTGGCTGTGCGCGTCTGAGCTGTCAGACGGCGCATAGCACTATGCCGCTCCATTATCTTCAATGGTGGGAACTTTGCGGTCAGCGGTGAGGTTACTCGCGGTCAACCGCTGACCGCAAGGGGTGTGTGACTGTCGAATTGTGTCGAATTAAAAAACGGTCGAATTCCAGCTGCAATTCGACCGCAATTGCATATACCCCTATAGCTTTTTCATGTTTTAGTTTAATCAAGCAAATGCTATACTGTATGACGCTATTTACAGTAGGTGTTTGTCTTAGGGTGGAACTAGAGCGACGGCCGGTTGTCTTGATGGTCTGGCCGAATTCACTTTGCTCCGGGCCATGTGAAATTGGCTTTACACACGACATGATGTAATAAACGATTGGACTTGCAGCACGGTCGACCAAAAGATGTTGCATGTGACCAGCAGGAACACACAACGATTTGTAATTCCAATATGGCAAATCGTTCCGATATCGTTCTAGTGTGTACCCACCCTTAGTAACATTTGATAAGATAACTTTTTCCAAAGAAAAATATGGAATAGTCCAAAATTGCTACAATGTGGAACAAAGATGGCAGCCTCCTCCGAGATCACTTGCTGTTAGCAAGGGTAACAATCTGGAAATTAATAGTATACACAATAAGCTTTGATGGTATAGTGTACTGTTTAAATTGTAACCGTGTGCCACAGGAAAAATTATTTGCTTATATATCTATAAATCTATTCAACGTATCGTGAGCTTTGTTTAGCCATTCAATTTATCCATCTATTGCAACACAGAGTGTCCTCATACACCTACTGTTTCTCCGCAATACTGCGTGGGATAACTGGCACGTCTTATATGCCACGCTATGATGCATCATGGCATACTAAGAGGCAGATTCAGACCTGGACGCTGCTACGGCAGTGGTCGCAGACTGAAGTCTGGTATAGTGTGCGCACGCGCAGCACCCGCACTGCGCTTGTGCACACAGTGAGATGCAACGGCATCTCACTTCTGCGATCACCTCTTCCTGACTGACAGGCAGAGGTGGTCGTAGGGCAGGAGGTGGCATTGTGGTAGCATTGGGGGGGGACGAGGCCCAGACAACGCAGGCATGTCCGGATCGTTTGTGGGGCGGGCCGTGGCAGCTATGTGATGTCCCTGCAACCCTTAACACTGCGTGTAGCCATCTGCTTCACGGCTAGGCTGCGCAGGCAGAGGGCTACTCGAATCATGCGAGAGCATCGCTGCTTGCATGCACCAAGTAGCTCACGCAGTAGATTGAGGCAGCGCTGTAGCGAGCCAGTTGCAAGACAGCAGCCGTCATGTGGACATTCTGTATAATGTAAGGACTGCAGCTGGCAGTTACCACATATTTATACGGGTTGGGTATGGAATCCCCGGCGGTCAAAATACTAATGCCGGAATCCTGTCAGAATGCTGGCAGGGGGGGGGCGACCGGGCTACGTTCGCCACGCTGTGGGCTTGGTGGCTTGCCACAAGTTCTATTCCCACTTCATGGCGTGGACACCCAGGAGTGGGAATAGCTGTGGCGGCACTGCCGCCATTCTGGTCGGGATTCCGACCGCCGGGATTCCAACTACATCCCATTTATACGCTGATGATTTTTTTGCCCCTTCATTGTTGTTCAACAATTTAGAAAATCTAAGTATTCTGCACATTCTCTGTCCAAGTACGTACAGTACAGTCAATAGGTGAAAATGTCACTAGCCGTGAATAGGTATACACTGACTGGCCCGAGAGTGGCTGCTCTGCCCAATTAGCGCTGTCCTAGTTATTCCTATTGACTGTCAGTGACAATTCTCAGCATCAGGCTAAAGGTTCCGTGTATTGTTATTTTACTGGGTCTAGCGCGCCGGCAACGAATGGCATTAACTGATTAAATATGGAGACCAGGTACTGTTAAAATAGAATGAGACAAACAGACAATAGAACTCTAGCAAGCAAGAATATTTAATCTACATCTAAGATAGAAATGTTGACAGAACAAAATCTGTACATAAAACTTACTGTTTGCAGCCTTCGCTTGTTCCTTATGCTCTGCACAAAAAGCACTGTCATAGGGCAAGAAACAATGAACAAATGAATGTGCTAATATCAGTCACGGTACACTATGAGCTAAGTGATGTAGAGTATATGAACAAAGTCACATAAATCTAGGAAAACAATAAAGAGATCTTGGAAAATGTTTGACGTTTACAGGAAAATATCAGACACACACTGGTCACCTGCCTTTTTAAAACTTAATTGTATAAAAGTTATCTAGGACTAGATATTTATAATACCATCAGTATACATATGTACCTGACATCATCTAATTTGTATAACATAAAGGGCTAAATATTACAGCCTCTGAGTTGCCGGAGGTGCAGGATTTTCTGCGAGTCTGCCCGTTTTTTTTTTTAAAGCGCCAATCATTTACATGGCAAAACCAACCTGGAAAGTCCCACACCTCTGACAACTTGGAGGCTATTACATTTAGCCCAAAGGCTTTGTCTCATTTATTTTTTTAAGTACTGTTTGGGCATCCTAAAAAAAAATAAAAAATAAAAATAGGAATTTTATACCTTCCGGTAATTTCTGTTAGTCCGTAGTGGATACTGAGGAACTGTACTTTAGTACCTTGGGGTATAGATCGGGTCCATTGGAGCCTGGCACTTTAAAACCTTTAGTGTGTGTATGTGTGTGCTGGCTCCTCCCCTCTATGCCCTTCCTACCAGACTCAGTCTAGGAAAACTGTGCCCGAGGAGACGGACATACCACGAGAGAAGGAATAAACACAACAGCGGTGAGGCAACAAGACAACACAACCATAACCAAAAGGAGAGCGCTAACCAGAACAGAGGATAGCAACACCAACCCAACCAGGATGGAACAGCTATCCCAACAACCTAAAGGAACCTAAACGGCGGACCAACCAAATACTTACTCAAGTAAGCAGTAATCGAAGCACTGAGACGGGCGCCCAGTATACACTACGGACTACGAGAAAAGGAATTACCGGTAGGTATTAAATTCCTATTTTCTCTAACGTCCTAGTGGATAATGGGGAACTGTACTTTAGTACCATGGGGAAGTCCCAAAGCCACCAAACGGGTGGGAGAGTGCCGAGACCCCTGTAAAACCGCCTGACCAAACTGAAGGTCATCCCTGGCCAAGGTGTCGAACCGATAGAATTTCACTAAAGTGTTAGAACCAGAGTAGCAGCTCGGCACAACTGCAAGGCCAAGACACCCCGGGCAGCCGCCCAGTAAAAGCCCACAGACCTCGTCGAGTGGGCCTTAATAGACGTCAGCAAAGGCAGAGCCGTCGAAGTATAGGCCTGTTGAATGGTCAACCTGAGCCAACGTGTAATGGATTGCTTGAAAGCCAGACAACCAATCTTGGTGGCATCATAAAGGACAAACAGCGAATAAGATTTCCGATAACGAGCCGTCCTCTTGACATAAATCTTCAGAACCCTCACTACATCCAAGGACTCTGGCCCAATGGAAGTGTCAGACAACACCAGAACCACAATGGGTTGATTGACATGAAAAGCTGAAACCACTTTTAGCAAAAACTAAGGACAGGTCCCGAGTTCCACCCTGTCTTCATAAAAAAACAAATAAGGGCTCTTACAGGATAAGGCCCCCCAATACAGGCATGTCTTGCAAACGCCAATGCTAATAACATCACCGTTTTCCGGATAAGAAATGTTAACTCCACCCTATGTAAGGGTTCAAACCAGTCAGATTGAAGAAAGGACAGAACCACATTGAGATCTCATGGAGCCGTGGGAGGTACGAAAGGCGGTTGCATATGAAGAACTCCTTTGAGGAAAGTATGAACTTCCGGCAACAATGCAAGTTTCTGGAAGAAAATAGAGAGCGCCAAAATCTGGACTTTGATGGAGCCTAAACGTAGGCCCATATCCACACCCGCTTGCAGGAAAAGTAGAAAACGACCAATTCTAAATTCCACGTGAGACACCTTTCTACTTTCACACCAGCAAACATACTTCTTCCAAATACGATGATAATGTTTTGACGTCACCATCTTCCTGACTTGGACCAAGGCGGAAATAACCCGGAAGGGAAGACCCTTTCTTGCTAGAATCTCCCTCTCAACTTCCAAGCCATCAAACGTAGCCGCTATAAGTCTGGATACACGAACGGACCTTGTTAAAGAAGATCCTTTTGGAGCGGTAGAGGCCAGGGATCCTCCAGAGTCATGGTTAGGAGGTCCGAGTACCACACCCGTCGAGGACAATCCGGGGCAATTAGAATTGCCTGAATGCTTTCCCTTCTTAGTCTTTTAGAACTGTTGGGATTAGCGGTAGAGGAGAGAACAGGTACACAACTGGTACGTCCATGGCGTCGTCAGCGCATCCACTGCTACAGCCTACGGATTCCTTGTTCTGGAAAAAAAGGATTTTGGTACTTACCAGGTAAATCCTTTTCTTTGAATCCATAGGGGGCACTGGAGTACTCTTGGGATATGGACGGTGCGTAGCAGGGAAGGCACATTTAAATATTTAAATGAGCAACCCTCCTCTTCCTTCCTCCATACTCCCAGGGTCCTCAGTGTTTTTTACTGAGCCGAATAGGAGCGACAGAGAAGTGAACAATGGAGAATTACATATAACATTATAAAATAACGGACAACAATAAAGTTGACACATAACGTTACTGACAACTAAACAGATGACACCATAACCGATAGAACTTGAAACTTTGAACCAGTCGGTGAGAATGTGTTACCATAAGATCCCCTGAACTTACCACAAACCAGGTAAAACTGCTCTGGGTGGGCATCCAGTGCCCCCTATGGATTCAAAGAAAAGGATTTACCTGGTAAGTACCAAAATCCTATTTTCTTTTTCATCCACTAGGGGTCACTGGAGTACTCTTGGGACGTACCAAAGCTTCCCCCGTGGGCAGGAGAGCTGTTTGGCACCTGTAACACTAGGCGACCAAAGCTAGAAGCTGATGCTGCAAACGTATCAAACATGTAAAAGCGCACAAACGTGTGCACTGCTGACCATGTAGCTGCACGGAAAAGCTGCGTCGTAGAAGCCCCACGACCAGCTGCCCATGAAGTACCCCCAGAACGTGTGGAATGAGCTGTTACTAATGTAGGCGGCTGTAACCTAGCATAAAGGTAAGCCTGACGTATGGTCAGTTTAATCCATCTGAATAAGGTCTGCTTAGAAGCTGGCCAACCCATATTGGCAGTATTATAGAGAACCAACAACGTATCCATCTTACGAACTGTAGACGTTCGGGATACATAAACGCGTAATGCGCGTGCCACATCCAAAGTTCCAGACTTTCCTGTTAACACAGGAACTACTATTGGTTGACTGATGTGAAAAAGATGACACTACCATTGGCAAGAAAGCGGGATTTGTCCGAAGTTCCGCTCTGTCATCATGAAACACCAAATACGGTGGCTTGCATAACAAGGCACCCAAATCTGAAACACGCCCTGCCGAAGCTAAGGCTAGAAGAAAAATAGTTTCCCCAGTGAGAAACTTAATATCCACTTGTTGAAAGGGTTCAAAATATGAAGACTGTAAGAAATCTAAAACCAGAATCAAGTTCATGGCGCTGTAGGTGGAATGAATGGAGGCTGTACTCTGAGGAAACCTTGCAGAAAAGTGTGTACAGACGGCAATAGAGCCCAAACGTCTTTGAAAGTAAATTGACAAAGCAGATACCTGAACCTTTAGTGTAGATAAACGCAGTCCTCCATCTAACCCCGTCTGCAGAAATAACAAAAGACGGAATAACTTGAAAGATGATGTCTGAAACTTCCGAGCTTCACACCAACCTATATAGGCACGCCAAACTCTGTAATAATGAGCTGCCGTAACTGGCTTACTAGCACGTAACATGGTTGGTATAACCGATTCTGGAATGCCGTCCCTACTTAAGAGGGCGGCTCAACAGCCACCCCGTCAAACGCTGCCGCGCTAAATCAGGGTAAAGGAACGGACTCTGTTGTAACAGGTCCAGACGTAGTAGGAGCGGCAAGGATCGTCTGCGAGTAGTCCGCGGAGATCCGAGAACCAAGCTCTCCGAGACCAATGAGGCGCTACTAGTATGACTGTGGCGGCCTCTCTTGTGATCCGTTTTAGCAACCGAGGGAGGAGCGGAACGGTGGAAATAGATACATGAGGCTGTACGGCCACGAGATTGTGAAAGCATCCGCCGCCCCTGCCGTTGGATATCGCGTTCTGGACACATACTGGGGCGTTTGGTGATTGTGGCGAGATGCCATCAGGTCCACTTGAGGGTAACCCCCCCTCTGGACCAGCATGTGAAACACTTCTGGATTTAATGCCCATTCTCCCGGATGAAAATCCCGACGGCTGAGATAATCCGCCTCCCAGTTGTCCACTCCCGGAATGAACACTGCCGACAATATCACTTGGTGATGCTCGGCCCAATTGAGGATTCGAGCTACTTCCCGCATTGCCACGCGGCTTCTCGTTCCTCCTTGTTTGTTGATGTACGCGACCGCCGTCGCGTTGACTGACTACACCTAGACAGTCTGAGACCGAAGCATGTGCACTGCTTGCCGTAGCGCACTGTAAATTGCCCGGAGTTCCAGGACATTTATAGACAGCAATCTTTCGTGATCCGCCCAGAGACCCTGGAGCTGACAATTTTGAACTACAGCTCCCCAACCTCTGAGGCTCGCGTCCGCCGTTAGAATTATCCAATTCCAGGCGCCGGATCGTTTTCCTGCGGTTAGATTGTGTACCTTGAGCCACCAGAGTAGAGATACTCTGACCCGTGGCGACAACCTCACCCTGTGGTGAGTCTGCAGATGCGAGCCCGACCACTGTGCGAGCACATCCAGTTGAAAAGGACGTGAGTGAAAACTTCCGAACTGAAGCGCTTCGAAAGCCGTCACCATTGTGCCTAAGAGGCGAATGCACAAAAGTACCAAGACTGTGCGTGGTACCAGATGACGAATACTCTGTACTTTCTGTTCTGGTAGATAATTCCTTGATCTACCGTATCGAGAATCATTCCCAGGAATTGAAGTCGTCGAGACGAATTTAGATGTGATTTCTTGAAGTTGACAATCCCACCGTGCTGAACCAGTACATTGTACGTTAGTAATGTATTTAGGAGTCTTTGTCGAACTGGAGCTGTGATGTAGAAGGTTATCTAAGCACAGAACCATTATCACCACCCGGGATCTGAGAATAACTTATCACAGACATCAGCCTTGTGACAACCCGAGGCGCTGATGAGAAACCAAACAGGAGAGCTTGAATGGTGGACTGCCAACGTTTAAGTATGCCAGATGTAGTGGCAAAATTTTGAACGCGTAAGAACGCATCCTTGAGTTTTTAGGGAGAATATGATTACAGTGGTTGTAAACCTGCAATCACTGATCGCATGAATTCCACTGATTGAGCCTCTTTCGGTTTAATATGGAATATAACAGTCGGCCGGCTGCGGTACTACAAACAAAATTGAAATAACCTTGAATCTATGAGAGACTGAATAGCGGTCTATAGAGCTGCCCTTTGTGTCCTCTGACACAGGTTGGCTAGTTTTGGATCTAGCCTTGACAAACCACCGCAAAGGTGGTAGACAATGGAACTCTATGTGTGATTGACACTAATTATGTTACCGCAGATCTGTGGATTTGAGTAATAATGTCGAATGAGACATCAGAAGAAATGCTCGCCCAAAAGAAGGAACAAGGCAATTAAAAACTTGCCATGCCATTGGCTTGACAGCAGCCGTTGTGTCCGAACGACAATTAAACCACCTTCTCGACCACGTGTAGTCATGTCGTGTGTTGTAGGACCTACTGGAAAAGACTGAGGTTTAAAAGATTTGAACCCTGGTGCAGTTTTCCTTGTAAGAACTGTAAATAGACTCTCATGCTGGAGCGTGAAAACTTTAACTTCTTAATTTAGGAGTAAATAACACATTTTCGCGTAAGGCCACGCAAAGCGTCCGTCAACCACAAAGAGAACTAACATGGCTGACATCTATAGCAGACATGCGGAAATCCTCAGGCGATATACCAATGTGAGTAACAAGCCGTCGAAACTGTTCTGAGGCCAGAACTGGCTATTAACTACGTTATTTATGCGACTATAACGTCGGTAACCCAAACACCAACTACAGCATAGACATTGCCTTTAGCATAGCTTGAATGTCCACTCTGACTAGTCATTAAGTGTAGTTGTAGGTGGGACCTGGAAAGATTTGACACCCAGAAATGTTGTCATAGACTCTGGTATAGTGAATGGCTTAATAATAGAATTAGAACAATGGACACACACACACATACCCGCACAGGCGCTCGCTGCGTTCTATCTTATAGAAACGCTTGCATTTGAAATAGGTTCCTTAGTGGCATTAAAACTTAGAACCTTGCGTCTGGCATTGAATCGTTTTGTACCACACAGCCGATGTTAGCATGCGCCCTCTGATGGGTACTATTTATTTATATTTATCATCAGCCATTCACACAGCGCACACACACTCCGCAGCGCTCCCACAGAGAACACATGACCCTCCAGAAGAGTATGTGACTTTGTTATAAACAGTTAGATGTAGCCGCCCAAATAGGATTAGTATAGATGTCCGATGCGGACTGGTATTCCCACTGTGCACGTGGATTCCCTTAGATATCTTAAGTAACGTGTACATAAACTATAAAAGTATTGCTGCATACCTTCCTGTGACAGAAAATTCCTAACACCACCCCTGCTTCTCTAGTGGGGAAGTGTTGTAGGACCGCAGAAACATGTCCTGGATAAAGAAACAGGAAATTGAGTTAAAATGGTGTCCAGCCATGTGCGTAGTGCCATGTGCTTCCACCATATGTTATTTTATTTTTATTAACTTCAATCAGATGGGACATGCAAAAATTGAGATAAAACTCAGTTTTGCTCCTCTCCACGGAAATCTTTAGTAAAAGGCGAAAGATTTGTTCGTTCCGAAGAGAAACCAGAGCATAAGAAAAAATAAACAATACAAATCAATTTCCAACTTACAGTAATGTTAGTCACAACAGATCAGGTATACATTACATATTACCGCCTATATCTGCAAGATATACATATGTAATATACTTCCTACGTATATATGACATACTACAACATCTACATGCCATCTATACATCTGTAATAAATCACCATGCATATATTAGATACTACAACATATGCATATTATCCATAACATATGCATGCAATCGGGACCTGTACATATGAGATACTCTCCTGCTTACGAGACAGGCGCTTTAACCACTAAGCCACCACAACACATCGGGTATAATCATCCCCCCCCTGTGTCCCGCGAATTCCCCATGTGCAGCCATAGTGCTCTCCCGTTTCCCACTGACATAGCTAGCGGAAGGGAGCCGGAGAGCAGCGGGGGACGGATGCAGAAGCCCAGCGACGGCAGCCTGTCTGTCCGCGGCTGGGCTGAATAGCGGGCAGCGGGAGCGCACTGTGATCAGTGCGCGACCGCTGAGCACAACGTGCGGCCTGACTGTATGTAGCGGCGGCCAGCGGGGAGCATGGAGCGGGCGGCCATCGTGGTGTCCGTAGCGGCGGCCAGCGGGGAGCATGGAGCGGGCGGCCAGCGGCGGAAGACCACGCTCCCAGCACCTGCTGTGTGTCTGGGAGCGTGCAGTACTGGGGGAGTGCACTAACCTTGCGGAAGCTGTGGAAGCTAACCGCATGTAGCCTCCTCCTTCGTCTTGCGGCAGCAGCGCTGAAAGCGCCTGTTAGAAAAAATATGACTCCTCTGAAATCTCCTCCACCCAGCGTGTACATGTGGAGGAGATGGCCGCTCAATCCCGGACCCTCACTTCTCTGTAAGTGGGGAAGGGACCGCATGTTGCCTGGCTGACACGGCCGTGCTTTTCCTACAAGCGCCCATGTGTCAGCAGCGGCTGGAGGCAGTACAATCCCGGACCCACACTTCTTAGTAAGTGGGGAAGGTATTGTCTGTAAAATCAAAATCAAAAATAAAAGTGTAAAAAGTAAAATAAAAAATTGAGCTTTCAGCTCATGATGTGCTTCCCTGAGGCACATAAAAAACACTGAGGATCCTGGGAGTATGGAGGAAGGAAGAGGAGGGTTGCTCATTTAAATATTTAAATGTGCCTTCCCTGCTACGCACCGTCCATATCCCAAGAGTACTCCATTGACCCCTAGTGGATGAACAAGAAAGTAACGATATAGCTTCTTGCTGAGATGAGAAGCCATCAGATCAATCTGCGGACAGTCCCACCGGTGAATTAACTGTTGAAACAACTGGGGATGTAGGCCCCATTCCCTCGTATGGAGGTTGTGTCTGCTGAGGAAGTCCGCTACCTAGTTGTCTATTCCTGGAATGAATATGGCTGAGATGGCCCTTGCGTTGGCCTCTGCCCAGAGGAGGATTATTGACACTTCTCGCATCACTGCTCTGCTTCTTGTTACCCCTTGTCGGTTTATGTATGGCACCGCCGTGGCGTTGTCCGATTGAACCTGGATCGCCCGATCACTCAAGAAATGGGAAACTTGCAGAAGGGCATTGTAAATTGCCCTGACTTCCAGGACGTTTATCAGCAGAGTAGATTCCTGAACTTGACCATATTTCCTGGAACTGGGCCCCTTGGGTCACAGCACCCCAACCCCGGAGGCTGGCATCCATGACTGGATATTGAAATTCCTGCCTTCCACCAGGGAAGGAACTTGTAGCCACCAAAATAGAGAAATCCGGGCTTTCGGAGATAAGGTCACTTCCTGATGCATGTGAAGGTGAGACCCCGACTATTTGTCCAGCAGATCCAGCTGAAATGGCCGGGCATGAAATCTGCCGTATTGGACTGCCTCGTAAGCAGCAACCATCTTGCTTAGCAAACGTATGCAAAGATGTATGGACACCTTGCGAGGATGGAGCACTGAGCGGACCAAAGCCTGGATAGCCAAGGCGATGTCCATCGGAAGAAACACCTTTTGAGACACTGGGGTAAATTTACTAAGATTCGTAATTTCCGAAAAAAGGTCAAAGTTCAATCACGAATGACATCGACAGTGTAAAACTGCAACTTTTTGAATTGATTACGATGGATTTACTAAGCTGTCGTATTCGGGTTTTTCTTTTCTTCCGATGTCGATGTCATTCGTTTTTTTTTACCTATTTTTACGGCAGTGATTAGCAAAACACTGCCGTTTTTTTTTACAATCAATCTCGGCCGGATCTGTGTGATCCGTGCTGGGGTTCTTATTTTTTTTTTTTTTAATTAAACAATGTAAAATCCCAAAAAAAAATGCGTGGGGTCCCCCCTCCTAAGCATAACCAGCCTCGGGCTCTTTGAGCCGATCCTGGTTGCAGAAATATGGGGAAAAAAATGACAGGGGTTCCCCCATATTTAAGCAACCAGCATCGGGCTCTGCGCCTGGTCCTGGTCCCAAAAATACGGGGGACAAAAAGAGTAGGGGTCCCCCGTATTTTTAAAACCAGCACCGGGCTCCACTAGCTGGACAGATAATGCCACAGCCGGGGGTCACTTTTATATAGTGCCCTGCGGCCGTGGCATCAAAAATCCAACTAGTCACCCCTGGCCGGGGTACCCTGGGGGAGTGGGGACCCCTTCAATCAAGGGGTCCCCCCCCCCAGCCACCCAAGGGCCAGGGGTGAAGCCCGAGGCTGTCCCCCCCCATCCAATGGGCTGCGGATGGGGAGGCTGATAGCCTTTGTTGTAAAAGAAAAGATATTGTTTTTAGTAGCAGTACTACAAGGCCCAGCAAGCCTCCCCCGCATGCTGGTACTTGGAGAACCACAAGTACCAGCATGCGACGGAAAAATGGGCCCGCTGGTACCTGTAGTACTACTACTAAAAAAATACCCAAAAAAAGACAAGACACACACACCGTGAAAGTATAATTTTATTACATACATACACACATACATACATACTTACCTTAAGTTCCCACGCAGGTCGGTCCTCTTCTCCAGTAGAATCCAAGGGGTACCTGTTGAAGAAATTATACTCACGAGATCCAGGGGTCCAGGCTCCTCGGGAAATCCAGGGGTAATCCACGTACTTGACAAAAAAAACAAAACGGTGTCCCGACCACGAACTGAAAGGGGACCCATGTTTGCACATGGGTCACCTTTCCACGAATGCCAGAAAGCCACTCTGACTTCTGTCTAAGTGGGTTTCTTCAGCCAATCAGGGAGTGCCACGTTGTAGCACTCTCCTGATCAGCTGTGTGGTCCTGTCCTCACTGACAGGCAGCACACGGCAGTGTTACAATGTAGCGCCTATGCGCTACATTGTAACCAATGATGGGAACTTTCAGCTCAGCGGTGACGTCACTTTAGGTCAACCGCAGGGCAGAAAGTTCCCATCATTGGTTACAATGTAGCGCATAGGCGCTACATTGTAACACTGCCGTGTGCTGCCTGTCAGTGAGGACAGGACCACACAGCTGATCAGGAGAGTGCTACAACGTGGCACTCCCTGATTGGCTGAAGAAACCCACTTAGACAGAAGTCAAAGTGGCTTTCTGGCATTCGTGGAAAGGTGACCCATGTGCAAACATGGGTCCCCTTTCAGTTCGTGGTCGGGACACCGTTTTGTTTTTTTTGTCAAGTACGTGGATTACCCCTGGATTTCCCGAGGAGCCTGGACCCCTGGATCTCGTGAGTATAATTTCTTCAACAGGTACCCCTTGGATTCTACTGGAGAAGAGGACCGACCTGCGTGGGAACTTAAGGTAAGTATGTATGTATGTGTGTATGTATGTAATAAAATTATACTTTCACGGTGTGTGTGTCTTGTCTTTTTTTGGGTATTTTTTTAGTAGTAGTACTACAGGTACCAGCGGGCCCGTTTTTCCGTCGCATGCTGGTACTTGTGGTTCTCCAAGTACCAGCATGCGGGGGAGGCTTGCTGGGCCTTGTAGTACTGCTACTAAAAACAATATCTTTTCTTTTACAACAAAGGCTATCAGCCTCCCCATCCGCAGCCCATTGGATGGGGGGGGACAGCCTCGGGCTTCACCCCTGGCCCTTGGGTGGCTGGGGGGGGGGACCCCTTGATTGAAGGGGTCCCCACTCCCCCAGGGTACCCCGGCCAGGGGTGACTAGTTGGATTTTTGATGCCACGGCCGCAGGGCACTATATAAAAGTGACCCCCGGCTGTGGCATTATCTGTCCAGCTAGTGGAGCCCGGTGCTGGTTTTAAAAATACGGGGGACCCCTACTCTTTTTGTCCCCCGTATTTTTGGGACCAGGACCAGGCGCAGAGCCCGATGCTGGTTGCTTAAATATGGGGGAACCCCTGTCATTTTTTTCCCCATATTTCTGCAACCAGGATCGGCTCAAAGAGCCCGAGGCTGGTTATGCTTAGGAGGGGGGACCCCACGCAATTTTTTTTGAAAAAATAATCACTTTCCCACCCCTTCCCACTGATATACATGCACGGATCTCATGGATCCGTGCATGCCTATCCAATCACGAATAAAAAAAGCAGGTCTGTTTTTTTTTAGCACTTTTTTACGAGTTGTAATTTTTCACGGCAGTGTTTGTTCTTTTTTTGCTTTGCACTTCTTAGTAAATGACCGAGATTCATACTTAAACAGCCGCGTTTTGACCGATGGTGTATTCATTC
Organism: Pseudophryne corroboree; assembly: GCF_028390025.1. Lineage (NCBI taxonomy): Eukaryota > Metazoa > Chordata > Amphibia > Anura > Myobatrachidae > Pseudophryne > Pseudophryne corroboree. The sequence goes on from NC_086445.1 coordinate 169,464,380, forward strand.
GTAATTTTTTACCTGAACTTGCAAAAAATTACGAATGCCCTCATCACTGCCGTGATTAGTGCTTAGTAAATTACCGAGATGACACTTTGATGAAAAAACGGCATCTCGGTCAAAATCGGGAGCTTAGTAAATTTACCCCACTGTATCCAGTATCATTCCCAGGAATTGGAGACGTTGGGTTGGTTCCAGGTGAGATTTCTGGAAGTTTAGGATCCACCCATGATCCATAAGCAGGCGAGTTGTCAGATCGAGGCTGTGCAATAGACGCTTCCTGGACATAGCCTTTATCAGGAGATCGTTCAAGTAGGCGACTATGTTGACTCCCATCCTGTGCAGTTGCAGCATCATCTCCGCCATGACTTTGGTGAAGACCCTCGGAGCTGTGGACAGCCCAAAGGGCAAGGCCTGAAACTGGAAATGGTCGTCCAAGATGGTGAACCTGAGGTAAACCTGATGAGGGTGCCACATGGGAATGTGTAGATAAGCATCATTGACATCTAGGGATACCAAGAATTCCCCCTCCTCCAGACCGGACACCACTGCCCGCAGGGATTCCATCTTGAATTTGAACACCCGCAGATACGGGTTTAGAAACGTCAGGTTTAAAATGGGTCGCACCGAACCGTCCGGTTTTGAAACGACAAAAAGACTGGAGTAAAACCCCCTTTTGTGTAACGGAGGAAGTACTGGAACCACCACCCCTGTCCGTAAAAGTTTTTAAATTGCCTCTTGCAAAGTTATTTTTGCAGCGGGCAAAACTGGTAAGCCCGATTTGAAAAATCTGTGATGAGGAAGTGCTTGAAATTCCAGCCGGTATCCCTGGGAAATGAGGTCCCTCACCCAAGGATCCCGGCAGGACTTCGCCCACACGTGGGCGAAGTGTTGAAGGCGAGCACCCACCTGAAAGTCGCCTTGCTGCTGGGGCCAACCATCACGCGGAACGCTTAGCGGCAGGGGATCCGGTAGTCTGGTCCAAGGACGTAGCAGATGCAGTCTTACGGGACTTAACATGAGATCCTCTAGGAGTGGTGGAGACCCCTCGGCCCCTGCCTTTGACCCTTGCCACACGAAAGGACTGCAAGGAGGGTCCTGTGTAAGAACGTCTAGCAGGTGGCGCAGCCGATGGCAGATAGGTAGACTTACTCGTCGTTGCCTGGGAGATCCATTTATTTAATTTGTCCCCAAACAAGTCATCACCTTTAAAGGGAAGATTTTCAACACCCTTTTTGGAATCAGCGTCCGCTGACCATTGACACAACCACAGAGCTCTGCGTGCCGAACCTGCCATAGCAGTAATGCGGCCATTTATCTTACACAATTCCTTTATAGCTTCGCTCATAAAATTTGCAGCATCCTGTATGTGTTGCAGCAGAGTAATGACCTCATCCTGGGGCAAATTGTCTAATCCATTAATAATATTATCGGACCACTTGACCATTGCCCTGGAAATCCACCCACAAACTATTGTAGGGTGCTGAGCTACGCCCACTGTCGTATAAATTGCCTTGAGAGTGGTCTCAATTTTACAGTCAGCCGGCTCTTTTAGTGATATAGCCCTTGGCACCGGCAGTACCAATTTCTTAGACAGTCTGGATACAGACGTATCAACTGACGGGGTCTTTTTCCATACCTTCCTGTCCTCAGCTGGTAGGGGAAAGGTTGCTAAAAACCTCTGAGAAATTTAAAATTTCTTACCAGGGTTTAATCATGTTTCCCTGGCCAGGGAGTTTAACTCTTTAGACAAAGGAAAAAGTTACTGAGGTCTTAGGTCTAACATTAAAGTACAACTACTCATCTGGTTCTGACTCCTAATCCGATATGTTAAGAACCTCTCTTACAGGAAAAATGAGGACCTCCACCCCTGCGGACAGAGAGCTGTCCTCATCCATATCATCATCATCATCCACATCGGGCTGATCAGAATCAGACTGGAGCACCTGTGGCAGTGAGCGTTTATGTGAAACCAACAGAGGGGGCTGAGAAGACTTTCTGGTATCTGCTGCTTTTGCCATATAATCAACAGACTGTTTTAACACCGGTCTCTACTTTTTAGCTACAGCTAATTCTGAATTAACATTCTGAGTCATGCTTTTAAAGGTATCTAGATAGTCAGGTGCCTGTGAACCGTGTCCATGAGGAGATAAGGAACATTGCTCACACATGAGGGAACCATGTCAACAGACATCTTGACACAACTGTAATATAGCACAGCTCACTGGAAAACATCCCCACACAGACCCTAGAAAGCCCCTGGAGTGACACTGAGGAGCGGAGACCAGCACACAGAACACAGCAGCACAGTGTGTAAAAAAGTGTGTATAACCCAGTGGTTCCCAAACTGTGTGTCTAGGCACCTTGGGGTGCCTCAGGACACTAGCAGGAGTGCCTTAGATTGGTGATCCAGGAACAATTCAAACTATTTTTGGTCAAAGTAATAGACAAAACCAGTGCTGGTGGTCCCACAACACACTAAAAAAAAACAAAAACAAACGGTGACACATAAACATAATTTACTTATTGTTTTCTAAAATTCTCAAAGAAACTTTTGGCCTAGAGGTGCCGTGAAAAAAAATCTAATACTCTAGGGCGCCATGATTAAAAAACGTTTGGGAACCACTGGTATAACCTGATAAAAGTGTAGCAGCGCTTTTTGGTCCCGCTCCGGGAAGCCCCGCCCCTTGCAATGGCGCGCGGTGCCTCACATTATTATATTGGCCATGTGTATATTTCATATAGATAACAGCACAGACAAGCCCAAAGGGGAAGTGAGCACTGCGGGGCACGAGCACTGAGACAGTTTTGTCTGCGGCGGGCACTGCAGCTCGTGGCTTGTGACGGCGATATGTGGGTCCCCACCGCGCGATATGCTGCCAAAACTGCACCTGGGACCCGCTAACCCGGACCCTGGTGTAACACTCACCGCACCTCAATCTTCGGCATCTGTTAGAGGGTGGCGGCTAGCTGCTGGCGTGGGCATACATACTAACGATGTGTGATCAGCACCTCAGGAGCTCAGTGTCCTGTCAGCTGAGACTATGAACCATTAACCCTCAGGAGGTTGGTTCGGTGTCCCCTCTAAGTCCCACGAAGCAGGTAACTTGGATGCCAACCAGGACTACCTGAAAATAATAAACTAAAACAAAAATTAAAGGGAACTCTCTGGAGCTCCAGAGAAATGCACCCGGTTCCTTGGGCACATTTTTCTAAGCTGAGTCTGGTAGGAGGGGCATAGAAGGGAGGAGCCACACACACATACACACAATAAAGGTTTTAAAGTGCCAGACTCCAGTGTACCCGATCTATACCCCAAGGTACTAAAGTACAGTTCCTCAGTATCCACTAGGACAGGGGTGGGGAACCTTTGGCCCTCCAGCTGTTGAACTACACATACCAGCATGCCCTGCAACAGTTTTTCTATTTGGCCATGCTAAAACTGTTGCAGGGCATGCAGGGATATGTAGTTCAACAACAGCTGGAGGGCCAAAGGTCCCCCACCCTGCACTAGGAAGTAAGAGAAAAAACTTCTCTATCAATTATAACAGTCTATAAAACAATTTCCAAGTATTTTAATACAACAGAGTTATGGCATGGAACAACTTCTATATAATCTCCACACTAAAGTTGTCATTAACCATTTAACTGTCTCATAATCTGAACAAACTTTATTATAATTTGTCAATTTAAAGATTTTTTGTAATGTATGATATATTTTGAAACATTGTATTTGGGGCTTATTCAGGCCCAGCCCCCCGATTTGGTCGCAATTGAGAGATGTTTTCGGGACTGTGCATGCACCAGAGCTGTAGTGTGCATGTGCTGCACTGTTAGATGATTGAACAACACAGGACAGAAAAAGATTGTCTCTTTTGTTGGCGCACTTAGAAAAGAAGAGAAGATTTTACATTTACTTTTACTATAAGTATGTCGTGTTAAAATATAACTTTTATTAATACTAACTTAAAAACTTGCAATTGAGAAAAATAAATGTGAAAAAATGTGTATATTCGTGTAAATTTTGTGAATAAATTCAATAGTGTGAACAAATAAAAACTGATTCACTGTGCCTGAATTTTCTGCTCCATTAATTGTATCATGAATTTTCAGTTGGAGAGTAGTGGGTATTGCACAATAACTGTGTGTAGGGTTGGGTAGCATGAACTTCTCACATAGGCGGCAAGAAAAGGTGTCTAAAGTCACATAACAATAAGTGATGTAGAAATAGATTGATAAATGTTTTATTTCTTAAAGGACACACTGGGATAGTCCCACAACCATCTTTTATTTAATTCCCATTATTTATTGCGAAATCTGCCTATGATATTGTGGTTATCTGGACCGGTTGCTACTGACTACTGACATTGTTGTACCATAGTTTGGTTATTCATGTATAATGGGGCCGCAGATGATTGTCCAAGTCTGCTTAATATTGGTCCCTGAATAATATGTTATTTCAACTGTTTTATGTCACGTCAATTTTGCAAAAAGGTCCTATACGCCCCTTCCCATATCAGGTAGACACTTATGCTTATGGATATTTAAATATAGACGGCTGCTGCTGTTCCCGCATCCGGATTCTCTGTGAATACTATAGTAGTTATTGTATCTGGAATGCGATCTGGGAACGCAATGGCTATATTGCCTGTCCCCTGATATGGTCGGCAGCTATATCCCAGAAATTGTTGGTATTAAGGGTTAAAAAAGGTATACCCCCATTGCAGTCCTTAATATAGTAATTTTTAACCATATAGGTTTAAATGAAAATTATAGACAATTCCCTCTCACCGACCAATGGGGGTAATTCCAAGTTGATCGCAGCAGAAATTTAGTTAGCAATTGGGCAAAACCATGTGCACTGCAGGGGAGGCAGATATAACATGTGCAGAGAGAGTTAGATTTGGGTGGGTTATTTTATTTCTGTGCAGGGTAAATACTGGCTGCTTTATTTTTACACTGCAAATTAGATTGCAGATAGAACACACAAATCTAACTCTCTCTGCACATGTTAAATCTGCCTCCCCTGCAGTGCACATGGTTTTGCCCAATTGCTAACTAAATTCCTGCTGCGATCAACTTGGAATTACCCCCAATGTGTATACAATGTGCTTATTGATTGCCACTGCACTTATATCAATTGATTAATGGTAGGTTCAAAAATGCGAGCTCCGCATCTTATACATGAATAACCAAACTATGGTACAACAATGTCAGTAGTCAGTAGCAACCGGTCCAGATAACCACAATATCATAGGCAGATTTCGCAATAAATAATGGGAATTAAATAAAAGATAGTTGTGGGACTATCCCAGTGTGTCCTTTAAGAAATAAAACATTTATCAATCTATTTCTACATCACTTATTGTTATGTGACTTTAGACACCTTTTCTTGCCGCCTATATGTGAGAAGTTCATGCTACCCAACCCTACATACAGTTATTGTGCAATACCCATTACTCTCCAACTGAAAATTCATGATACAATTAATGGAGCAGAAAATTCAGGCACAGTGAATCAGTTTTTATTTGTTCACACTATTGAATTTATTCACAAAATTTACACGAATATACACATTTTTCCACATTTATGTTTCTCAATTGCAAGTTTTTAAGCTAGTATTAATAAAAGTTATATTTTAACACAACATACTTATAGTAAAAGTAAATGTAAAATCTTCTCTTCTTTTCTAAGTGCGCCAACAAAAGAGACAATCTTTTTCTGTCCTGTGTTGTTCTGTAATTTATTGTCTAAGGCAGCACCCCCTACGAGGAATGATAATAAAACTTTTTGCAATCATAAAATTTGGGGAATTTTTCAACAAAATGAAAAATATCAGTATCTCTCTAGTGCAGAGGACATCCTTATTCCCCATTTCCCTTATATGTACTGTTAGATGATTGGCATGCTGCAGGCATTTGAGGGAGCGTGTAAAAAAAAAACGGGGCGGGGGGGGGGGGGGGGGGGGGTAAGTCAACTCCGTTTGAGCATGCCAAAAGGCAATGGCTGTATCCTCGGACTCCGTTTTGCTGGCAGTGGCAGCATGGAGAGGTTGATATGGCCTAATTGTGTGTATATTTTCCCTGTACTTGCGTGGGTTTCCTCTGGGTACTCCGGTTTATTCCCACAATCCAAAAATATACTGGTATCCACTGGGGCAGGGACTGATGTGAATGGCTAAATATTCTCTGTAAAGCACTGCGGAATATGCTTTGCACAGCTCCATTGATTCTTGTTGCATGTGAAGCAGACAGGGCTAGTGACAGGGCTATCTAAGATAACAGAAGGGAGGGAGCCGAGAGTATGAGGAAGGAATCGGAGAGCAGGAGGGAGAGGGCCCTACAGTCCACCCCTTCCCTCCTGCTCTATGTCTCCTCCCTCCTGCTCTCTGCCCCCTCCCTTCTGTTATATTAGATAGCAGAGTTGTACTAGTAGCCCTGTTTGCTTCACATGCAACAAGAATGAATGGAGCTGTGTGATTACTACTTTACATACTCCCCAGCTGAGCTGATTTTCGGGGCGGGGCCTGGGCTTGTCTAAATGTTGTGTTTTCACTAAACAAGACGGCAGCTCCCTGACATCGGTGCTCAGTAAGATATTTGGGTCCCTGCCACGCCAACTACTGACCCCCCACCACCACCACAGTCAGCGCCATCTGACGGTTGTACCTGACAATTTGAACGGGGGCTCTGGCTCTATCTACAGGATACCCCCAATAAAGTGGCTGTGATTCTCCACATTATACGGTAGGCTATGCTGGGGACTCCGTAAGGACCATGGGGTATAGACGGGCTCCGCAGGAGACATGGGCACTATAAAGAACTTTAGAATGGGTGTGCACTGGCTCCTCCCTCTATGCCCCTCCTCCAGACCTCAGTTATACCCCTTTTCCACTTACGATCACGGGTCGCAGCCGGGAGCCTGACACGGGAGCTGCCCCCTGCTGCGACCCGTGCTCGTCCCCTTTCCCATCAGCAGTCACAACCCGGCATATGCCGGGTTGGTGACGCTTCTAGTGACGCGGCAGGGGCGGCGCAGGGAGATCACATGATCTCCCAGCGCCGCCCTTCCATACAGTGTAAACGGGAGCCGTGTCGCATCGACACGGCTCCCGTTTACACTAGAACCCTACCCGGATCATTCCCGTGTCCTACCCAGGTAAATAGCCGGGTAGGATTCACGGGTCACTTGATCCGGGTTGACCCTTTTCCACTTGCCAAAAACACGGGTAAATGCGCGCCCCCGTGCATTTACCCGTGTTTTTTGAGCTAGTGGAAAAGGGGTATTAGAGAAACTGTGCCCAGAGGAGATGGACAATATGAGGAAAGGATTTTGTTAATCTAAGGGCAAGATTTATACCAGCCCACACCATCCACACCGTACAACATGGAATATACACAACCAGTTAACAATATGAACAAAACAGTATCAGCTAAACACTGATCTCAACTGTAACATAACCCTTATGTAAGCTACAACTATATACAAGCCTTGCAGAATTTGTCCGCACTGGGACGGGCGCCCAGCATCCTCTACGGACTAGGAGAAAAAGATTTACCGGTAGGTTTAAAATCTTATTTTCTCTTACGTCCTAGAGGATGCTGGGGACTTCGTAAGGACCATGGGGACTATACCAAAGCTCCAAAACGGGCGGGAGAGTGCGGATGACTCTGCAGCACAGATTGAGCAAACATGATGTCCTCATCAGCCAGGGTATCAAACTTGTAGAATTTTGCAAAGGTGTTTGAACCCAACCAAGTAGCAGCTCGGCAAAGCTGTAATGCCGAGACGCCTCGGGCAGCCGCCCAAGAAGAGCCCACCTTCCTAGTGGAATGGGCCTTTACCGAATTTGGTAACGGCAATCCAGCCGTAGAATGAGCCTGCTGAATCGTGTTACAGATCCAGCGAGCAATAGTCTGCTTAGAAGCAGGAGCGCCAACCTTATTGGCTGCATACAGGACAAACAGTGCCTCGGTTTTCCTAACCCGAGCCGTTCTGGCTACATAAATTTTCAAAGCCCTGACCACATCAAGGGACTCGGAATCCTCCAAGTCCCGCGTAGCCACAGGCACCACAATAGGTTGGTTCATATGAAAAGATGAAACCACCTTAGGCAAAAATTGAGGACGAGTCCGCAACTTAGCTCTATCCACATGGAAAATCAAATAGGGGCTTTTATGAGACAAAGCCGCCAACTTAGACACTCGCCTTCGATGCCAAGGCCAACAACATGACCACCTTCCAAGTGAGATACTTTCATTCCACGGATTGAAGAGGCTCAAACCAGGGAGACTTAAGGAATCGTAACACCACGTTAAGGTCCCATGGTGCCACTGGAGGCACAAAAAGAGGCTGGATATGCAGCACTCCCTTCACAAAAGTCTGGACGTCTGGGAGTGAAGCCAATTCCTTCTGAAAGAAAATGGATAGGGCCGAAATCTGAACCTTAATGGAGCCTAATTTTAGGCCCATATTCACCCCAGTCTGTAGGAAGTGGAGAAAACGGCCCAGATGGAAATCTTCCGGAGGAGCATTCTTGGTTTCACACCAAGAGACATACTTCCTCCAGATACGGTGATAATGTTTCGCTGTCACCTCCTTCCTACCCTTTATCAGAGTAGGGATGACCTCGTCCGGAATGCCCTTCCTAGCTAGGATCTGGCGTTCAACCGCCATGCCGTCAAACGCAGCAAGTCTTGGAACAGACAGGGCCCCTGTTGCAACAGTACCTCTCCGAGAGGAAGCGGCCACGGAGCTTCTGTGAGCATTCCTGCAGATCCGGATACCAGGCCCTTCGAGGCCAATCTGGAACAATGAGAATTGTCTGTACTCCTTTTCGTCTTATGATTCTCAATACTTTGAGATGAGAGGAAGAGGAGGGAACACATAGACAGACTGAAACACCCACGGTGTCACCAGGGCGTCCACTGCTACTGCCTGAGGGTCCCTTGACCTGGCACAATACCTCAGAAGCTTTTTGTTGAGGCGTGACGCCATCATGTCTATTTGAGGAAGTCCCCAAAGACTTGCTATTTCTGCAAAGACTTCTTGATGAAGGCCCTACTCTCCTGGATGGAGATCGTGTCTGCTGAGGAAGTCTGCTTCCCAGTTGTCCACTCCCGGAATGAATACCGCTGACAGATCGCTTACGTGATTTTCCGCCCAGCGCAGAATCCTGGTGGCTTCCGCCATTGCCACTCTGCTCCTTGTCCCGCCTTGGCGGTTTATATGAGCCATGGCTGTGACGTTGTCTGATTGAATCAGAACCGGTAGATCGCGAAGAAGATTCTCCGCTTGACGGAGGCCATTGTATATGGCCCTCAAGTCCAGTACGTTGATGTGTAGACAAGCCTCCTGGCTTGACCACATTCCCTGGAAGTTTCTTCCCAGTGTGACTGCTCCCCATCCTCGGAGGCTCGCGTCCGTGGTCACCACAACCCAGTCTTGAATGCCGAACCTGCGACCCTCTAGAAGGGGAGTACTCTGCAGCCACCACAAGAGAGATACCCTGGCCCTGGGGGACAGGCTGATCTTCTGATGAATATGTAGATGGGACCCGGACCACTTGTCCAGAAGGTCCCACTGAAAAGTCCTCGCATGGAACCTGCCGAAGGGAATGGCCTCGTAAGACGCCACCATCTTTCCCAGAACTCGAGTGCATTGATGGACCGACATCCTTTTCGGCTTCAACAGGTCCCTGACCAAGCTCTGGAGTTCCAGGGCCTTTTCCATCGGGAAAAAACCCTTTTTTGTTCCGTGTCCAGAATCATGCCTAAGAAAGGCAATCGGGTCGTTGGAACCAACTGTGACTTTGGTAGATTGAGAATCCAGCCGTGCTGCTGCAAAACCCTCAGGGAGAGTGACAAGTTGTTCAGCAACTGTTCTCTCGATCTCGCTTTTATCAGGAGATCGTCTAAGTACGGGATAATTGTGACTCCCTGCTTGCGCAAGAGCACCATCATTTCCGCCATTACCTTGGTGAAAATCCTCGGGGCCGTGGAAAGTCCAAACGGCAACGTCTGGAATTGGTAATGACAATCCTGTACAGCAAACCTCAGGAACGCCTGATGAGGAGGATATATGGGGACATGAAGGTATGCATCCTTTAAGTCCAGAGACACCATATAATCCCCCCCTTCCAGGCTGGCGATGACCGCTCTGAGCGATTCCATCTTGAATTTGAACCTGTTCAAGTATAGGTTTAATGATTTTAAATTCAGAATAGGTCTGACCGAACCGTCCGGTTTCGGGACCACAAACAGGGTTGAGTAGTACCCCGTCCCCTGTTGAAGCAGGGGAACTTTGACCACCACTTGTTGAAGACACAGTTTTTGAATTGCACTTAACACTACCTCCCTCTCTGGGGAAGAAGCTGGTAGGGCCGATTTGAAAAACCGGCGAGGAGGCACATCTTCGAATTCCAGCTCGTAACCCTGGGAAACAATTTCTATTGCCCAGGGATCCACCTGTGATTGAACCCAGACATGGCTGAAAAGTCGAAGACGTGCCCCCACAGGGGAGGGCTCCCTCAGCGGAGCCCCAGCGTCATGCGGTGGATTTAGTAGAAGCAGGGGATGACTTCTGCTCCTGGGAACTAGCTGTAGCTGGCAGCTTTTTCCCTCTGCCCTTACCTCTGGCGAGAAAGGAAGATCCCCGTCCTCTTTTGGATTTATGCGACCGAAAGGACTGCATCTGATAATGTGGCGTTTTCTTTGGCTGTGAGGAAACATAAGGTAAAAAAGCGGATTTACCTGCGGTAGGTGTGGAAACCAGGGCCCTCATTCCGAGTTGTTCGCTCGGAGATTTTCATCGCATCGCAGTGAGAATTCTCTTAGTGCGCATGCGCAATGTTCGCACTGCGACTGCGCCAAGTAACTTTACTATGAAGAAAGTAAGTTTACTCACGGCATTTTCTTCGCTCCGACGTTCGCATTGTGATTGACAGGAAATGGGTGTTACTGGGCGGATGCACGGCGTTTCAGGGGCGTGTGGCTGAAAACGCTACCGTTTCCGGGAAAAACGCAGGAGTGGCCGGAGAAACGGTGGGAGTGCCTGGGCGAACGCTGGGTGTGTTTATGACGTCAGCCAGGAACGAAAAGCACTGAACTGATCGCACAGGCAGAGTAAGTCTGAAGCTACTCAGAAACTGCTAACTCGTTTGTAATCGCAATATTGCGCGTACGTCGGTCGCAATTTTAAGAAGCTAAGATTCACTCCCAGTAGGCGGCGGCTTAGCGTGTGTAACTCTGCTACATTCGCCTTGCGAGCGAACAACTCGGAATGAGGGCCCAGGTCTGTGAGACCTTCCCCAAATAAGTCCTCACCCTTGTAAGGCAAAACCTCCATATGCCTCTTCGAGTCGGCATCACCCGTCCATTGGCGGGTCCACAGGGCTCGCCTAGCAGAAATCGCCATGGCGTTGGCTCTGGAACCCAGTAGGCCAACGTCTCTCTGAGCATCTCTCATATATAGGACAGCATCCTTTATATGACCCAAGGTCAGTAAAATGGTATCTTTATCCAGGGTAATCAATGTCAGCAGACAAGGTATCTGTCAACGCTGCTACAGCGCTACAAACCCAAGCCGACGCTATCGCCGGTCTGAGCAAGGTACCAGTATGTGTATAAATTGACTTCAAGGTAGCCTCCTGCTTGCGATCAGCAGGATCCTTGAGGGCTGCGGTATCTTGCGACGGCAGCGCCACCTTTTTGGATAAGCGCGTTAGCGCCTTGTCCACCCTGGGTGAGGATTCCCACCGTATCCTGTCCTTAGCCGGGAAAGGATACGCCATAAGAATCCTTTTGGGAATCTGCAGTTTCTTGTCCGGAGTTTCCCAAGCCCTTTCAAACAACTCATTTAACTCATGGGAAGGGGGGAAAGTAACCTCTGGTTTCTTTTCTTTAAACATGTGGACCCTCGTGTCAGGTACAGAGGGGTCATCCGTGATATGCAACACATCTTTTATTGCAATAATCATATAATGAATACTTTTTGCCAACTTTGGCTGCAACCTCGCATCATCGTAGTCGACACTGGAGTCAGAGTCCGTGTCGGTATCAGTGTCTGCAATTTGGGATAGTGGGCGTTTCTGAGACCCAGAAGGGCCCTGTGACATAGTAAAAGGCAAGGATGGACTCCCTGCATTTTCCCTGGACTCCGCTTTGTCCAACCTTTTATGTAATAAATTCACATTTGCATTTAAAACATTCCACATATCCAACCAATCAGGTGTCGGCGTTGCCGACGGAGACACTACATTCATTTGCTCCACCTCCTCCCTAGAAGAGCCTTCCGCTTCAGACATGCCAACACACGCGTACCGACACCCCCACACACTCAGGGAAATATCCAATCTGAAGACAGTCCCCCAATAAGGCCCTTTGGAGAGACAGAGAGAGAGTATGCCAGCACACACCCAGCGCCAATGACCCTGGAAAACAATTTCCTAGACACACAGCGCTTTAATATTATTCAATATACCTTCACTGCCAAATTAAGTGCCCCCCCCTCCGCCCCGCCTCTTTTTAAGCCCTCTGTCACCGTGGGGAGAGTCCGGGGAGCCAGCTTCTCTGCAGTGTGCTGTGGAGAAAAAGGCGCTGGTCAGTGCTGTGGAATCAAGCTCCGCCCCCTCAGCAGCGGGCTTCGGTCCCGCTCAAAAATACAATACTGGCGTGGGATTTGTATATATATTGCCTCTGCAGCCCATATATACTAAAATGCCAGCCTAGAGGTTTTATATTGCTGCCCAGGGCGCCCCCCCCTGCTCCCTGCACCCATCCGTGCCTCAGTGTGTGTTGTGTGTGGGAGCAATGGCGCGCAGCGTTACCGCTGCGCGTTACCTCAGTGAAGATCAGAAGACTTCTGCCACCTGTGATGTCTTCTTTCTTCTAATACTCACCCGGCTTCTATCTTCCGGCTCTGCAAGGAGAACGGCGGCGTGGCTCTGGGATGAACGGCGAGGGTGAGACCTACGTTCCGATCCCTCTGGAGCTAATGGTGTCCAGTAGCCTAAGAAGCAGAGCCTATCACTTAAGTAGGTCTGCTTCTCTCTCCTCAGTCCCACGATGCAGGGAGCCTGTTGCCAGCAGTGCTCCCTGAAAATAAAAAAACCTAACAAAATTCTTTTAATCAGAGAAACTCAGGAGAGCTCCCCTGTAATGCACCCAATCTCCTCTGGGCACAGGATCTAACTGAGGTCTAGAGGAGGGGCATAGAGGGAGGAGCCAGTGCACACCCATTCTAAAGTTCTTTATAGTGCCCAAGTCTCCTGCGGAGCCCGTCTATACCCCATGGTCCTTACGGAGTCCCCAGCATCCTCTAGGACGTAAGAGAATTAAGGATACCCACAATATAGGAAGGGGTGAAAGCAGCAGATATCTGAGATTTGAACCATCATTAAAGTGATAGCATGATAAAATAAGAATTTACTTACCGATAATTCTATTTCTCGGAGTCCGTAGTGGATGCTGGGGTTCCTGAAAGGACCATGGGGAATAGCGGCTCCGCAGGAGACAGGGCACAAAAGTAAAGCTTTCCGATCAGGTGGTGTGCACTGGCTCCTCCCCCTATGACCCTCCTCCAAGCCAGTTAGGTACTGTGCCCGGACGAGCGTACACAATAAGGGAGGAATTTTGAATCCCGGGTAAGACTCATACCAGCCACACCAATCACACCGTACAACTTGTGATCAAAACCAGTTAACAGTATGGTAACAGAGGAGCCTCTGAAAGATGGCTTCTTAACAATAACCCGAATTAGTTAACAATAACTATGTACAATTATTGCAGATAATCCGCACTTGGGATGGGCGCCCAGCATCCACTACGGACTCCGAGAAATAGAATTATCGGTAAGTAAATTCTTATTTTCTCTATCGTCCTAGTGGATGCTGGGGTTCCTGAAAGGACCATGGGGATTATACCAAAGCTCCCAAACGGGCGGGAGAGTGCGGATGACTCTGCAGCACCGAATGAGAGAACTCCAGGTCCTCCTTAGCCAGAGTATCAAATTTGTAAAATTTTACAAACGTGTTCTCCCCTGACCACGTAGCTGCTCGGCAAAGTTGTAATGCCGAGACCCCTCGGGCAGCCGCCCAAGATGAGCCCACCTTCCTTGTGGAGTGGGCCTTTACAGATTTAGGCTGTGGCAGGCCTGCCACAGAATGTGCAAGTTGGATTGTGCTACAGATCCAACGAGCAATCGTCTGCTTAGACGCAGGAGCACCCATCTTGTTGGGTGCATACAATATAAACAACGAGTCAGATTTTCTGACTCCAGCTGTCCTTGCAATATATATTTTTAATGCTCTGACAACGTCCAGTAACTTGGAGTCCTCCAAGTCACTTGTAGCCGCAGGCACTACAATAGGCTGGTTCAGATGAAATGCTGACACCACCTTAGGGAGAAAATGCGGACGAGTCCGCAGTTCTGCCCTGTCCGAATGGAAAATCAGATATGGGCTTTTGTAAGATAAAGCTGCCAGTTCTGACACTCTCCTGGCCGAAGCCAGGGCTAGTAACATGGTCACTTTCCATGTGAGATATTTTAAATCCACCTTTTTTAGTGGTTCAAACCAATGAGATTTTAGAAATTCCAAAACCACATTGAGATCCCACGGTGCCACTGGAGGCACCACAGGAGGCTGTATATGCAGCACTCCCTTAACAAAAGTCTGGACTTCAGGAACTGAAGCCAATTCTTTTTGAAAGAAAATCGACAGGGCCGAAATTTGAACCTTAATAGATCCCAATTTGAGACCCATAGACAATCCTGATTGCAGGAAATGTAGGAATCGACCCAGTTGAAATTCCTCCGTCGGAGCACTCCGATCCTCGCACCACGCAACATATCTTCGCCAAATGCGGTGATAGTGTTGCACGGTTACTTCCTTCCTTGCTTTAATCAAAGTAGGAATGACTTCTTCCGGCATGCCTTTTTCCTTTAGGATCCGGCGTTCAACCGCCATGCCGTCAAACGCAGCCGCGGTAAGTCTTGAAACAGACAGGGACCCTGCTGAAGCAAGTCCCTCCTTAGAGGTAGAGGCCACGGATCTTCCGTGATCATCTCTTGAAGTTCCGGGTACCAAGTCCTTCTTGGCCAATCCGGAACCACTAGTATCGTTCTTACGCCTCTTTGCCGTATAATTCTCAATACTTTTGGTATGAGAGGCAGAGGAGGAAACACATACACCGACTGGTACACCCAAGGCGTTACCAGCGCGTCCACAGCTATTGCCTGCGGATCTCTTGACCTGGCGCAATACCTGTCCAGTTTTTTGTTGAGGCGAGACGCCATCATGTCCACCATTGGTCTTTCCCAACGGGTTACCAGCATGTGGAAGACTTCCGGATGAAGTCCCCACTCTCCCGGGTGAAGGTCGTGTCTGCTGAGGAAGTCTGCTTCCCAGTTGTCCACTCCCGGGATGAACACTGCTGACAGTGCTATCACATGATTCTCTGCCCAGCGAAGAATCCTTGCAGCTTCTGCCATTGCACTCCTGCTTCTTGTGCCGCCCTGTCTGTTCACATGGGCGACTGCCGTGATGTTGTCCGACTGGATCAACACCGGTTTTCCTTGAAGCAGAGGTTCTGCCTGGCTTAGAGCATTGTAGATTGCTCTTAGTTCCAGAATGTTTATGTGAAGAGACGTTTCCAGGCTCGTCCACACTCCCTGGAAGTTTCTTCCTTGTGTGACTGCTCCCCAGCCTCTCAGGCTGGCGTCCGTGGTCACCAGGATCCAATCCTGTATGCCGAATCTGCGGCCCTCCAATAGATGAGCACTCTGCAACCACCACAGAAGAGATACCCTTGTCCTTGGAGACAGGGTTATCCGCTGGTGCATCTGAAGATGCGACCCTGACCATTTGTCTAACAGATCCCTCTGGAAAATTCGTGCATGGAATCTGCCGAATGGAATTGCTTCGTAAGAAGCCACCATTTTTCCCAGGACTCTTGTGCATTGATGTACAGACACCTTTCCTGGTTTTAGGAGGTTCCTGACAAGCTCGGACAACTCCTTGGCTTTTTCCTCCGGGAGAAAAACCTTTTTCTGAACCGTGTCCAGAATCATCCCTAGGAACAGCAGACGAGTTGTCGGCATTAACTGGGATTTTGGAATATTCAGAATCCAGCCGTGCTGTTTTAGCACTTCTTGAGACAGTGCTAATCCCCTCTCTAGCTGTTCTCTGGACCTTGCCCTTATTAGGAGATCGTCCAAGTATGGGATAATTAATACGCCTTTTCTTCGAAGAAGAATCATCATCTCGGCCATTACCTTTGTAAAGACCCGAGGTGCCGTGGACAATCCGAACGGCAGCGTCTGAAACTGATAGTGACAGTTTTGTACAACGAACCTGAGGTACCCCTGGTGTGAGGGGTAAATTGGAACGTGGAGGTACGCATCCTTGATGTCCAAGGACACCATAAAGTCCCCTTCTTCCAGGTTCGCTATCACTGCTCTGAGTGACTCCATTTTGAACTTGAACTTCTTTATGTACAGGTTCAAGGACTTCAGATTTAGAATAGGTCTTACCGAGCCGTCCGGCTTCGGTACCACAAATAGAGTGGAATAATACCCCTTTCCCTGTTGTAGAAGAGGTACCTTGACTATCACCTGCTGAGAGTACAGCTTGTGAATGGCTTCCAAAACCGTCTCCCTTTCGGAGGGGGACGTTGGTAAAGCAGACTTCAGGAAACGGCGAGGCGGATCTGTCTCTAGTTCCAACCTGTACCCCTGAGATATTATCTGCAGGATCCAGGGATCTACCTGCGAGTGAGCCCACTGCGCGCTGAAATGCTTGAGACGACCGCCCACCGCCCCCGAGTCCGCTTGAGAAGCCCCAGCGTCATGCTGAGGCTTTTGTAGAAGCGGGGGAGGGCTTCTGTTCCTGGGAAGGAGCTGCCTGTTGGTGTCTCTTCCCCCTTCCTCTGCCTCGTGGCAGATATGAATATCCCTTTGCTCTCTTGTTTTTAAAGGAACGAAAGGACTGCGGTTGAAAAGTCGGTGTCTTTTTCTGTTGGGGAGTAGCTTGAGGTAAAAAGGTGGATTTCCCGGCTGTAGCCGTGGCCACCAAATCTGATAGACCGACTCCAAATAACTCCTCCCCTTTATACGGCAAAACTTCCATATGCCGTTTTGAGTCCGCATCGCCTGACCACTGTCGCGTCCATAAACTTCTTCTGGCCGAAATGGACATAGCACTTACCCGTGATGCCAGTGTGCAGATATCCCTCTGTGCATCACGCATATAAAGAAATGCATCCTTTATTTGCTCTAAAGACAGTAAAACATTGTCCCTATCCAGGGTATCAATATTTTCAATCAGGGACTCTGACCAAACTACTCCAGCACTGCACATCCAGGCTGACGCTATAGCTGGTCGTAGTATAACACCTGTATGTGTGTATATACTTTTTTGGATATTTTCCATCCTCCTATCTGTTGGATCTTTAAGTGCGGCCGTCTCAGGAGAGGGTAACGCCACTTGTTTAGATAAGCGTGTGAGCGCCTTATCCACCCTAGGAGGTGTTTCCCAGCGCGCCCTAACCTCTGACGGGAAAGGGTATAAAGCTAATAACTTCTTTGAAATTAGCATCTTTTTATCGGGGGCAACCCACGCTTCATCACATACATCATTTAGTTCTTCTGATTCAGGAAAAACTATAGGTAGTTTTTTCACACCCCACATAATACCCTGTTTAGTGGTACCAGTAGTATCAGCTAAATGTAACGCCTCCTTCATTGCCAAAATCATATAACGTGTGGCCCTACTGGAAAATACGGTTGATTCGTCACCGTCGCCACTGGAATCAGTGCCTGTGTCTGGGTCTGTGTCGACCGACTGAGGCAAAGGGCGTTTTACAGCCCCTGACGGTGTTTGAGGCGCCTGGACAGGCACTAACTGATTGTCCGGCCGTCTCATGTCGACAAACGACTGCTTTAGCGTGTTGACACTATCCCGTAATTCCATAAATAAAGGCATCCATTCTGGTGTCGACCCCCTAGGAGGTGACATCCCCATATTTGGCAATTGCTCCGCCTCCACACCAATATCGTCCTCATACATGTCGACACACACGTACCGACACACAGCAGACACACAGGGAATGCTCTTAACGAAGACAGGACCCCACTAGCCCTTTGGGGAGACAGAGGGAGAGTTTGCCAGCACACACCAAAAGCGCTATATATGACAGGGATAGCTTTATAATAAGTGCTCCCTGTATAGCTGCTTTTATAATATAATTTTTGCCACTATTTTGCCCCCCCTCTCTTGTTTTACCCTGTTTCTGTAGTGCAGTGCAGGGGAGAGACCTGGGAGCCGTCCTGACCAGCGGAGCTGTGTAAGGAAAATGGCGCTGTGTGCTGAGGAGATAGGCCCCGCCCCTTTTCCGGCGGGCTCGTCTCCCGCTCTTTAGTGTATTCTGGCAGGGGTTAAATATCTCCATATAGCCCCGGAGGCTATATGTGAGGTATTTTTTTAGCCAAATAGGTTTTCATTTGCCTCCCAGGGCGCTCCCCTCCCAGCGCCCTGCACCCTCAGTGACTGCCGTGTGAAGTGTGCTGAGAGGAAAATGGCGCACAGCTGCAGTGCTGTGCGCTACCTTTAGAAGACTGAGGAGTCTTCTGCCGCCGATTCTGGACCTCTTCATGTTTCAGCATCTGCAAGGGGGCCGGCGGCGAGGCTCCGGTGACCATCCAGGCTGTACCTGTGATCGTCCCTCTGGAGCTGATGTCCAGTAGCCAAGAAGCCAATCCATCCTGCACGCAGGTGAGTTCACTTCTTCTCCCCTAAGTCCCTCGTTGCAGTGATCCTGTTGCCAGCAGGACTCACTGTAAAATAAAAAACCTAAGCTAAACTTTCTCTAAGCAGCTCTTTAGGAGAGCCACCTAGATTGCACCCTTCTCGGCCGGGCACAAAAATCTAACTGGCTTGGAGGAGGGTCATAGGGGGAGGAGCCAGTGCACACCACCTGATCGGAAAGCTTTACTTTTGTGCCCTGTCTCCTGCGGAGCCGCTATTCCCCATGGTCCTTTCAGGAACCCCAGCATCCACTAGGACGATAGAGAAATATAACCTTTTACACTTCTCAGGCCTGACTTCTATCATGTCCCTGTTTGTTTTTGAAACAATTCCCTGGTCATTAATTTTTTTATTGCTGCAAAATTTTAATTATCAGGTCTAAAATGCAAATCGAAGCAAATATGCCTCTACAGTAAGTCGATTATATGACATAATGATATAGGATAGGTGGCACAGGAACAGAATGGTGTAATACCATGTACTTTACTGAACATTCACATTAGAAACTGCATGGAGTTGAGATGTCGTGAGAAAGAGAGCATTTTAAAGAGTTGAAAATTAATCACCGACAACCCAGCTGTCCATGGTCCAATGAGATGCGACCATGGGCCTAATTCAGACCTGATCGCAGCAGAAAATTTGTTAGCAAATGGGCAAAACCATGTGCACTGCAGGGGTGGGCAGATATAACATGTGCAGAGCGAGTTAGATTTGGGTGAGTTATTTTGTTTCTGTTCAGGGTAAATACTGGCTGCTTTATTTTTACACTGCAATTTAGATTTCAGTTTGAACACACCCCACCCAAATCTAACTCTCTCTGCACATGTTATATCTGCCCCCCCCCCCTTCAGTGCACATGTTTTTGACCATTTGCTAACAAATTTGCTGCTGCGATCAGGTCTGAATTAGGCCCCGTGCCTGCTAACTGGGTAATAAAGTGGTGTAATTGCATTGAGAGTACTGATTGGATTGGAAAATTTGCTGCTATGTTATGCAGGGATTGTTTCATTAAAAAAACATCATTGATTAAAAACCACTTTAGCATGGAGTTTATCTATGAACAGAAGTTAGCAATGTAATGTCAAATTAATATGTGCTCCTGTGTATGAATAAGTAAACACAAAAGAAATGTTACTTACATATATATTTGTTTTTTAGAATTTTCAATGCATTTACCATCTGCATCTTCTACACATTCATAGTGATAGGATTTTTTGCATCTTCCTATATCACAGCCAACAGACGCTCCATTTTTGTTGCAATGAGAACATTTCTACCATTTGAAAAAAAAATATTTACTGTTATTATTTATCCTACAGGGAGAGAAAATCAACAAAATGTAACAAAAACACACAACACCCGGGACTATAAAACAAAAAGCATACAACTGTTTGGCACAGTTTCACTCACAGGATCAGAAGAGTTTGTATAAGTTAATACAGAGGACCTAATTTTTCACTCGATGCATGCACAACACAGAAAAGCAGTCATGATATAAAATGTTTACAGCAATATACCTCAAAGGGATAGGTCTCAGGCTTTGGAGAGAGAAAAAGTGAAGAAGTTGGCCAAAGCAACCAGTCAGCATAAGTCATTTATCTAGCACTGTTTTTTTTATTTTTAGGTTGAGTAATTTTTATTGACTTTTGCATAACAAAACAAACAAAAAGAAATCAAAGAACAGAACACGAACAGAACAAAAGTGCATAGTGACAGTGTTGCAAACGGGACAGACTATTAACTACGAAAATATGACTCCAATATTATGCAACAACAAAATAGGAGATTTATTGTAGACTTACCATTGTTAAATCTCTTTCTGCAAGGTACACTGGATTCCACAGGGAATAACATCGGGGTGTAGTTGGATCTTGAACCGAGGCACCAACAGGCTAAAAACTTTGACTGTTCCCAGGATGCACTACACCGCCTCCTCTATATAACCCCTCCTCCGTGCACAGGAGCTCAGTTTTGTTAACCAGTCCAATGCAGTAGCAGGTAAAGAGACAGCAGATGTTAGTCACATAGAACCACGTTCTCACGACAGGAGAAGGGACCAGCGGCTAATGCCATACAAATCCAAAGAAGCTAAGTGCGTCAGGGTGGGCTGCATGTGGAATCCAGTGTACCTCGCAGAAAGATTTAACAATGGTAAGTCTTACCATAAATCTCCTTTTCTGCAGCGGGGTACACTGGTATTCCACAGGGAATAACATTGGGGATGTCCTAAAGCAGTTTCTCATGGGAGGGGACGCACTGTAGCGGGCACAAGAACCCTGCGTCCAAAGGAGGCATCCTGGGAGGTGGAAGTATCAAAGACATAGAACCTGATGAACGTGTTCACAGAGGACCACGTTGTTACGATTCACCTGCCTCTAATGTTTGGCAGGTGAATTACAAGGAGAGAATTACTACTGGAGGTGCAGGCAGATGCAGTGTGACATAGAAATGGTTAACCAGACTTGACTGGGGAATACAGTAATAACTTGAGCACGTTGTAGCAGAATTAAAGGTTAGCAGACTATGGACTCTCCCTTTAATACTGAAATGTGCAGCAGCACACTTTACACTGATTATGGACAGCAGGTGAGTAATATAACACAGCTAAGAGCCAGGACTTGATTACAGGACTAGAATGTATAACAATCACTGTTGCAGGAAATGAATGTCCACAGAAGTGCAGGAATACTAAGTATTTATTATAGCAGTGGTATAATGAGGTATGGCAGATGAATCACAGTAACAATCCAGGGTACAATATGAGCTAAGAGTAAATGGGTTTGCAGACTGAGAATTGCAGCAGAGTAATGAGACAGTTGAATAAGGAATCAGAGTAATATAATCCACGGAACTGATTGCAGGATTTGTATAATACAGCGTAACAGCATGCAGGCATAGAGGAAGTCCATAGTAAGTTACATGTAACACAAGTAGTGAATACTAGAGAATCCACAGAGCACAGTGAAAGTCCATAATACTTAACTAAATAGTTCTGGCATGAACATGAGCTGGCAAGAATGGTTGTGGCAGGATAACATGAACTGGAAAACCAGGCTTCTCGGCATGAACAGGAGCTAGGACGAAGACACCAGACAATGCAGGAAAGTAGTATAATATCACTGGCGTCTGAGAACTCAGCTAGCTGGCCTTTAACAGCCACACTAACCAATGAACAAGGCCAGGCTGGGAGTGTTAACTCTAATTACAAACCCTGTGCACCTGCTGAGCTGCATGTACACAGAGCCAAAGGAACAGAACACATATGGATCAGCTGACACCAGATACATACTGAACAGAATCCTAACACATGTAGCCGCCTTGCACAATTGTTACGCGGACGCGCCACGGCGAGCCGGTCAAGGTGGTCCAACAGACCGAGTAGAATGGGCCTTGATAGCAGAAGGAGCTGGTAGACCAGCCTGCGCATAAGCTTGTGCAATCACCATTCTAATCCATCTACCCAAAGTTTGCTTGTTTGCAGGCCAGCCACGTTTGTGAAAACCAAACAGTACGAAGAGGGAATCAGACCTCCGAATGGAGGCAGTCCTCTCCACATACATACGGAAAGCCATTACCACATCCAAAGACCTTTCTTTGGAAGACAAACCAGGATAGATAAAGGCTGGAACCACAATCTCTTGGTTAAGGTGGAAAGATGACACCACCTTAGGCAGATAACCAGGGCGAGTACTGAGAACTGCCCTGTCACAATGAAATATCAGGAAGGGCGGACGACAGGACAAAGCGCCTAAGTCCGACACTTTTCTAGCAGAGGCAATAGCCAACAGGAATAGAACCTTAATAGTAAGCCATTTCAGGTCCACCGAATCAAGAGGCTCAAAGGGAGACCCTTGCAGGGCATTAAGGACAACAGACAGATCCCATGGAGCCACAGGGGGGACACAGGGAGGTTGTATACGCAAGACACCCTGAGTGAAGGTATGAACGTCAGGAATAGACGCAAGTTACCTCTGAAACCACACCGACAAGGCAGGTATATGAACATTGAGGGAGGCCAGACGAAGGCCTAAGTCCACGCCCTGTTGCAGAAAAGCCAGAAGCCATAGGGTTCTGAACTTCTAAACATCGTAGTTCTTAGCAGCACACCAGGTCAAGTAAGAGTTCCAGACCCTGTAGTAAATCAGAGCCGAAGCCAGTTTACGGGCCTTCAACATGGTTTGGATGACCGCCTCAGAGAAACCTTTTGCCCTTAGGAGTGACGATTCAAGAGCCACGCCGTCAAAGCCAGTCTGGCCAGGTCTGGGTAGACACAAAGGCCCTGAATGAGGAGGTCTGGGCGTTGAGGAAGTAGTAGAGGACGTTCCATCGATAGACCCTGCAGGTCTGAGAACCAATGCCGTCTGGGCCACGCTGAAGCAACTAGAAGTAGCATTCCTCCTTCTTGTTTGAACTTTCGCAGAACTCTGGGCAGGAGTGACACCGGAGGGAACACCTGTGGCAGTCGAAATGTCCATGGAATTGCCAGTGCGTCCATGAATGCTGCTTGAGGATCCCTTGTCCGTGATCCGAAGACCGGAACTTTGTGATTGTGTTGAGACGCCATCAGGTCTACGTCTGGTAGGCCCCACTTGTGCACTAGGAGTTGAAACACCTCCGGATGAAGGCTCCACTCTCCAGCATGTACGTCCTGACGACTGAGGAAATCCGCTTCCCAGTTGAGGTCACCCGGAATGAACACTGCCGATATTGCTGGCAGATGGCGTTCCACTCATTGAAGAATTCTGGAAACTTCCATCATTGCTTTTCGTCTTCGAGTGCTGCCTTGATGATTTATGTACGCCACCGCGGTGGTATTGTCCGACTGTACTTGAACAGGCCTGCTCCTTAACAGAGGCAGGGCTAGTGTCAAGGCACTGAACACTGTTCACAGTTCCAGAATGTTGATGGGGAGGAGAGACTCCTCCTTGGTCCAGCGACCGTGGAGAGTGTGTTGCTCGAACACCGCGCCCCATCCCCGCGTCCATCGTCAGGAGGACCCAGTGGGGAATCCAGAAGGGATGGCCCCTGCTCAACTGTTGATCCTGGAGCCACCAGCACAGGGATAAGCGGACCTCCGGAGTCAGGACCATCATTTGAGACATGAGCCGCTGAGGCAGACCGTCCCACTTGGATAGGATTAAACGGAATTGAACATACTCCAACATGTCGAAAATCAACACCATCAGGCCTAGTACTTGCATGGACGAGTGAATAGACACTTTTGGGCGAGAGAGGAACTATTTGATCCTGCCCTGAAGCCTCACGACCTTCTCTGGAGACAGAAACAGCCTCTGGCTGTGCTTATCCAGCAGGGTCCCCAGGTGCTCCATGCGCCGTGCAGGGACCGGGGAGGACTTTTTCCAATTGATCAGCCATCCGTGGGCTGTGAGGAATTGCACCATCAGCTGGAGATGACTCAGGAGGACATCTTGGGAGCTTGCCAGGATCAGCAGGTCGTCCAGATACGGCAGGATCCCGATTCCATGTTGACTGAGATGAGCTGTCATCAAGGCCATGACCTTGGTGAAAATCCGAGGGGCAGTAGTCAGTCAAAACGGCAGAGCCCTGAATTGATAATGGAGGTTGCCAATAGCAAACCGCAGATATTGCTGATGCGAAATGGCAATAGGTATATGCAGGTAAGCATCGTGTATATCCAGGGATACCATGTAGTCCCCAGGTTCCATGGCCAGTACAATGGAGCGCAGTGTTTCCATACGGAACTTGGAAACTCTCACAAACTTGTTCAGTCCCTGCTGAGACCTGGCGCCATCCCCTTAGAATGTAAGCTCTCACGAGTAGGGCCCTCTTCCCTCATGTGCTTATCCTTTTCTTACTTTAATAATCCTCAACTGCCCAAATCACGCAGTTTTTTGGCCACCTGGAACTTATCTCTGTCATTTACTAGTGTAGTTATGCTTAGTTACCCTGCACTTGTCCTAAATTGTCTTCAACTGTAAGTCACTGTTTTCCTGTTTTGATTATGTGCATTTGTACTCTGTAATTGGGCGCTGCGGAACCCTTGTGGCGCCATATAAATAAAGGATAATAATAAATAATAATAATGTATCCAGAGTATAAGTGAGGTTCTTAGCACGTTTGGCTAAAAATGTGGGCCCATCCTTCAAGTCAGGTAGAACCCCACCAGGTAGGACCTTAATATTTCTAATACTGTACTTACACATTGGGGGGAATGTAATAGGGTGTGAGAATCTGAAAGTGAAAGATTTTGTGAGAGTTCTCCTGTTTTTTTTTAAAGTAAAAATAAGATTTTAAACCTACCAGAAAATTTTTTTCTCCTAGTCCGTAGAGGATGCTGGGGACTCCGTAAGGATCATGGGGATAGACGGGCTCCGCAGGAGACATGGGCACTAAGAAAGAACTTTAGGTATGGGTGTGCACTGGCTCCTCCCTCTATGCCCCTCCTCCAGACCTTAGTTAGAGAAACTGTGCCCAGAGGAGACGGACAGTACGAGGAAAGGATTTTAGTTAATCTAAGGGCAAGATTCATACCAGCCCACACCATCCACACCGTATAACATGGGATATACGAACCAGTTAACAGTATGAAACAACACAGCATCAGTCCGAGACTGAGGAAAACTGTAACATAACCCTTATGTAAGCAAAAACTATATACAAGTCTTGCAGAAGTAGTCCGCACTTGGGA
Source organism: Pseudophryne corroboree (assembly GCF_028390025.1). Taxonomy (NCBI): domain Eukaryota; kingdom Metazoa; phylum Chordata; class Amphibia; order Anura; family Myobatrachidae; genus Pseudophryne; species Pseudophryne corroboree. The sequence continues at coordinate 169,489,843 of NC_086445.1, forward strand.
CGGGCGCCCAGCATCCTCTACGGACTAGGAGAAAAAGATTTACCGGTAGGTTTAAAATCTTATTTTCTCTTACGTCCTAGAGGATGCTGGGGACTCCGTAAGGACCATGGGGATTATACCAAAGCTCCCAAACGGGCGGGAGAGTGCGGATGACTCTGCAGCACAGATTGAGCAAATATGAGGTCCTCCTCAGCCAGGGTATCAAACTTGTAGAATTTTGCAAAAGTGTTTGAACCCAACCAAGTAGCAGCTCGGCACAGCTGTAATGCAGAGACCCCTCTGGCAGCCGCCCAAGAAGAGCCCACTTTCCTGGTGGAATGGGCCTTTATTGATTTTGGTAACGGCAATCCAGCCGTAGAATGAGCCTGCTGAATCGTGTTACAGATCCAGCGAGCAATAGTCTGCTTGGAAGCAGGAGCGCCAACCTTCTCGGCTGCATACAGGATAAACAGTGCTTCTGTTTTCCTGACCCTAGCCGTTCTGGCCACGTAAAGTTTCAAAGCCCTGACCACATCAAGGGACTCGGAATCCTCCAAGTCTCGCGTAGCCACAGGCACCACAATAGGTTGGTTCATATGAAAAGACGAAACCACATTTGGCAAGAATTGAGGACGGGTCCGCAATTCCGCTCTATCCACATGGAAAACTAAATAGGGGCTTTTATAAGACAAAGCCGCCAACTCTGACACTCGCCTACCCGAAGCCTAGGCTAACAACATGACCACTTTCCAAGTGAGATATTTTAACTCCACCGTTTGAAGTGGTTCAAACCGGTGCGACTTAAGGAAACTCAATACCACGTTCAGGTCCCAAGGTGCCACTGGAGGTACAAAAGGAGGCTGAATATGCAGCACTCCCTTGACAAAAGTCTGTACTTCTGGGAGAGAAGCCAATTCCTTCTGAAAGAAAATGGATAGGGCCGAAATCTGAACCTTAATGGAGCCTAATTTTAGGCCCATATTCACCCCAGTCTGTAGGAAGTGGAGAAAACGGCCCAGATGGAAATCTTCCGGAGGAGCATTCCTGGCCTCACACCAAGAAACATATTTCCGCCATATACGGTGATAATGTTTAGCTGTCACGTCCTTCCTAGCCTTTATCAGAGTAGGAATTACCTCATCCGGAATGCCCTTATCCGCTAGGATCCGGCGTTCAACCGCCATGCCGTCAAACGCAGCCGCGGTAAGTCTTGGAACACACAGGGCCCCTGTTGTAACAGGTCCTGTCTTAGGGGAAGAGGCCACGGATCTTCTGTGAGCATTTCCTGCAGATCCGGATACCAGGTCCTTCGTGGCCAATCTGGAACAATGAGAATTGTCTGTACTCCTCTTTTTCTTATTATTCTCAACACCTTGGGTATGAGAGGAAGAGGAGGAAACACATAGACCGACTGGAACACCCACGGTGTCACGAGGGCATCCACTGCCACCGCCTGAGGGTCTCTTGACCTGGCGCAATACATCTGTAGTTTTTTGGTTGAGGCGGGACGCCATCATGTCTATCTGGGGCAGTCCCCACTGACTTGCAATCTGTGCGAAGACTTCCTGATGAAGTCCCCACTCTCCTGGATGTAGATTGTGTCTGCTGAGGAAGCCTGCTTCCCAGTTGTCCATTCCCGGAATGAACACTGCTGACAATGCGCTTACATGATTTTCCGCCCAGCGAAGAATCCTGGTGGCTTCCGCCATTGCCACTCTGCTCCTTGTGCCGCCTTGGTGATGTTGTCTGACTGAATCAGAACCGGTAGGTCGCGAAGCAAAGTCTCCGCTTGACAAAGGGCGTTGTATATGGCCCTCAGCTCCAGGATGTTGATGTGAAGACAAGTCTCCTGGCTTGACCAAAGACCTTGGAAGTTTCTTCCCTGTGTGACTGCTCCCCAACCTCGGAGGCTCGCGTCCGTTCTTACCAGAATCCAGTCCTGAATGGCGAACCTGCGACCCTCTAGAAGGTGAGCACTCTGTAGCCACCACAGGAGAGACACCCTTGCCCTGGGGGACAGGGTGATCAACTGATGAATCTGTAGATGTGACCCGGACCACTTGTCCAGTAGGTCCCATTGGAAGGTCCTCGCATGGAACCTGCCGAAGGGAATGGCCTCGTAAGATGCCTCCATCTTTCCCAGTTGTAACACTGTAGGGGTGCAAGGCGCCTCTTCCTGGGGAATATGGCAGCACGCAGCAGCTGAGAAACAACACAAGTCCAGTTTCTGGTACAACTGGCCCCGGCCAGTTTTATTGAAACAGAAAATAAAACAAACACCAAAAGAAAATACTTTGCCTGTCCGGCACTAACTAAACACAAGATGTTCCTAACTATCACTAAACAAAAACACAGGGTTCTCCAGTAAACACTGTATAGCTCACTTGTATCCAGAAGCGTGTTTCTCTCACACAGATCCCTCTAGTCTTCCCAGGCAGTCTGCCCATACTAATCAGGCTAGCAGCCCTATAACACTCTTACACAGCTGAAACCCTGATTAGCCCTCTGTGAGGCCAAAGACCCGAACTGGGCCCAATGTCTAGAACTCGCCTTATCTCTCTCTCAGAGCCTTTACCCAGCTTTTACAGCAAACTGAAAAGGTTCTGACAAAACAAAAGCATTTTTCCTAGAAGTTTTCATTTTCTAAAACATGTAAGACAAGAATCTGGGACAAACATACCTGCCCTCAAACACTATCCCAGTGTTCTTGTCACATATCCCCCTCCCCTGTTTCGACCTAGGGGCCGGAACACTTGTAGCCCCCAAACAGAAGATGCGAGACAATGCATCTGCGTTGGCCAATTGTGTTCCCGGTCTATGTTCGACCGTAAACTTAAAGTCCTGCAACGCTAGAAACCATCTAGTTACACGAGCATTCTTGCCTCTATTTACATACATCCATTTTAAAGGGGCATGGTCTGTCACTAGTCTGAATTGTCTACCCAAGAGGTAATATCTCAAGGTATCTAGTGCCCACTTAATGGCCAAAGCCTCCTTTTCCACAATGGCATACCTTTTTTCATGCTCATTGAGTTTCCTACTCAAATAAATGATAGGGTGTTCGTCCCCATCTCTGGTTTGGGACAGCACAGCACCTATCCCTACCTCTGAGGCATCTGTCTGTACCACAAATTCTTTTGAAAAATCTGGTGTTATCAACACCGGTTGTGAACACAAAGCCACTTTTAACGCTTGGAACGCTTTTTCTGCATCAGGGTTCCATTTCACCATATTTGACTGCTTCCCTTTGGTAAGGTCTGACAACGGCACCGCTGTGGTCGCAAAATTGGGAATAAACCGTCTATAGTACCCAGTAATTCCCAAAAAAGCCCTTACCTGTTTTTTATTCACTGGACGAGGCCAGTTTTGAATAGCATCAATTTTATTCAATTGGGGCCTAATCAGACCTCTGCCTATGGTGAAGCCCAAGTATTTGACCTCCTCCATTGCGAGGCAGCACTTCTTTGGGTTAGCAGTTAACCCTGCCTCTCTGATTGAGTCCAGTACTGCTTGTACTTTAACCAAATGGGACCCCCAGTCTGTACTGTGAATTACCACATCATCCAAATAGGCAGCTGCATATTTTCTATGGGGCCTCAAAATTTTATCCATCGCCCGTTGAAAGGTTGCTGGAGCCCCATGCAACCCAAAGGGTAACATCTTATACTGGTACAGCCCCTCCGGAACCGAGAAGGCTGTTTTTTCTTTGGCGCTATCAGATAAAGGTATTTGCCAGTAACCTTTGGTTAGGTCCAATGTGGTGAGAAACCTGGCTGTTCCCAGCCTTTCTACAAGCTCATCCACACGGGGCATGGGGTATGCGTCAAACTTGGACACCTCATTTAACTTACGAAAGTCATTACAGAAGCGTATGCTACCGTCGGGCTTCGGGATGAGCACTATGGGACTGGACCACTCACTGTTAGACTCCAAGTTCTAACATGGTTTTAACTTCCTTAGAAATAGCTTCTCGCTGAGCTTCAGGAATCCTATATGGCTTTAAATGAACCCTGACCCCTGGTTCTGTGACAATGTCATGTTTTATTATGGTCGTTTGGCCAGGCAGCTCTGAAAATATCTCCCTATTTTGGATGAGAAATTCTTTAACCTGATTGTTCTGATCAGCTGATAATGTCTCTGACACCTTCACTGCGGGAAGTAACCGGGGTGAAGACACCGAAGGGCAAGGCTCCGCTGACAGAGACAACCTATCTTTCCAGGGTTTGATTAAGTTAACATGGTAGATCTGTTCGGGTTTTCTCTTTCCCGGCTGGTATACTTTGTAATTAACCTCATTCACTTTTTCCCTAATCTCAAATGGACCCTGCCATTTAGCTAGGAATTTGCTTTCCACAGTGGGTACCAAAACAAGAACTCTATCTCCAGGAGCAAATTCCCGTATCTTGGCACTCCGGTTATAGACCCTCTGTTGAGCACTTTGGGCCTGTTCCATGTGCTCTCTGACAACAGGTACCACGGCTGCAATCCTATCCTGCATTTGTGTTACATGTTCAATAACGCTCCTATAAGGAGTGGGCTGTCCTTCCCACGTCTCTTTGGCAATGTCCAACAGCCCTCTGGGGTGTCTACCATACAACAAATCAAATGGAGAAAACCCCGTAGAGGACTGAGGAACTTCTCTGATGGCCATTAACAAGTAGGGCAACAAACAATCCCAGTTTTTCCCATCTCTCTCAACAACCTTTTTTAACATACTTTTTAATGTTTTATTAAACCTTTCCACCAACCCGTCAGTTTGGGGATGGTAGATGGACGTCCTGAGGTGAGTGACCTTAAATAATTTGCACAATTCTTTCATGATCCTTGACATAAATGGAGTACCTTGGTCAGTCAAAATTTCTTTTGGTATTCCCACTCTACTAAATACCTGCACCAGCTCCCTAGCTATCGCCTTGGTTGTGATAGTGCGTAAAGGGACAGCCTCAGGATATCGAGTGGCATAGTCCATAATTACCAGGATATACTGATGGCCCCGAGCAGACTTTAACAAGGGCCCCACGAGATCCATGGCTATTCTGTCAAACGGGACCTCTATAATAGGCATGGGAACTAGTGGGCTCCTAAAATGGGGTCTAGGGGCATGATACTGGCATTCAGGACAGGAAGAACAATATTCAGACACTTCTTTATAAACCCCTGGCCAAAAGAACCTTTGTAAAACTCTTTCAGTGGTTTTTTCTGCCCCTAAATGTCCTGCGGTAACGTGACTATGAGCTAAATCTAGTACCGTTCTCCGATAAGGCTGGGGAACTACCAGCTGTTCCACCACATCCTCACCCTTTTTGACAATGTGGTACAAGAGCTCATTACAGATGGCCATGTGGGGATACGTAACCCTGTCACCTGGTACCACAGGCTCCCCATTAACAATCTTAACATTCTCTCTAGCCTTTATCAAGGTAGGATCCTTTAACTGTTCAGATGCAAACAGATCCTTTTTTACCTCCAGGTCAGGCACACTTTCGTTTCTAACCACTATGTCTCTGTTCCCAGCAAGAGGGTCCTCACTGGACTCCCCGTCTGTCACTTCCCCAGCCAAACTGGCAAAAGGCAAAGGGTCAGAAAGTTCCGAAGACACACGTACATCCATACAATCACCGGTATTACCAACTGGCTCTTCACTTCTCACATCTGTTGATAAACGTGATTCCCACAGTTTCCAAAAATGAGGAAAATCCCTCCCTATTATGGCCTTATGCACCAAGGTGGGGACCAGTCCTACTTTAACCATTGCTGACCCACAACAAGTTTCTATATTCACTTCAGCAGTGACATAATATTGGGTATCCCCATGTATGCAAGTTACCCCAATAGGTATTTGCTGGACCTTTAAGGGGTTCACTAACCCAGCTTTCACGAGGGTAACTAAACTTCCTGAATCTAGCAAGGCCTCTACCCGGTTACCCTCTAAGAACACATCACACATTTGTTTTTCCAGCTCAGGTGAAGGTACCACAGTACAGGCTAACCTAGCAAAGAAAGACATTCTGCGACATTCAAAGGCAGCATCACATTGCATGGGTTCTTGTATGACTGGGCAATTGGCAATAACATGACCTGGCATACCACATCTAAAACATTTAACCACACGATTATCAACCCGTTTGGGCAACATAGACCGTTTTAGCCCCATTGGCCTGTCTCCAGGGCCAGTGTTTACAGTCTCTCCAGCCTTGCGTTCTCTTAACCGCCCAGCAACGTTTTCCCACGGAACAGTCTTACCAGTCTTTACTGAAGGGCGCTGTCGAGGATCTATGGGTTGCTGGGTGGTCATCAGTAGTTCCTCTGCTGCCAAATACCGCTCTACCATGTCCACTAATTGGTCAGCAGTACCCGGGTTTCCATGGCTCACCCACTTGCGCAGGACCATGGGCAAAGATCTCAAGTAGCGGTCCATGACGACTCTTTCAACCATCTGGGGACCAGTTAATGTCTCTGGCTGTAGCCATTTTTTTGTTAGCTGAATAAGGTCGTGCATCTGGGAGCGCGGAGGCTTCTCCATGGCGTACACCCAACGGTGCACCCGTTGTGCTCGTACTGACAGCGTGACTCCCAGGCGGGTCAGGATCTCAGTCTTTAGTTTATCATAGTCCCGAGCCTCAGCAGGGCTTAAATCAAAGTACGCTTTTTGGGGCTCACCTGACAAAAAAGGTGCCAGCAGACTGGCCCACTGCGCTTTCGGCCAGTTCTCGCGCTCGGCAGTCCTTTCAAACGTGGTCAGGTAGGCCTCCACATCATCAGCCTCTGTCATTTTCTGCAGGAAGTGACTGGCCCGTATAGAACTAGAGCTGGTCGGAGCACTGACAGCCACATCTCCAACCCGAGCTGCAAGTCTCTGCACCACTTCTGCTAAGGCCTCTCTATCCTGACGCTGTTGCCTCCAATTTTCCTCCATTGCCACCTGCTGCTGTCTGATGGCCTCCTGCTGTGCCGCTGTAGCTTGCAGCAGGGCTTTAAGCAGTTCCTCCATGTCGACAGATTTTTCAGGCGGCTTTGTAGCTGCTTTCACCCAGGACATATATCAAACCCTCGGGGTGAGTCTCAGCAACTTCACACTGGGCTGTATCTGCATAAACCACCGTGTTTTGCAGGCCTCATAAAGCTGCTGCTTTCACTTATGCGCAGAGCGGCATGCTCGCATTCTCCACCAAGTTGTAACACTGTAGGGGTGCAAGGCGCCTCTTCCTGGGGAATATGGCAGCACGCAGCAGCTGAGAAACAACACAAGTCCAGTTTCTGGTACAACTGGCCCCGGCCAGTTTTATTGAAAAAGAAAATAAAACAAACACCAAAAGAAAATACCTTGCCTGTCCGGCACTAACTAAACACAAAATGTTCCTAACTATCACTAAACAAAAACACAGGGTTCTCCAGTAAACACTGTATAGCTCACTTGTATCCAGAAGCGTGTTTCTCTCACACAGATCCCTCTAGTCTTCCCAGGCAGTCTGCCCATACTAATCAGGCTAGCAGCCCTATAACACTCTTACACAGCTGAAACCGTGATTAGCCCTCTGTGAGGCCAAAGACCCGAACTGGGCCCAATGTCTAGAACTCGCCTTATCTCTCTCTCAGAGCCTTTACCCAGCTTTTACAGCAAACTGAAAAGGTTCTGACAAAACAAAAGCATTTTTCCTAGAAGTTTTCATTTTCTAAAACATGTAAGACAAGAACCTGGGACAAACATACCTGCCCTCAAACACTATCCCAGTGTTCTTGTCACACAGGACTCGAGTGCAGCGATGCACTGACACCTGTTTTGGCTTCAATAGGTCCCTGACCAGAGTCATGAGTTCCTGGGCCTTTTCCATCGGAAGATAAACCCTTTTCTGGTCCGTATCCAGAATCATGCCTAAGAAGGTCAAACGAGTCGTAGGAACTAACTGTGACTTCGGGATATTGAGAATCCAGCCGTGTTGTTGTAAAACCTTCAGTGAAAGTGACACGCTGATCAACAACTGCTCTCGCGATCTCGCTTTTTTGAGGAGATCGTCCAAGTACGGGATAATTGTGATACCCTGCTTGCGCAGGAGCACCATCATTTCCGCCATTACCTTGGTGAAAATCCTCGGGGCCGTGGAAAGCCCAAACGGCAACGTCTGAAATTGGTAATGACAATCCTGTACCGCAAATCTCAGGTACGCCTGATGAGGTGGATATATGGGAACATGAAGGTACGCATCCTTTATGTCCAGGGATACCATAAAATCCCCCCCTTCTAGGCTGGCGATGACCGCTCTGAGCGATTCCATCTTGAACTTGAACCTTTTCAAGTATAGGTTCAAGGATTCTAAATGTAAAATGGGTCTGAGGGGAGAGAAACAGACCTACTTAGGCTTGTATCCCTGAGATACTATATCTAGGACCCAAGGATGCAGGTCTGATTGAACCTAGACCTGACTGAAGATCCGCAGACGGTCCCCCACCGGTCAGGACTCCCCCAGGGAAGCCCCGGCATCATGCGGTGGACTTGGTAGAGGCAGCGGAGGACTTTTGGTCCTGGGCGCCTGATACTGCAGGCGACTTTTTTCCCCTTCATCTACCCTTTGAAGCGAGGAAGGACAAACCTTTTCCACGCTTGTATTTATTGGGACGAAAGGACTGCATCTGCTGATGTGGTGTCTTTTTCTGTTGTGTGGGAACATAAGGAAGAAAAGATGACTTACCTGCCGTCGCGGTAGACACCAGATCAGCTAAGCAGTCACCAAACAAGACATTACCTTTGAAAGGGAGAGCTTCCATAGCTCTCTTGGAGTCGTCATCAGCATTCCATTGATAAATCCACAGCGCTCTCCTGGCCGAGATCGCCATGGCATTGGCCCTTGATCCCAAGAGACTAACATCCCTCGTCGCATCCTTCACGTAATCTGCAGCGTCCTTGATATAACCAAGAGTTAAAAGAACATTATCTTTATCAAGCGTATCCATATCAGCAGCTAAATTCTCAGCTCATTTAGCAATAGCACTACTCACCCATACCGACGCCACAGCAGGTCTGAGCAATGCACCAGTATTAGCGAAAATGGACTTCAGAGACGTCTCCAGCTTGCGATCCGCCGGATCCTTGAGAGCTGCCGTGTCAGGAGACGGAAGCGCCACCTTCTTAGACAACCGGGATAGAGCCTTGTCGACATTTGGAGAAGACACCCATTTTTCCCTGTCATCAGAGGGGAAAGGATACGCCATGTAAATCCTCTTGGGAATCTGCCATTTCTTATCCGGCGACTCCCAAGCCTTTTCGCAAAGAGTATTCATTTCATGAGAGGGGGGAAACTTCACCTCAGGTTTTTTCCCTTTGAACAAGCAAATCCTTGTTTCCTGCACCGCAGGTTCGTCAGAAATATGTAAAACATCCTTTATAGCCACAATCATGTACTGAATACTCTTAACTAACCGTGGATGTAAAACTGCCTCAGTGAAGTCGACATCGGAATCAGAATCCGTGTCGGTATCCGTATCTACCAACTGAGTAAAAGGCCGCTTTTGCGACCCTGATGGGGTCTGCACCTGAGACAAAGCATCCTCCATGGATTTCCTGCATACCTGAGTCTGAGACTCCGATTTATCCAACCTTTTAGACAAAGGGGCCACATTTGTATTAAGCGTACTTAACATTGTAAGTAAATCAGGTGTCGGCTGCGCCGACAGGGCCAACTCCAGACCCACATCTGCTCCCCCAGCAACCTCCTCCGGGGAATAACACTCAGCCTCAGACATGCCGACACGGAGTATCGACACACCGACACACACACACCGCCTCAGCTAGGGGACAGACCCACAAGGAAGCCTAGATAGAGAAACACAGAGGGAGTATGCCAGCTCACACCCCAGCGCCCATATATCCCAGAACACAATATATGTTGAAAGCGCTGCTATGGAAAACAATAATTATGCACCAATAATGCTGCTTTCAGATCACAAATGCCGGATCCTACCCGGTAAGAGAAACGTGTCCTTACCGGGTGGGATCCGGCATTTGCTCTCCTCTGCTGGCTTTCCGACGCGGCAATATACCGGGTCGGTTGCCATAGCAGCGGGGGGCGCAGCAGCAGCAGGGGCGGGGGTAGAGGCGGCGCTGGGAGATGAGCTCATCTCCTGCGCCGCCTCTCCCTATGCTGTGAATGGGAGCCGCGTCGCATCGAAACGGCTCCCATTCACACTGCACCTGACCCGGTATTCAACCCGGTAATAACCCTTCTTTTTAACCGGGTTGAATTACCGGGTCAGGCGACCCGCTAATTCGGCAAAGGTGCTTTCACATCGCACACTGACCCGTTTCGACACGGCAATATGCCGTGTCGATACCGGGTTATTTGTGCGATGTGAAAGGGGTATAACTGTGCCCTCCCCCCCCCCCCCCCCGATCAGCTCCCTGTTACTTGTAGTGGAGCTTGGAGGTCCCGGGCCAGCGTTCTCTGCAGCGGCGTGGATGAGAGAAAATGGTGCTGGTGAGCTGTGCGGCTAAGCCCCACCCCTTTCCGGCGCGCTTTAGCCCACTAAAATTTGAAAAATGAAAATGCTGGCGGGGGTCTGAAAAACGGTGCCGAGGCACCGAAAAAGCCTTTTGCCAGCTTCCCAGACCCAGTACTATGCTGCCCAGGGGGCTCCCCCCCCCCCACCGCCCTGCACCCTGTGAGTGCCGTTGGTGAAGTGTGTGGGAGCATGGAGCGCAGTGCTACCGCTGCGCAGTACCCCGTTACTGGAGTCTTTTGCCGTCACTGAAGTCTTCTGTCTTCTGCATACTCACCCGGCTTCTTTCTTCTGGCTTCTGTGAGGGGGGTGACGGCGTGGCTCCGGGAACAAGCAGCTAGGCGCACCAAGTGATCGAACCCTCTGGAGCTAATGGTGTCCAGTAGCCTAAGAAGCAGAGCCCTAAGTAGAAGTAGGTCTGACTTCTTTCCCCTTAGTCCCTCGATGCAGGGAGCCTGTAGCCAGCAGGTCTCCCTGAAAATAAAAAAACTAACAAAGTCTTTTCTAGAGAAACTCAGGAGAGCTCCCCTAGTGAGTGTCCAGTCAGTCCTGGGCACAAAGTCTAACTGAGGTCTGGAGGAGGGGCATAGAGGGAGGAGCCAGTTCACACCCAGTCAAAGTCTTTTCAGTGTGCCCAAGCTCCTGCGGATCCCGTCTATACCCCATGGTCCTTTTGGAGTCCCCAGCATCCTCTAGGACGTAAGAGAAAATCCTTTACAAGGCAAAATCAACCTGGTTTTGCCATGTAATTGGGTGAGCCTGAAAGTATTGTCTTTATAAGTGAAACTTTTCGGCTTTACTTTTCTATTACGATCAGGGACGGTGCTAGGGTGTTTGGTGCCCCACGGCAAACTATAAATTTGCGCCCTCCCATTCTTTACAAAGGGTGCACACCGAAAAAGGAGTGTGGTTTTACACGGAAGGGGCATGGCCACACAATAGTACCCCCATTTCAAATTACGCCACAGTAGCACAATCTTATTCACATAACAACGCACAAATTAGTACTTCTTATACACAAAATCCCCTCTGTAGTAGTGTCGCTTACACAAAAGCCCCCCTGTAGTAGTGTCGCTTACACAAAATCCCCCCTGTCGTAATGCCGCTTACACAAAATCCCCCCTGTAGTAGTGTCGCTTACACACATTTTGCACACCTAGTCACACACACACACACACACACACATATACATACACACACTCTCTTTCTCAATCTCACTCCCCCTTTACATCTTCTTACCAAAATGAAGTCTGGCTGGCCGTTGCTGTCCATCCTCCTGTTCCTCCTCATGATCAGCCTGGTCCCGTGTAGCTCCACCCCTCTGTTCCATGTAGTCCCCCCCACCCTTTCGGGTTTTCTTTCCTGGCCTGCACAGTGCACACTATGGCTTTGCGCTGTCACACAGTCAGGGAGGAGGAGAGGAAGCTGAAAGCTGCCGACGCCGCTGCTTGTCACAGTGTGACAGGCACAGCAGCCGGCAGCAGCAGGGGGACAGGCAGCGCAGCAGCTGAGCAGCGGGGATGCAGGGCATTTAGAGCACCTCTCCTGTCTGGCGCCTACCTGCACTGCATCCCTTTGCTGAGCGGGTAGTGCTGGGCCTGATCACGATCCTAAGATCTTGTACCTGTTACACAGGATTGGATTTCCAGTAGCTGGAGACAGACAAAAGCCAGACACTCTCTGTAAATGGCAATACCAATTAGTCAAGCAGTGAGGACATACACTGGGAACATAGCAGGATTCTTGAGTGATGGTTGGCACACAGCTCCATACAATGGCACAGCAGTAAGAGTGTCCCAGAGATGTGGCTACATGTAATACTAAGTGTGGTGGTCAGTGAATCAGCTCAGAGGTAAAAGAGCAGATAAAGAGTATTCTGGGTGGTGTGGTCAGAGACCGTGAGCAGGACTTTGTACACAGTGGAGTTGTCGTGTCTCTGCCAACTAAATTTTCCACTATTGGATATATTCTATGTCATTGTACATTTGGGGTGGGATGTCATGGCATCCGAGATCGCCGAAGGTGTGGGATGCTGGCTGATCTCGGGTGGTTTTTTAAAGGGGCAATCACTTACAAGGCAAGACCATGCCTTATAAGTGATTGCCCCTTTAAAAAAAAAAAAAAAAGTCTGAGCTCGGCCGACACCCAGAATCTCCGGCGATCTCAGATGCCATTACATTCCGCCATTTGAAATCAATTTCAGCATATCAGCATAAGGACTATTATTACTTGATTGGTCACTGCAGGAGTAACTATACAAAATAATGCGTTTTTTTCCTGGAGATCGTTATCTGACGGGTCACACAAACCTCTGTATATCATAGCAATTGCATAACATAGTAAATTATATCAATTATATCACATAACATAGTAACATAGTTGTTGAGGTTGAAAAAAAAAAAAGACAATTGTCCATCGAAGTCAACCTATAGAGCTATATACTTCATTACTATTTTTTTTAACAGATTATATCCTTGGATGCTATGGTCGACTAAAAATGTGTCATAGTACATATACTGTAGCTACCTAGGATGGGTGTACTACGATATCCCGACTGTCGGGATCCCGGCGCCCAGCATATCGGCGCCGGGATCCAGACCGCCAGAAAGCGGACACTGGGGTAAGTGCAAAAGAGCCCCTTGCGAGCTGACTGCGCTCGCCACACTGCGGGCACGGTGGCGCGCTACATGCACCACGCTATTTATTCTCCCTCCAGGGGTGTCGTGGACACCCCAAGAGGGAGAATAGTTGTCGGTATCCCGGCGGTGGTTCGCTGAGCCGGGATATCGAATGCTTCCCACCTAGGACAACTTCCACATTATACTTTTTAGTTGAAATATCTGCTCAGTACAGCAGTTCCAATTTGTAGTTTTAAAATAAATTATTGTTTTTCCGGCATATATAAACCAGAGAATTGTGGTGAGGTAAATGGCTCAGGAGGCACTGGCTAGCACCACAGCCAGATTTATACACACTATATGAGCCATGGGGTGAATGTGGGAATTACACACCGGTGCTGCACTATAAACTCCTGGAAATTTAGACAGTGGAAGCAGAGTTTTGGCTATAAGAATGATTACAATAATACAAAGATATTTCAAAATTTTCTTTCTATTTTTTATATACTTTATACAATCAAAACTCTGGCACAAACCAAGGTATGATAGGAAAGGCTCTGCCTCACCCACCTCACATCACTGATATATACGATATACCACAGGCCTAATTCAGCACTGGACGCAGAAGTGCAGAAATCTCTATTAGGCGATTTCCACAGTTCTACACGCCGCTGTGTGCATGCGCGAGGACTTAGATTGTGGTTGTACGTAGGCGATTGCAATCTAAGTCCTGGCAGTGAACAGGGCATGTTCGCAGCATTTTAGGGGTGTTGTGTTGCCGTTGTCAGGGCAGTCCGGACCGTTTGTGGGGCGGGCCGCAGCGGCTGCGTGACATCACACGCAGCCGCAGCGACCAGAAACATGGCAGCCCGGCAACTGCCTTCACAGCTAGGCTGAGAAGGCAGGGGGCAACCCTTAAGATGCAAGTGCCTCCCTGTTTAGCGAAGCGCTCGCATTTCAGTGAGGGGGGGCGGGGGGAATGGGAGGACCCAGCATGCGGGGAGGCCTTGCCCTGTCCTGGGTGGCTCCTGTCATGCTAGCGAAATTAGTTGTAGTTTTGCGATTTCTCAAAAAAACTACAACTGATGCTGAATTAGGCCCCAAATTTGAGAACCACTGATCTAGAAGTTGAGTATTAGACTTCCCATTTTTCCATATAAAGTGTACAGTGCATTCAATCCACCAAATAATCAGCCAACCGCTTAATACAAAGCGTCTCTGACCATGGTTTGTGGAAGCAGCTGAATATCGGAAAAGGTGATTTATGGTAAGAACTTACCGTTGTTAAATCTCTTTCTGCGAGGTACACTGGATTCCATAGGGAATAACATCAGGGTGTAGAGTTGGATCTTGATCCGAGGCACCAACAGGCTAAAGCTTTGACTGTTCCCAGGATGCACTGCCCGCCTCCTCTATATCCCCGCCTCCAGGCACTGGAGCTCAGTTTTGTTAACCAGTCCAATGCAGTAGCAGATAAAAGAGACGACAACATTTAGTAGCCACAGATAACCACATTCTCACGACAGGAGAAGGTACCAGCAGCTTATGCCATACAAACCCAAAGAAGCTAAGTGCGTCAGGGTGGGCGCCCTGCGGAATCCAGTTTACCTCGCAGAAAGAGATTTAACAATGGTAAGTTCTTACCATAAATCTCATTTTCTGCAGTGGGGTACACTGGTGTTCCACAGGGAACAACATCGGGGATGTCCTAAAGCAGTTCCTCAAGGGACAGGACGCACTGTAGCGGGCACAAGAACCCGGCTTCCAAAGGAAGCATCCTGGGAGGCGGAAGTATCAAAGGCATAGAAACTGATGAACGTGTTCACGAGGACAACGTAGCCGCCTTGCACAATTGTTCTAGGGGCGGGCCGCCCAAGAAGGTCCTACAGACCGAGTAGAATGGGCCTTGATGGTAGCAGGAACTGGTAGTCCAGCCTGTACATAAGCTTGTGCAATCACCATTCAAATCCATCTGGCCAAGGTTTGCTTATTCGCAGGCCAGCCACGTTTGTGAAAACCAAAAAGGTGAAAAAGAGGCGGTCCTCTTCACGTATATACGGAGAGCCCGTACCACATCCAAAGACCGTTCTTTGGAGGACAAACCAGGAGAGATAAAGGCCGGAACCACAATATCTTGGTTAAGGTGGAAAGACAAACAACAGACAAAGAGGAAGGGGGGTGCAAATCCCCACCCCCAAATTCCCTTCCGCACACTGAAAATTACCTGTAACAATCCCTGAACCTATCTGGTAATAAAATTCAGAGAATTCGTCACAAATGTTTGCAAACACATGTTTAGCTGCTGGCCACTTCACGGCTTCTCTGATACAGCAGTCCTAACCTACATAATAGCAGTGCCCACATAGGGCCATGTAATTTGTCACAGTACGCCTCATGATAAAGGCTATTACTAAAACATTTCCAGACAGAGAGCTAACTTACCCAGGAGCCACCCCCAGGATCTCCCATTGGCACTACAAGGAACAGCATGCCTTCCAAATGCTGCTCCCATTCAATGCCTCATGCACACAAGCAGACAAACAATTTGGAAGCTGCTCAATCATACTTGGAGGTAATTATATATCAGGTGCTGGAAGGGGGAGGGGTCACAGACAAACAACAGACAAAGAGGAAGGGGGGTGCAAATCCCCACCCCCAAATTCCCTTCCGCACACTGAAAATTACCTGTAACAATCCCTGAACCTAAGGTGGAAAGACGACACCACATTAGGCAGATAACCAGGGCAACTTCTAAGTACCGCACGGTCACAGTGAAAAATCAGAAAGGGTGACCGACAGGATAAGGCACCCAAGTCTGAAACTCTTCTATCAGAGGCAATAGCCAGCAAAAATAAGACCTTAAGTGTAAGCCATTTAGGGTCCACAGACTCAAGAGGGTCAAACAAAGACTCTTGTAGGGCATCCAGAACAACTGACAAATCCCAAGGAGCCACAGGAGGAACAAAGGGAGGTTGAATCCGCAAAACACCCTGAGTGAAAGTATGAACGTCAGGCAGAGTCGCAATTCCTCTCTGAAACCATACAGACAATGCTGAAATATGAACCTTGAGGGAGGCCAGATGGAGACCTAAGTCCAGGCCCTGTTGCAGAAAAACCAAAAGTTTGGCAGTACTGAACTTGTATGCATCATAATTCTTAGCCGCACACCAAGTGAGGAAGAATTCCAGACCCTTTAATAAATCCAAGCTAAAGGCAGTTTACGGGCTTTCAACATAGTTTGAATGACCGCCTCAGAAAATCCTTTGGCCCTCAGAAATGAAGCTTCAAGAGCCACTCCATCAAAGCCAGTCAGGTCAGATCCTGGTAGACATAAGGGTCCTGAACGAGAAGGTCTGGGCGTTACGTAAGTAGAAGAGGACGCTCTATCGAGAGACCCTACAGGTCTGAGAACCAATGCTGTCTGGGTCACGCTGGAGCGATTAAAAGTAGTAATCCTCCTTGCTTAAACTTCCTTATTACCCTGGGCAGGAGTGACACCGGAGGGAACACATACGGCAGCCAAAAGTTCCATGGAATTGCCAGCGAGTCCACGAACGATGCGTGAAGATCCCTTGTCCTTTCTCCGAAGACCGGAACCTTGTGATTGTGTCGAGACACCATCAGGCCTACATCTGGTAGGCCCCACTTGTCCACTAGGAGTTGAAAGACTTCCGGACGAAGGCTCCACTCTCCGGCGTGTACACCCTGACGACTGAGGAAGTCCGCTTCCCAGTTGAGGACCCCCCGAATGAACACTGCTGATATGGCTGGCAGATGGTGTTCCGCCCATAGAAGAATCTTTGACACTTTCATCATTGCCATGCAACTTCGAGTGCCGCCTTGATGATTTATGTACACCACAGTGGTGGCATTGTCTGACTGTACTTGAACAGGCCTGTTCTGTACTAGAGACAGGGCCAGTTTCAGAGCATTGAACACTGCCCGCAACTCCAGAATGTTTATCGGAAGGAGAGATTCCTCCCTGGTCCACCGTCCCTGAAGAGTGTTGCTTCAACAACGCGCCACAACCCCGCAGACTGGTATCCGTCATTAGGAGGACCCAGTTGGAGATCCAGAAGGGATGACCCCTGCTCAATCATTGGTCCTGGAGCCACCAGCTCAGAGACAGACGAACTACCGGAGTCAAGGACATCATGTGAGACCTGATCCAGTGAAGCAGGCCATCCCACTTGGAAAAGATTAACCGCTGCAGAGGGAGAGAATGAAATCGAGCATACTCTACCATGTTGAAAGCAGACACCATGAGGCCTAGTACTTGCATCGCAGAGTGTATCGACACACGTGGGCGAGATAGGAAGCATCTTATCTTGTCCTGAAGTTTCAGGACCTTCTCCGGAGACAAGAACAAACCTTTGTTGTGTGTGTGTGTCCAATAATGCCCCCAGGTGCACCATGCTCTGAGCAGGGACCAAATGAGGATTTCTTCCAGTTGATGAGCACCCGTGGGCTTGCAGGAATTGTACTGTCAGTTCCATATGACTGAGGAGAACCTCTGGGAAGTTTTCAAGGATCAACAAGTCATCCAGATACAGCAGGATCCTGATACCTTGACGGCGGAGAAGGGCCGTCATGACCTTAGTGAAGATTCGCGGAGCCATGGTCAGTCCAAAAGGCAAGACCTGGAATTGATAATGTAGGTTTCCAATAGCAAACTGCAGATATTGCTGATACGACATGGCAATAGATATATGTAGGTAAGCATCCTGTATGTCCAGGGATACCATATAGTCCTTGGGCTCCAAGGCCAGAACAATAGAGCGAAGAGTTTCCATACGTAATTTGGATACCTTCACAAATTTGTTCAAAGACTTGAGGTTGAGAATGGGCCGGAAGGTACCATTCGGTTTCTGAACTAGGAACAACGTTGAATAGTACCCCCTGCCTCTCTGAGCCAGAGGCACCGGCACTATCACTGCTGTGTCCATGAGGGATTGTACCACCAAATGTAGAGTTTTTGCTTTCAACGAATCCAAAGGGATATTTGTCGAGCAAAACTGGCGAGGGGGACGTTTCTTGAAAGAAAGAGATGGCGTATCCGTGAGTGACGACTTCCCTTACCCAGGTGTCTGAAGTGGTCTGTAACCATATCTGGGCGAATCGCAGAAGTCTGCCTCCCACCCTGGGGTCCCCCAGGGGGAGGCCCGCCCCGTCATGCAGCAAGCTTATCTGGTTTGGAAGCAGGCTGACAGGCAGCCCAGGAACGTTTAGGTTTGGGCTTAGAGGTTTTGGAAGTGCAAGCCTGTTTCGGTTACGCCTGACCCGTTGCTTTACTTGGAGGTCGAAAGGAACGAAAGGTGGTACTTTTAGCCTTCGGAGATGAAGGATTAGTACTCGGCAGACATGCAGTTTTAGCAGACGCTAAGTCAGCAACAATCTTGTTCAGATATTCCCCAAAAAGGATGTTTCCCTTAAAAGAGATCACCTCCAAGGTCTTTATAGAGTCCAGATCCACAGACCAGGACCGCAACCACAGAATCCAGCGAGCCAGAATGGACGTAGTATATGCTTTGGCTGCCAGGACACCGGCATCAGAGGCCGCCTCCTGAATGTAATGGGAGGCTGTGGTAATATATGAAAGATACTGTCTGGCATTATCAGAAAAATTAGAAGTAGCTCTGCTTCAACTTCTTGAACCCAGGCTTCAATAGCTTTTGCAGCCCAAGAAGCCGCTATAGTAGGTCTATGCACAGCACCCACAAGAGTGTAAATAGACTTCAAGCAACCCTCCACACGCTTATCCGTTGGTCCTTCAGAGTGGTGACGGTAGTGACAGGCAGAGTAGATAACACCACCAGACTTGCGACATGCGAGTTCACCGGCGGCGGGGTTTCCCAATTTTTACTTAACTCTGCAGAGGGGATAACGAGCTAGAATCTTTTTAGACTGGGAGAATTTCTTTCCTGGAAACTCCCAGGATTCCTGACGCATGTCAACTAAATGGTCAGAATGTGGCAAAACTAATTTAGTAACCTTCTGACGTTTGAACTTCTCAGGTTTCTGGAGGTTCAGTTTCATCATCGATCTGAAGAATTACTTTGATAGCCTCCAAGAGGTCAGGAACATCCACCTGTGTTGTAGATTCCCCATCAGAAGCATCTGCATCAGTGTCTGATGGGTCAGTATATACGCCATCT
The DNA here is from genome assembly GCF_028390025.1 of Pseudophryne corroboree. NCBI lineage: Eukaryota > Metazoa > Chordata > Amphibia > Anura > Myobatrachidae > Pseudophryne > Pseudophryne corroboree. The sequence continues at coordinate 169,509,086 of NC_086445.1, forward strand.
TCATCAGATGAAGTATCCGAAACATGCGTGGATTGTGAGGAAGAAATGGCCCACTTAGATGACCCTTTGGTCGTTCGGAGGAAAGGCTCAGGCTTTTGTTTAACCAAAGACTGATTTAACTGCTGTAACCGAGTCGAGAAAGATTCCACCCATGGTGGATTTACTACAGGGACAATGATTGTACAGGCACAGGAGGTCCCACAGGGGGCGCAAGTCTCATTACTAGCGTAGTAAGTAAATTAGAAAAAGCAGCCCATGGTGGGTCTTTGTTTGCCACCGATGCTGCAGGCTGACTGAGGGGTACAGAACCCCCAATACCTGGACCCTCAGCTGGAATATTTTCCTCAGATAAATCTGCGGCGTCAGCACTGCATGACGCAGGATCAGCCACGGATCTCCCGCCCTGTGACGCAGACATTATTGGAGAATGTAGCTCTAGGGCGTAACAGTACAATATAGCCAGACACAGTACATGACAAAAAAAAACCTGTGGCGTGTGATTGCAATGCAGATCACAAACAGAGGATTTAAGTTGTATAAGGTGACTGATATAAACACAGAGAAAAATACCAAACAGTATATCCTGTGAAACGTGGCGCCTGGGGCTGGGGGAGGGGCTACAGGTCAGAACCTTATCCCCTCTGCTGGACTTCACCACCGGGCACTATGGAGCCTGTACTAAACGGATTTTAGTAAAACCGACCTGTGCTCCTTGCCCTGGTGGATATAGTGGGATCCCTGCATGGCCACAGTGTCCATGCCAGCGGTGCGGTCCATCTCCGGAGACCGCATCACGATTTCAGCGGGTCCCGCCTGGGGGACCCTCTTACCTCCTCCCTATCGTGCGGCCACGCGATCCAGGAGAGCAGCAGAGGTATGTGTGCCTGATGAGACCAGAGCGCCTCCGCTGTAAGTACCCGGTAACCAGGGCATGGGAGTATACAGCGTCGTTGCGGGAGGGGAGGGAGCCGCAGCACGATATGTCAGTATGACATAGAGCACCAAGTGCCTATGCTGCGGCCCTTGAAGTCTTCTATCTTGTCAGAAAAGCTCTTTTCAGGGCTGCCTAGCGCAGCCCTCCCTGTGCACTGCAGGCACCAACTTACAAACTGAGCTCCTGTGTCTGGAGGCGGGGATATAGAGGAGGCGGGCAGTGCATCCTGGGAACAGTCAAAGCTTTAGCCTGTTGGTGCCTCGGATCAAGATCCAACTCTACACCCCAATGTTATTCCCTGTGGAATACCAGTGTACCTCGCTGGAAAAATAAACATAAGGTTGTATATATAGTGTAATATGTAAATGTGTGTTATTGTGATTGGGATGCAGTTATCATGTTAATGGTCACAAAATGTCAGCATATGCAAAACGTTAACATGGTCACAATGTCGACATCATAAATAACAACAAGTGAAATGCAGACATTAGGTTTAGGAATAGGGACATAGTTACTGCCACAACCGCAGTTTTGCAACATTAGCTGCAACCACCGGCACACTAGCTGCAGCTGCCACATTAGGGTTAGCATGTCAACATTCCATCAATGTCGACGTGCTCAGTGTTGGCATGGCCAATGTTGATGTGTTGAACATGTCAACTTTATGACCATATTGACATGATGAATGTCGGCTTTCAAACCGGTGACAGAATACATTGAACCCTTGTGAATAACTTTTTGTTTAGCAGTTTGAAGGCTGTGACTGCACTCTGGCCCAGCACCCCTCCTATTTATTCCCAAGTGGTTTAAACTCATTTCAGCTAGGTCCTACCAGCATGATCTATGACCTGTATGCAGATGTAATACATAGCACATTAATAAGTTCTTACCAGTTTGTTTGCCCTTTTTATCTCCTTTTTCACAGTTTCAATATCAAATCCTCCGAAGTCATCTTCCGAGTCTGACTTTGCTGAAACCACTTTAGGTGAGAAGAGCTGGAAAAAAACAGACAGTTCTTACACCAGCTCCTGGGGGAAAGTTATATTTTTATGTATTTGCAGTACACATATGTAGCTGTACCAAGACTGATGCCCATTATAAATCTGACTTTCTGGGGGTGATTCAATGGTGGACGTAGTTGCAGTAGCGGCTGTGACTTTATGTTAAAGCCAGGGGTGGATTGGCCATAGAGCTCACCAGGAAGATTCCTGGTAGGCTGACGTGTCTTTGGGGCCTGTTTTGTGTGTTATGTGGCCCCACCCGCCACATGACAGGCAGCCCACCGCACTCCGTACACTGCATTGTCCCCATTCATTGTTATTCCATCTCTGCAGTACAGTAACTCTGCCATCCAGTGATGCTGCCCATACCTCTTGTGCTGCCCATGTCAGGCCACTTCTACAAAATTTTACAGGGACACTTTTAGTTCCCAAATCTGCCCCTGGTCTCAGACACATCTTACGCAAAAGACGCAAGGAAGGGCGCAGTTGCGTACAATCAGACTCTATGAGGAGGGATCCCGCCCCCTCATCAGACCACACTCCCATTAGGGCTGCTTCCATAAATTTCCCGGGCTGGTTTTCCATCCCAATCCGCCCCTGGTTAAAGCCATGGCATTGTGCATCCTATTGTGCCACTCGCCAACAGCAGGACGAATCCACGGATGTGCATACAAACACACACTATAGGCAAACCACCGGCTGCACTATTGGACACTGCACCCTTATGCCTGCACCTGTTAGCTTCCATCCCCAGTTACCACACACAAGTGCCCACTGAAATTGCATGCATCTCCATGCAGTATCAATCTGTGTCCCCAATGGTGACCATCGAGACGCATGTGCAGAGGTAAAACTTTCTCTGCGTCCGATTCAAAATAACCACTTTTATGTTCCATTTCATGCACTCAACTGTTATTTCCTGAATCTTTCCTGATTCCTGTGCTGTCAGTATACAATGCCAATACTGTGGGAACAGCTCAAGGCAGCTGATGTAGTAAATATACCGGCTGTCGGGATTCAGACACTGAAATCCAGAGAGCCGGTAAAATGCCAGCGGATGAAATACCGAGTACCCCCCACACCATATTCCCACTCAGGTGGTGGATCCATGTCACCACCCAAGTGAGAATAGAACACATAGCGAGCAAAGTGCACCACCTGGCCTGAAGTATGGCGAGCGCAGCAATCCCGCAAGGGTACTTGATGCGCTCTCTGACAGTATTATGGCTGGCAGTATGCCGTCAGCCAGGATACTGTATCCAACCCCATGGCAGAGCATGTAAAGAAAGGCAATGCAGAATACGCTGCCACCATATAAAATATAACAACAACAACAACCTGATGTGTCCGGTTTAAATTGGGCAAAGGTTTGCTGGGCAGAACATTTGACCCCTTTTCATCCCCTTAGGAGTGGAATTTTTTAAAGTAACTGCTTAATGGGTGGCTGCTAATAACAGTACCACTCTGTACACAATAGGCTGTATTCAGAGTTGGGAGGTAAGAAAAAAAAAAGGATTGGATTAAGAAGTGTTAGATCATAGATAAAATCATGTATCAAGCCAACATCAAAATGTTAGATTAACCCTTCGGTTCGTAATACAGTTATTACATGGTTGGCGGTGCTCCCAGAAATTAGTTCAGAAAAAATAGGATTTTAAATTACCTACCGGTAAATCCTTTTCTCGTAGTCCGTAGAGGATACTGGGGTTCCATTTAGTACCATGGCGGTATAGACGGGTCCACTATGAGCCATGAGCACTTTAAGAATTTGATAGTGTGGGCTGGCTCCTCCCTCTATGCCCCTCCTACCAGACTCAGTCTAGGAAACTGTGCCCGAGGAGACGGACATAATTTGAGAGGAGGATATAAAAAGATAGTGGTGAGATTCCGAACCAGCACACACAAAACAGAGGAAAGCTATGCTAACCAAACTTGAAACAGGAACAGCAACAGCTGAACCAAACAACAATACTTAACCAAGTAACAGTGCAGGACTAACGAAGCACTGGGTGGGTGCCCAGTATCCTCTACGGACTACGAGAAAAGGATTTCTAATTTCTCTTACGTCCTAGAGGATACTAGTGGACCCATTTAGTACCATGGGGAAGTACCAAAGCTCCCAAATTGGGTGGGAGAGTGCTGATGTTCCTGCAGAACTGATTGACCAAACTGAAGGTCCTCAGAGGCCAAAGTATCGAACTTGTAGAACTTTGCAAACGTGTTCGAACCTGACCAAGTAGCTGCTCGGCAGAGCTGTAAAGCAGAGACACCGCGGGCAGCCGCCCAAGAAGAACCCACCGACCTAATCGAGTGGGCCTGTACAGATTTAGGAACCGGCAATCCTGCCGTGGAATAAGCATGCAGGATAGTGAGCCTGATCCAGCGCGCAATTGACTGCTCTGAAGCAGGAAACCCAATCTTGTTAGGATCGTAAAGAACAAACAGTGAGTCCGATTTCCTGTGACAAGCTGTTCTCTTCACATACACCTTCAAAGCCCTCACAACATCCAAAGACTGAAGAAACAGAGGTGTCGGTTACAACCGGAACCACAATTGGTTGGTTGATGTGAAATGCCAACAGCACCTTAGGAAGAAATTGCTGACGTGTCCTGAGTTCAGCTCTGTCCTCATGGAAGATTAAATAGGGGCTCCTGCGAGACAATGCCCCCAGCTCCGACACACGTCTTGCAGAAGCAAAGGCCAACAGTGTGACGGTTTTCCACGTAAGATATTTTACATCTACCTCCTGTAACGGTTCAAACCAGTCCGATTGGAGGAACTGCAGCACCAAACTGAGATCCCAAGGTGCCGTGGGAGGCACAAAGGAAGGCTGGATGTGCAGAACCCCTTTCATGAACATCTGGATCTCAGGAAGAGACGCCAATGGTTTCTGAAAGAAAACAGACAAGGACGAAATCTGGACTTTTATGGATCCCAGACGTAGGCCCACATCCACACCCGACTGCAGAAAAAGCAGGAAGCGACCCAGGTGAAATTCCATCGCAGAATATTTTCTGCTCTCACACCAAGAGACATATTTCTTCCAAATACGGTGGTAATGTTTAGACATTACCCCCTTCCTGGCTTGGATCTTAGTCGAGATAACCTTGTCAGAAATCTCTCTCATGGCTAGAATCAACCGTTCAACTTCCATGCCGTCAAACGTAGCTGTGTTAAGTCTTGATAAACGAACGGCCCCTCTTGCAGGAGATCCTCGTGAAGAGGTAGAGGCCACGGATCTTCTAGGAGCATCTCCAGAAGGTCCGCGTACCAGGCCCTTCTTGGCCAATCCGGAGCAATGAGAATTGCTTGAACTTTTTCCCTTTTTATTCTTTTCAGAATTCTTGAGATCAGCGGAAGTGGAGGGAACACGTACACCATCTGATAGACCCATGGAGTTGTCAGAGCATCCACTGCCACTGCCTGTGGGTCTCTCGACCTCGAACAATACTGCCTGAGCTTCTTGTTGAGATGAGAGGCCATCATGTCGATTTGTGGACATGCCCATCGACGTGTCAAGCACCTGAACATCTCCGGGTGAAGGCCCCACTTTCCCGGGTGCAGGTCGTGTCTGCTGAGGAAGTCTGCTTCCCAGGTGTCTACTCCCAGAATGAAGACCGCCGACAACGCCGCGGTGTGTTTTTCTGCCCAGAGGAGAATTCTTGATACCTCTGACATCACTGCTCTGCTTCTCGTTCCTCCCTGTCTGTTTATGTACGTTACTGCCGTCACATTGTTCGACTGAACCTGAATGGCCCGATCTTGAAGAAGATATGAAGCCTGCAGAAGGGTGTTGTATACAGCCCCGAGTTCCAGAATGTTGATTGGAAGGACGAATTCCTGATTTGACCATCTTCCTTGAAACTGCACCCCCTGGGTGACCGCTCCCCAACCTCTGAGGATTGCGTATGTGGTTAGCAGAATCAAATTCTGAATCCCGACCCTTCACCCCTCGATTAGGTGAGAAGTCTGTAGCCACGACAGAAGGGAAATCCTGGCCTTTGGTCACACGCACCAGAGGATCTGTCTGTCAAGATGCGATCCGGACCATTTGTCCAACAGATCCAGCTGGAAGTGCCTTGCATGAAACCTTCCAAACTGAAGCGCCTCGTAAGAGGCCACCATTTTCCCCAGAATGCGAATGCATAGATGCACAGATATCCGGGTTGGCTTCAGGACAGCCCGAACCAATCGACTGGATTACCAATGCCCTTTCCAATAGAAGAAAATTTTGCGACTATGTGTCCAGTATCATTCCCAGAAATGGGAGCCTCCGAGTTGGCTCTAAATAAGATTTCAGGAGTTTTAGAATCCACCTGTGATCCAGGAGTAGTTTGGTTGTGAGACTAATGCTGCTCAACAATCTCTCCCTGGACGGTGCCTTTATCAGAAGATCGTCCAGGTACGGAATTATGTTCACTTCCTGCTTGCGAAGGAGAAACATCATCTCTGCCATCACCTTGGTGAACACCCTCGGTGCCGTGGAGAGACCAAATAGCAGGGCCTGGAACCAGTAGTGACAGTCCTGTAGTGTAAAACATAGATAAGCCTAGTGAGGCGGCCAGATTGGAATGTGAAGGTATGCATCCTTGATATCCAGAGACACTACAAATTCCTCCTTCTCCAGACCTAAGATCACTGCTCTCAGAGACTCCATCTTGAATTTGAACACTCGTAAGTATGGGTTCAACGATTTTAGATTCAAAATCGGTCTCACCAAACCGTCCGGTTTCGGTACTACAAACTGGAATAGTACCCCTTGTTTTGCAGATGAGGTGGAACTGGAACAATGATCCGAGTCTGTACCAGTTTTTGAATGGCATCCTCTAAGGTTATACTTGCCTCTTGTGAAGCTGGTAAGCCTGATTTGAAGAATCTATGAGGCGGGAGCTCCTTGAACTCCAGTCTGTAGCCCTGGGAAATAAGATCTAGGACCCAGGGATCCTGGCATGATGCTGTCTAGATGTGACTGAAATTTCTTAGTCGGGCTCCCACCTGCAAGTCTTCCAGGCCACGCAGCCCACCGTCAAGAAGGGTTTGAGGAAGCAGAACTGGAGCGCTGTTCCTGAGAACCGGCAGTTGCTGGTTTACATGGTTTACCTCTAGTGCCTCTGTTGACAGTAGAAGATCCTCTGACTTTGCCCTTAAACTTGGCAGTCTGAAAGGACTGTAGGGTAGGCAGGGCCGGTTCCAGGCCTACTAGTACCCTGAGCGAGAACATGTAAAAGCCCCCCCCCCCACCACCCCTATGTGTGCGCCGTAGGCGCGCGCTCCATGAAAAGTGGGCGTGGCCCCTGGAAAAGTGGGCGTGGTCTCATAACGTCATATTATTAGACTATAAATAAATATATTTTCACACCCCCTCTACGCACACAATTAGCAGCCTTACACATAACAGCCACAGTAGGGTTCCTTACACACAATGTCTCCAGTATAGTGTCAGATACACATAATGTGCAGTGCCAGATAGACATGATATGCCCCCCATCAGTGCCAGCTACACATGACATGCCCCCCAGCAGTGCCAGCTACACACAATATGCCCCCCAGCAGTGCCAGCTACACATGATAGTGTTCACTTTTTAGGGCAGGGTGCTGATCACAGGGAGGGCACATTTTTAAGTTAGGAGGGCAAAATGATGTACATACTGTAATGCTTGGTGCCCATCTACCTACACGGGAAAGCATGGACAGTGCGCGCCGAAGGCGCGCAGCAAAAATTTAGGGGTGTTGCTTCGTGGGAAAGGTGCGTGGCCACATAATAGTGGCAATTCGCATTACACCACACAGTAGTGCAGTTAATACACACTGCACCAGGTAGAACCTCCTAGACACTTTGCGCCAGGCAGAGCACGTTAGACACTTTGCGCCAGGCAGAGCACTGAGAGTCATTGCCTAGCCACAGACGCCTAGCGGGAACACTACATGATATGCTCACCAGCCGTGCCAGCTACACATGACATGCCCCCCCAGCAGTGCCAGATACAGAAATTCTCCCACAGTGCCATAAATGCCCCCACAGTGCCAGATACATAAATGCCCCCACAGTGCCATAAATGCCCCCACAGTGCCAGATACATAAATGCCCCCAGAGTGCCAGATATGTCCCCACAGTTCCAGATACATAAATGCCCCCACAGTGCCAGATACAGAAATGCCCCCACAGTGCCAGATATGTCCCCACAGTTCCAGATACATAAATGACCCCACAGTGCCAGATACAGAAATGCCCCTACAGTGCCAGAAATGCCCCCACAGTGCCAGAAATGCCCCCACAGTGCCAGATACAGAAATGCCCCCACAGTGCCAGATAAATGCCCCCACAGTGCCAGATAAATGCCCCCACAGTGCAGATATGCCCCCACAGTGCCAGATAAATGCCCCCACAGTGCCAGATAAATGCCCCCACAGTGCCAGATAAATTCCCCCACAGTGCAGATGTGACCCCACAGTGCCAGATAAATGCCCCCACAGTGCCATCCATAAATGTGCCCCCCACCCCCAAATACCTGCGGTGCTGGGATGGGGAGGAGTACTGCTGTCCGAGTGCGGGCGGGTGCAGTTCCGGGTCCGGGTGCGGGTGGGCGGGTGTGGGTCCGGGCGGCCTCCAAAGCGCTTGTGTGCGCTATGCGCGCTGCCGGTGTCTGACGTTAGACACCGGCACCGCACAGCGCGCATATCGCACACAAGAGGTCACGGCCGGGCCAATTCTGCACAGGGCCGGCTCCAGGTTCGAATATGGCGGCGCCAGCGTGCGGCCCCCATTAAGGGTGGCGCCCTGCGCGGCCGCTCTATTCGAACATGCCTGGAGCCAGCCCTGAGGGTAGATCCCGAGTAAGGTCTTCCTGGTTGGGGGAGCTGCAGAAGGAAGATATGAGGACTTACCCGCAGTAGGTGTGGAGATCAATTTGTCCAGTTCATCTCCAAATAAGGCCTCTCCTGTGAAGGGTAGGCCTTCCACGCCTTTCCTGGAGTCCACAGTCCACTGATGTAACCATAAGCCTCTGCGTGCTGATACTGCCATAGCAGTAGTGCGTGCATTAAGCAAACCTACTTCTTTTATGGTTTCCACCATAAAGTTCGCAGAATCCTGTATATGTTGTAGGAGCAACCCAATCTCCCCCCTAGATAAGGAATCCAACCCTTCAATAAGGTTACCCGACCATTTAGCAATGGCTTTAGTAATCCACGCACATGTTATAGTGGGTCTCTGAGCCACCCCAGCAGCTGTGTACAAGGATTTGAGTGTAGTCTCAATCTACAATCAGCTGTGTCTTTCTGGCTGCACCAGGGACGGGTAACACAATCTTCCGTGACAACCTGGATACGGATGCATCCACTATCGGTGGACTTTTCCATTTTTCCCTATCCTCAGGGAGGAAAAGAAAAAGATGAGAGAGTAACCTTTTAGGAATATGAAATTTGTTATCAGGATTAACCCACGGTTCTTCAAACAGGGTGTTCAATTCCTTTGACACAGGAAAAGTGACAGAGGACTTTTTTTTTTTTTTTAAGATTAAAGTAAGATTCCTCACACTCCTCTGTCACCTTATCAGGAATTTGCAGCACATCCCTGATAACTTCTATAAGAGCCTGCATTCCCTGTGACAGAGCAGCATCCCCCTCCCCCCCTTCTGAATCCACCTCCCCCTCCTCCATGTCTGACTCCTCAGCGTCAGAGTCAGACTGCAGGATATGGGCCAGAGTTCATTTTGTGGACAAATGGCAAGGGACTGAGAAACTTGTTTGGGGACAGAGTCTATGTTCATAATCTCATCCACAGACTGTCTTAAGTATTGCGTCTCTTTCTCATTGCGGGACAATTTATTAGAGATATTAGAAATCATTCCTTTGAGGGAATCCAGCCACACTGGTTCAGCCCAGCTAGCCTGAGAAGGTGCACTACACTGAGTGCATAGTAGTGAGCTCCCTTGGGAAGAGGAACACTCTGCCGTACACAAAACACACTCTTTGCCTGACATATTGTAAATGTGACGGCACACACACACAGGAAAGGTTAAAAACACAATTAACCCACAAAGAGCCCTTCCAGCGAAACACAGAGGTATTTGGAGCCAGCACACCGCGCCCTTATTACTAATGCCAAGTTTAGCCGGATCGCAGACTAAGCACTCAGATTAGGGATTTAGTATACTTATAATCGCTCCACCCCTACTATGACACCCTGGTACTGCTTAGGTAATCTGGAGTCACACCGGAGGAGCTGCGCTTCCCTGTCAGTCAGCGTCTGTGTCCACTGCAGAAGGAAAATGGCGCTGGTGGATCTTCTCATAGTGAAGCCTCGCCCCCTTCAATGGCGTGCGGTCTTTCAGCTTTTTTTTATACTGGCTGAGGTAATTTGTGCTTAAATGGAGACAGAACCATTTTAAGGCTTTGTTTGTCAGTGTGGGTACTGTGTACAGTGTACCGAGACGCAGTTGTGTACCGAGTCTGGAGACGCAATCCACCCCAGTTAGAAGCCGCGTGTCTCTGTACCCTCATGCCGCCATAAGGGCAGTCAACTTACTAACCGGGACGCCAGCATAGTACTCACCACTCTTCTTTCTTCTGGCTCCGTTAGGGGTGGCGGCATGCTGCAGAATGTACGTTCGCCGTGGTGGGGCTTGCAAATAGTTCCCTCAGAAGCTAGTGTCCTGTCAGCAGGGAACGGGGCCATTAACCCTTCAAGAGGTTGTGCCGTTCCCCTCCTAAGTCCCACGTCATTAACTGTTGGTACTTTTTCTTATTCTGTTTTTCGGTTGGTATGTGATCAAATCTGACGTTTAACTGAATTGGTATCTTGAGAAAAAAAATAGTCAAAATGAGAATCGGAAAGAATACCAGACACTTCTGCTTTTACTCATCTATTGCCATCGAATGAGCAATGAGAGGGTGTGTATGCGCCAAAGTCCTTGGTATTGAAAGAAGTATAGTACACTTCTGCTTTCCCAGGTATTAATAATAGTTCAGCTTGTATATTGGCCCTCATTCCGAGTTGATCGGTCGCAAGGCGAATTTAGCAGAGTTACACACGCTAAGCCGCCGCCTACTGGGAGTGAATCTTAGCTTCTTAAAATTGCGACCGATGTATTCGCAATATTGCGATTACTAACTACTTAGCAGTTTCTGAGTAGCTCCAGACTTACTCTGCCTGTGCGATCATTTCAGTGCTTGTCGTTCCTGGTTGACGTCACAAACACACCCAGCGTTCGCCCAGGCACTCCCACCGTTTCCCCGGCCACTCCTGCGTTTTTTCCGGAAACTGTAGCGTTTTCAGCCACACGCCCCTGAAACGCCGTGTTTCCGCCCAGTAACACCCATTTCCTGTCAATCACATTACGATCGCCGGAGCGAAGAAAAAGCCGTGAGTAAAAATACTTTCTTCATAGTAAAGTTACTTGGCGCAGTCGCAGTGCGAACATTGCGCATGCGTACTAAGCGGATTTTCACTGCGATGCGATGAAAAATACCGAGCGAACAACTCGGAATGAGGGCCATTGTTCTACAATACCTGATATTCCCAGAAGGCCCCCCTTTCCGGTACTGATCAGGCCCAACACTGCTTGGCTTCCAAGATCAGATGAGATTGAGCATATCCAGAGTGGTATGACTGCAGATAATCAATGAGCGTCACTATTGATCGCCTATGCTTACCCGTATGGGATGAGAGAGTGTGTGATGAAGGTAATGGGACAGGAAGCAATCCCAAATAGGATAGTAGGGAAAAAAAGAAAAGCACTACACTTCTGCTGTCCAATGAGAAGTCTTTGTTATCTACATCGACATTGCAGAGTACAACCTTATATTGGATGAGAGAGTGTGAAAGTCAGGAGACGTAGACAAAGAGGATCAGAAAATGAAAATGATCTCATTAAAAGTTAACCTAAAAGGATCACGTTGCAATTGTCACATACCAATAGTTAATCTGCTATCGTGAAAACTCAGAACAGCAGGTTATGTGTCTCATAAATGTAGTCGACATCTATTCAGCAGGTAAAAGGTGGTAATTGTGATAATCAGCCGTGGAGAAGAACATAGGAGGTTTTGCCTGCAATAAGACAAGTACAATCTCCAAGTTGCAGGTCAGCTATTTATATGTAGCAATTGCAACATTAACAAATATAAACAGCAGGCTATGTTTCCCCGACAGTGGAACTGATACATATTCAACAGGTAAAAGGAGAATAATTGTAATAATCAACCACAGTGAGGGACACGGATAGCTTGCTTGGAATAGAGTAGTACATAAATATGCATCAACAGGCTATGCAATCCTCTCTGTCACAGAAATGTGATTGAAACAGAGAAAAAAAAAATAGTAGTATTGCAGGATCCTGATTACAGCCATCCACTGTATATCTCCGTTTGAAATGATTCCACCACTGTTTAAGTTTGTGCAGGAAAATGGTCCTTAATTATGAGTATTGTAATTGTGGCAATCAGCTATAAAGTAATTGAACCTCTCAAAAGTTACAATTATTACATACAAACAGTTTATCTGCTATGTAATTTTAAAAAAAATAATAATCACGACAGCAGGCTATGTCTCTTATAAATGTAACCAGCACATATTCAACAGGTGAGAAATGGTCATTGCAATAGTCAGCTGCAGAGAAAAACATAAGTGGTTTTGCCTGAAAAATAGACAAAGTACACTTTCCCAGTTGCAATTGTTACATATAGCTAGCCTGCAACAGTAACAAATCCAAAACAACAGACTATTTTTACCAACGGTGACACCGATACATAATCAGCAAGTGGAAGAAGAGTAATTGTAACACTCAGCCACAGAAACATAGATAGTTTGCCTGAAATAAAAAGGTTCGTAGATATAAATCAGCAGGCTGTACAATCCTCTTTGTTCTAGAAATGTGACTGAAAAAGAAAATTGTATTGAAAGATGATATATATATCCTAATGAATACCGTATGATTGGTGTGTATAATCAATCACATAAGAGTATATACCAACAGGTAAATCTGAAAATATATGCTGGGGATATCACTATATGTGGTTCAGCCCCTTAATTCCATCTATTGTGTTTTTGAATAATACCAATATCCCACGATCTGGTTTGGAAAAAGTGCGCTATGCAAAAACAAATAACATCTAAATCCATATGGTCATATTGCATATATGCCAATTAAATTAACAAAGTTATATTGAAAGGTTTCCGCACTTTTGAATGCTGGGGATATATACAGCCGTTGGCGGTGCCCGCCGGGGGTTCCGTGGGACTCAGTATCCGAATAGATGTGCTGAGCCAGTGCACTCCATTCAGTGTCTGCCAGGACAATCGTGAGGTGCCTGATAATGCACCAGGAAGAAAACCAATTCAGTTAAACGTCAGATTTGATCACATACCAACAGAAAAACAGAATAAGAAAAAAGTACCAACAGTTAATGGCTTGTTGGCTTGTGAGAGGAACAGCCCATTTTTTGTTCTCTTCAATAATATTCTAATTAATGTCTTAATGTCTTTAGATCAGGCATGTCCAAACTGCGGCCCTCCAGCTGTTGAGAAACTACACATCCCAGCATGCCCTGACACAGCTTTATCATTCTCTGACAGCAAAACTGTGTCAGGGCATGCTGGGATATGTAGTTTCACAACAGCTGGAGGGCCGCAGTTTGGACATGCCTGCTTTAGATTGTAAGCTCTCACGAGCAGGGCCCTCTTCCCTCATGTGCTTATCCTTTGTCTTACTTTAATAATGTTCAACTGTACCACATCCAGCAGTCTTCTGCCACCTGATACTTATTCCAGTGTCATCTGCTGATGTAACTATGTTTATTTACCCTGTACTTGTCCTATACTGTCATCAACTGTAAGTTGCTGTTTTTCCTGTTTGATTATTTATGTACTCTGTAATTGGGCGCTCCGGAACCCTTGTGGCGCCATATAAATAAAGGATAATAATAAATAATAATAATGTTGGGAAAAGAGAACAAAATATTTGAGATTTTCGCTTTGATCAGTGTCACCGTGATTATTTACTCTCAAGTATCTTCTTCATGTTATGATGTGTAACATATTAGATATTGACTATATATACACACACAAATCATCATAGGAAGAAACACTGGGAGTCACATATGAAATAATTTAATAATAATTTTTTTATTGCATTTAGAATGATATACAGTTTTTGATCGTTCAGAAATTTTAATAGACAGCAATAAATGTTACGTTTTACTTTTGACAGTAATTCTTCATCACATTACAACAAAAGTGTAACCCAGAAAGACCAAACAGCCTTTTGCGTCTAGGCAAAACCCCAGCGAATAAAGTTTAAAAAAAAGGGGACCAAAAAAAAAAACAAAAAAAAAGGATTTGCATCGAATTAAAACCAATTTGCACTGCAGATGGGGCAGATTTGAAATGTGTGAAGGGAAATAAAGTTGTTTCTTATATTCAAATGTTAGTGTATAAACAAAGCTCAGTATTTGTTTAGTACATGCAAAATCAGCCAATGTTATACTGGCATATATATATTAAAAAAAAAAAAAAGTATTACATATATCTTGCATCTAGGAGGAAAATGCTTGTTTGCTCCTTTTTTAATTATTTGCTTTAACTTTGATTCAGGCTCATACTGTTTGTGATTTTTAAGCCTTGTTACAGTATTGTTACAGTATTTTTTTATATATGAATTTTTTACTTACTTTTATAAACAGTTAAAACAAAAAAACAGTGACAAAATTTGCAAAAACAAAATCAGAATACAATTTGTAACATACAAATTCAAAAGAAGACTAATGTAATTACAAAATTATTATTCTGAAATGGCGTTATATAAAGTATATTTTTATCGGGAAGTTTGTGCACAATCCTGACTAAAATCATATCATTTGGTGACTTACCTCTGCCATCAGTCCTGTAATCTTCATGTTTTCTGCTGGCTGGTGCAAACAGCTCACCAGCTCCGTGAGTTCCCAGTGTGCTGAGTTCACTCTCTGCAAACGAGCTGCATCTGTATTGATTACCTTCTGTGTGAATTCTGAACTCAGCAAGTGTCTGCATGGTGTGTCTGCACAGCAATCATTGAGGATTCTTCATGCTGTCCTATACTTCCGTGCCAGCATACACAAGTCCAGTGGTCACCAGACACACCTCCCTGTGCTCTCAGGACCTGCAGCCATTACGGTCTGTCTCTTCCATAGGTCTGCAAACTTGGTCTTCATTACCCCACACAGCGCATGTTTTGCAGGACTCCTCACAGAATCACAAGTGAAATAATTAACTCCACCTGCGGACCTTTTAAAATGTGTCTTTGAGTAATTAATACACCTGTGCACCTGCTGGGTTACCTCCAAAACATGCACTGTGTGGGGTAATGAGGACAGAGTTTGCAGACCTATGGTCTATTCACACACACTAAGCCGGAGTTCCCTCTAAAACCAGCTATGGACATCGACATGACAGCCTCCAGTCACCTGATCTTCCAGGAGCCAATCCGGATTCACTTCCGCATCATGTGAGCCACTCATCCACTCAGCAGTAAGCACTGGAGATAAGTTCCAGGTCTCAGCATTAGCAAGCTGTCAGTGCTTTGGTGTCTCTCAGCCTGGAATGAGCTCCAGAATCTCCTGCTACAGTAGTAATAGACTTGGTACAAGTTACCATTCCCTGCACTGCCTGACTCCCTGGATGATTTAAAGGGCTATTGCTGACACTACATCCTGGCATCTCCAGACTCACTGGAAGTCCAACAGTGATCCAGAAGAACAATCCTATACCCCTAGCAGCTTTAGAGACTCTGCTAGTTCTTGCCAGCTTCCAGTTCATCTCTGCGCAAGGTAGCGCACTGTTGTGTCCGGAAAACCTGCTACTGCTGTCTACTACATTGCAGTATCCATTGTGCAGAACTACCGATTCACAGCTACTGTGAAACCAGCAGTGCCGACACTGCACAGCATATGAACTTCCTATTGCGTTACCTCAGCTGCCCAGCATCTGGAAACCAGCGTTGCCGACATCCTCTGCTTCGTCTGCAGGCGTTGCCGACGTCCTCTGCTTCGTCTGCAGGCGTTGCCGACGTCCTCTGCTTCGTCTGCAGGCGTTGCCAACGTCCTCCGCTACGTCGACAGCTATCACACTGGTTCCAGCCAGTGATTTGTGACTTTCCTGCATTGTTGATCCTCCCAGCATTCCGTCAACTCACCAATTCTCACGTGACTCTCCATTAGGCGACAACCCAGCTACCCATTGCACTGCTGGCTTCCACCACCAGTGTTCCAGTACCCGTAGCTGGTCACCTTTCCTCATAGAGTATACTGCCTGACTGCCATGTCTGGATGAGCAGATCATTCATTAAGCCAGCCCGATTCTGTCCACTGTGCTCAAGACCGAACCCAGTGTCCAGTACTAGTCCAGGTTCACAAACAAACTCAGTTTGTGACAGTTTGACGTTTTAATGTTTGCCGAATATCATAAAACGTTAAACCACTATAGAGAGCAATGGATTGCTCCCTACTGTGTGATGCTCAGCTAGATGGTGTTAACGGAGCAAATAATGAAATTATCTTGTCCGGTAACCCTCTGATGAACAGCAGGGTCAGGTTAAAAATGCAGAAACACCCGCATTTTTTTATGTGAAGTTTAACGTCTTGAATAGAGCCCAATGTACTGTGCACACTTGCATACTGAAACTGAAGGAACGTATATTCAGGGGAAATTTAAGGAAAAATTACTTTACAGAAAGGGCAATGGATAAGTGAAATCTCCTCCAATCAGAGGCTAAAAGCCAGGACACACGGGGTCTAGCACAGACTGCTCAACACCCATCTCTCCCCTGCTCAGCACACACCACGATGTGTGCTGAGCGAAGAGGAGCCTCATTTCACCCAACGGTGAAATAAGCGATGTGCTAGATTGTGTACGCAGGCACAATCTAGTACCAGCGATAGTGAAGCGCAGGGCCGCGCAACACTATCGCTGTGGGATATACACACGGAGAGATCTGTGCTTAACTTCTAAGAAATCTAGTCAGATTGCTTAGAATTTAAGCATGGATCTATCTGTGTGTACCCCCCTTAAGACTGTAGAGCAATTTAAACATGCTTGGGATAGGCATATGAATATCCTTACAAAGAACTAAGGATCAAAAAGTGTTGAGATTACCTAAAAGATAAAAAAAGGGGCAGACTAGATTGGCAAAGTGGTTCTTATCTGCCGTCAAATTCTATGTTACTGTTTAACCTGTGTTATTCCATAAATTAACTAGGTTGAGTGGTTAATGAATCTACTTTGTGGACTGACCTCTATCGTACACCACTGATACCTATACCAACAACCATAGGTTCTGCCAATAAATAGAGTTAAGTCTGTATACAGTGGCTATAAGGGTTCCCTGCTGTATTGCATAGGATAAACTCAAGCACGTAACTTGCTCTGTATCTTACTCCATACACAAGTGACGGCCAGGGGAGTGATGCTGCTTCTCCTGGACATGGACAGTCTGGGAACAAGTCATCACTGATGTTCTCTGCTCCCAGCCAATCAGTGACTCTGGGCAGCAGCGCGGAGGGGATCCCACCCTCTGCCTGCTACCTAACAATAATGTTACATACACAAACATAATATATAGAGACCCTCTACTACAGTCAATATGAAGACAGCAGCTACACTAAATAATAAAGGGGAACTGCTTGGGACAACATAAAAATATATACATACTGAATGTTTAGCAAATATAACATGTCATGCTTCAATATGCAGTGAAAAACAAATGCAAAAATCCAGTCCCACATGTGCCGATATCTTATATTAGTAATTTTCACATTTAGGGCAGAATTCAATTACAGGTAAATCCATTCACATGGCCGCATCAGGCATGGTCTCCAGGTCGACATGATTTTTTCACAATTTTCCCCCCCTTTTTTTTGATCTTTTTCATACTTAACGATCCACGCGGACTACGACTGGTAATAGTAACCTTGCCCGAAGCATGGCGAGCGAAGTAGGTGCACTAATTGGGGTTCCCGGTCACTGTACGGAGAAAACTACACCAAAAAAACATAAAAAACTCATGTCGACCTTTTGACCTGTCAACCTAGACACTGTCGACCTAGTTACTGTCAACCACTAGTGGTCGACCTAGTAATACCCCTTTCAGACTGACAATAGCCGTGTCGCACCCGGGAATGTGTACACGGGTGCTTCCCAGGTGCGACCCGGCTTGAGACCCCTTCAGACTTGCGGCCCGACCCGGCATATTGCCGGGTTGGTGACATCACCGCTGATGGCACCGGAGGCGGTGCTTGGAAACAATCATCTCCAAGCACCGCCTCCTCCTATGCAGAGAACGGGTGCCGGGTCGCCCTGACCCGGCATATCCGTTCACACTGCACTGCATCCCGGGACAATCCCAGATTCAACCCTGGTTGAGACCTGGGATGAAATACCGGGACGCTCGTCCTGGGATATTGATCCTGTACCCTTTCACACTGAGCAATTTCCCGGGTTGATGCACGTTCATGTGCAATAAGCCGGGAATTTTTTGTCAGTCTGAAAGGGGTATTACCATCTACCTTCCAAACCACACCCAGCCAGCTGTACAGAAACCTGATCTCACACAAAAGTCTTGGCTGACCCATAGGGTAGGGGGTATTTTGTGCAAATTTGGCATTTGGCCGGGCTAACAGTGCGAGATGGGGTGCTGCTGGAATTTAAACGGCAATTCAAACCCTTCGCCCAGAACTTAATTCCCCCCATTTTGCTTTTATTCAATAAGTAGGATAGGCTATACAGGGATTGTATAATGTATAATATAAGCTCAACCGTGTTGCTGCAGATACTGTAAATATAAACAGCACTAGAAACGTGCTTGGAAGATATAAGAAATACTTCACATAATCAGATCGCCAGTACATTCCTGGCCTGTGCCCGGTCTCTGTATGGGCGGCACATGATCTGGGGCACAGTAGCGGCTATGGGGGTGAGAGACTTATCATGTGCGCGTCAGGCGCAGTGTGGTCGGAGTATCTCGCACATAGAGAAGCGCTGGCTGTCACCGGCAGCACAGGCATGTAGCGCCTTACCGTGCAGTTGTAGTGGGCCGTGATCTCGCCGTCAGCCGTCCTCAGCATCTGCCCGGTCCTTGCGTTTGCATGACGCTGGCGGCAGAAAGCGCAGACCCCCGCGGAGGACATGGGCCAGCAGAGTCGCACACAAGTCGCTGCGATAGCTGTCCCGTCTCACCAGTGAGAAACGCCAAGTTCTGTTTACGGCGCTGCTGCAGACACTTTCAGTTTCGAATCGCACTGTCACAGTGATGGAGCTGCCGGGGCAGTGGCTATGCCTGTGGGATGGGCTATGGAAAGTCTCACAGACACAGATACATATTTATGGTTCCCAGGAGCTGTTGAAAATAATAGTAGAACACGCAGTGCCCCGGGTTATCTATCTCTGACTCATAGACGAGGCTGAAGTTACCTTATTATTCGCCCAGCTTCTTATTCACTTCTTATTCGAGCTCCAGCTTCTTATTCTGAAAATTTAGTTTTGCAAGGTTTAGCCAGTCTTGGGCCACAAATTTGACACCTGAAATCAACAGAGGGTGGTCACTTACATATGACCCACTTCCATACCTCCCAACATGACCCTCTCCAGGAGGGACACAATGCTCTGCTCCTGGACTTCCCTCTTAATGTATGATTGCCAGCACCTGTGCTGAAACACCTTTCTTATCCATTAACCTGTTCAACACAGGTGAGGGCAATCATAATTAAGAAAAAAGTCCAGGAGCAGAGTATTCTGTCCCTCCTGGAGAGGGTCATGTTGGGAGGTATGCACTTCAGTGGCATGCGGTGAGGTCATTGGCTGGTGAGGTACTGCAGCCATAATGATCTGCAAAGTCCAGCGATGAACCTTACCGCCACTTGTGATGTCATGGAAGTAGGCTGACAGTGCCTGCCTACTTCTATTTTTTTATTTAAAAATTTATTTATTTTTTGAAAATATGTGTTTTAGGTAGCCCTTGAGTTGAAATAGTTGGGGCATTGGGATCAGAGGTACCCCTTTTTTACATATTACGGCAGACAGCGTCCCCTTTTTTACACATTACGGCAGACAGCACCCCTTTTTACACATTACGGCAGACAGCGTCCCTTTTTTACACATTACGGCCGACAGCGTCCCCTTTTTTACACATTACAGCAGACAGCGTCCCCCTTTGTTACACATTACGGCAGACCGTCCCCCTTTTTTACACATTACGGCAGACAACGTCCCCTTTTTACACATTACGGCAGACAGTCCCCCTTTTTTACACATTACGGCAGAGAGCGACCCTCTTTTTTACACATTACGGCAGACAGCGTCCCCCTTTTTACACATTATGGCAGACAGCGTCCCCCTTTGTTACACATTACGGCAGACAGCGTCCCCTTTGTTACACGTTACGGCAGACAGCGTCCCCTTTGTTACACGCTACGGCAGACAACGTCCCCTTTGTTACACGTTACGGCAAAAAGCGTCCCCTTTGTTACACATTACGGCAGAAAGCGTCCCCTTTGTTACACGCTACGGCAGACAACGTCCCCTTTGTTACACATTACGTCAGAAAGCGTCCCCTTTGTTACACACTGCGGCAGACAGCGTCCCCCTTTTTATTTTTTTTACACATTACATCAGCAGACGAGAGAGAAAGAGAGAGTGAGTGAGAGACAGTGAGAGTAAGAGTGAGTGTGTGAGTGTGTTGTTGGTACTCGCCTTGGAGGAGGGGGGGGTCACAATCCACCATCCACAGACACTCTCCTCGTGTCCTGGCAGCTGCGGCGACGCTCCGGACCAGACAGCCGGCGGCAGCAGGAAGCAGGTCTCAGGGGCTGAGTAGGGACGGCGGCGACGGGACTCAGGTACGGCGGCGACGGAACAAGGCAAGGGGAAGGCGCGCCGCACAGTCGTAACGGCGGCGGGACAGAGACTTGGGCAGAGACCGGGACTCGCAGCTCCCCTCCTGCTCTGCGGATCCCGGCCTGACAGAGGCAGCCGGCAAGTTCCCGCTCCACCGCTGCTGCTGCTGTTGTGGTCAGTCTTAGCGACAGGGGCGTGCTATGGGTTTAAAGCATGCCCCTGTCACTCCCCTGTCAAAGCAGCACTTCCACTAAGTGCCGCTTCAGCTTTATTTTTTAATGGGCTTTCACTGCCCAATTCTTGGTCCCGCCTCCCCGCTTCCTGCCCTCTGCACTGACAGCGGGAGGCACCGACAGCGGTGCCTCCTAACCTCATTTAAACAAGTATTTTACACACTAGGAATCATTAAAATAATATAAAGCCTAACGCACATACTTATGACACAGAATATGTGTCATAAGTATTTTCTTTATATTATTTTAATGATTATGACAGGGGAGGCGCTGCCTCCCTTGACTGCACGTCCCTGACCCACTTGTATTTTGCCTGGCTCAACGCTGTTTTGGGCATGAAATACACTGGCAAAGTGGGCACAAACACCATTTTATAAATTGCCATTTTGAGTAAGTAGCTGTAGTTTTGCAAGGGTTAACTAGTCTTGGGCCACAAATTTGACACCTGAAATCAACAGAGGGTGGTCACTTACATATGACCCACTTGTATTTTGCTTGGCCCAACGCTGGTTTGGGCATGAAATACACTGGCAAAGTGGGCACACACACCATAATTTACCATTTTGAATAAGTAGCTGTAGTTTTGCAAGGGTTAACCAGTCTAGGGCCACAAATCTGACACCTGAAATCAGGAGCCTGCAATACAGGCTCTGCGCACAAAGCTTTTCTTAAATTCTGCAAAGCAGTCTCTGCGGGCCTAGGGGGTAATTCAGACTGCATCACTGCAGCAGCAGCGATCGCAGTCAGAATTACTTTGTGGAGTGCGCCCTGCGCATGCGCACCCCGGGAGCCTAGTGAGATTCTATCAGCATCTCAGGGCTTCGATCGTCTCTACCTGATTGACAGGCAGAGGCGGTCACGTGGCGGGAAGGGGCATGCCACCGTCTTTAGAACCACGGTCCGGACAACGGAGGCCTGTCTGGACCATTGGGGGCGGCCCGCGGCAGCTATGTGATGTCACACACAACCTCTGCGACCCGGGATGTGGCGAGTAGTGGACTGCCAGTGTGCAGGAGCTTTGCTTGCAGGGAGCTACCCTGGCAATGGTTTTGTACCTGTGCGAGGGGGGGGGGGGGGGCTAGGGCCAGTCATGCGGGGCGGACTAGACCTGTGCTGGGCAATCCACCCGCATGTCAGAGTAAATGATCGTAGATGTGCTACATTTAGCACATCTGCGATTAGATCTTGTCTGGGGACTGTTTCCTCAGACATTCAGTGAATGATGCTGCCCTGTGGCAAATTCGCGTATGAACCTACGCAGTGGCGGAACAAGACCATGGTGGGCCCAGGTGCAACAAAATGCATTGCCCCAGCCCCCCCAAGATCCAAAACATGTGTGTCAAAAAATAAGATTTTACTTACCGGTAAATCTATTTCTCGTAGTCCGTAGTGGATGCTGGGGACTCCGTAAGGACCATGGGGAATAGACGGGCTCCGCAGGAGACAGGGCACTTTAAGAAAGAATTTGGGGGCTTAGGGGAGAGAAGCAGCCCTACTCACTGAAGATAGGTCCTGCTTCTTAGGCTACTGGACACCATTAGCTACAGAGGGATCGTACACAGGATCTCACCCTTTGTCGTCCGATCCCGGAGCCGCGCCGCCGTCCCCCTCGCAGAAGCCGGTGACAGAAGCAAGTAGACTGTCCATGTCCATATGGAAAACCAGATAGGGGCTTTTATGTGACAAAGCCGCTAATTCTGACACACGCCTAGCTGAAGCCAAGGCTAATAGCATGACCACCTTCCACGTGAGAAATTTTAATTCCACGGTTTTTGGGGGCCAATGTGTTTTTTTTCCCGTGGCGCACTGATGGTATGTCTTGGCAATTTAAAAATCTTATGAGTGTGCCGCGAGTTGAAAAAGGTTGAAAATCACTGCTCTATGCTGTGCTGTGTTATATGTCACTGCACAGTCACCATTACTGTTTGCAGAGAGACAAGCTTACTGTAACAACCCCGCCCACCACCTCCCAATCTCCGCCCCCTCAATGTAGGCTCCGCCTCTTCGAGGTCCGCGATTCTGAGTTTCCAGGATGAAATGTACAATTAGAAAAATGTATAATAAAATAAAAATAAATAAACACACAGCTGGCTGACCACCTTACAAGGAATGCTGCTGCATTACCTCAGATACTCTACAGTTTGGCCGCATGGTCACGTGATGCTCCGGCGCCGGTAGCAAATAGAAACAGCTGGGCTGTCTGTGAATGAGAGGGGAAGATAGCCCCTTCTCCTTCTCCAGACTCCTCCACTGCATCCTCCTCCCCCTCTGGCCAGACCGCAGCTCTGCACACCAGCTCAGCCTCATTCTGTTAAGGGGAACCGGCGGCTTGCAGCGCGCCGGCGGGTGGCATGTAATGAGTCAGTCTGACTCAATGTAGTGCCTCCTGCTGTGGGCCCCTTCATCGTGGAGGGGCCCTGGTGCATTGCACCGGTTGCACCACTGCAAGTTCTGCCCCTGAACCTACGTTAATAGCCCACCAGACTAAAGAATGTCCTGAGTTGCGACTTACATTTTAGCTTAGGCCATGTGAGGATTGTTTCCACCTTGCTGGGTTGAGGTTTAACTTACCCTTGGCATACAATAAACCCCAGATACTTTGCCTTCACAGTTATGATGGCACACTTCTCCAGGTTAGCTGTGAACCCTTGTGCCTGTAGACTCTACAGTGTAGAGACTGTAATACTGCATCCACCTTTGGGAGGTGCGACTTTATACTGGAACAAACCCACTGTGGTAGAGAAGGCTGTTGTTGCTTTGGCAGCTTCCATCAGAGGAATATGCCAGTACCCCATCAGTATATCTAGCGTAGTTAGATACTGGCTTATTGCTAAGTTTTCTACCAGTTCATCAACCCGGGGCATAGGATAGGAATCAAACCGAGGAACTTTATTTAACTTTCTGAAGTCATTACAGAATCTCAAAGCTCCAAAAGGCTTGGGCTCTAAAAAAATAAGATTTTACTTACCGATAAATCTATTTCTCGGAGTCCGTAGTGGATGCTGGGGTTCCTGAAAGGACCATGGGGAATAGCGGCTCCGCAGGAGACAGGGCACAAAAAGTAAAGCTTTTTCAGATCAGGTGGTGTGCACTGGCTCCTCCCCCTATGACCCTCCTCCAGACTCCAGTTAGGTACTGTGCCCGGACGAGCGTACACAATAAGGGAGGATTTTGAATCCCGGGTAAGACTCATACCAGCCACACCAATCACACCGTACAACCTGTGATCTAAACCCAGTTAACAGTATGATAACAGCGGAGCCTCTGAAAGATGGCTTCCTTCAACAATAACCCGAATTAGTTAACAATAACTATGTACAATTTATGCAGATAATCCGCACTTGGGATGGGCGCCCAGCATCCACTACGGACTCCGAGAAATAGATTTATCGGTAAGTAAAATCTTATTTTCTCTATCGTCCTAGTGGATGCTGGGGTTCCTGAAAGGACCATGGGGATTATACCAAAGCTCCCAAACGGGCGGGAGAGTGCGGATGACTCTGCAGCACCGAATGAGAGAACTCCAGGTCCTCCTTAGCCAGAGTATCAAATTTGTAAAATTTTACAAACGTGTTCTCCCCTGACCACGTAGCTGCTCGGCAAAGTTGTAATGCCGAGACCCCTCGGGCAGCCGCCCAAGATGAGCCCACCTTCCTTGTGGAGTGGGCCTTTACAGATTTAGGCTGTGGCAGGCCTGCCACAGAATGTGCAAGTTGGATTGTGCTACAGATCCAACGAGCAATCGTCTGCTTAGACGCAGGAGCACCCATCTTGTTGGGTGCATACAATATAAACAACGAGTCAGATTTTCTGACTCCAGCTGTCCTTGCAATATATATTTTTAATGCTCTGACAACGTCCAGTAACTTGGAGTCCTCCAAGTCACTTGTAGCCGCAGGCACTACAATAGGCTGGTTCAGATGACATGCTGACACCACCTTAGGGAGAAAATGCGGACGAGTCCGCAGTTCTGCCCTGTCCGAATGGAAAATCAGATATGGGCTTTTGTAAGATAAAGCTGCCAATTCTGATACTCTCCTGGCAGAAGCCAGGGCTAGAAGCATGGTCACTTTCCAAGTGAGATATTTCAAATCCACCTTATTTAGTGGTTCAAACCAATGAGATTTTAGAAAGTCCAAAACCACATTGAGATCCCACGGTGCCACTGGAGGCACCACAGGAGGCTGTATATGCAGCACTCCCTTAACAAAGGTCTGGACTTCAGGGACTGAAGCCAATTCTTTTTGAAAGAAAATCGACAGGGCCGAAATTTGAACCTTAATAGATCCCAATTTGAGACCCATAGACAATCCTGATTGCAGGAAATGTAGGAATCGACCCAGTTGAAATTCCTCCGTCGGAGCACTCCGATCTTCGCACCACGCAACATATTTTCGCCAAATTCGGTGATAATGTTGCACGGTTACTTCCTTCCTTGCTTTAATCAAAGTAGGAATGACTTCTTCCGGCATGCCTTTTTCCTTTAGGATCCGGCGTTCAACCGCCATGCCGTCAAACGCAGCCGCGGTAAGTCTTGAAACAGACAGGGACCCTGCTGAAGCAAGTCCCTCCTTAGAGGTAGAGGCCACGGATCTTCCGTGATCATCTCTTGAAGTTCCGGGTACCAAGTCCTTCTTGGCCAATCCGGAACCACTAGTATCGTTCTTACGCCTCTTTGCCGTATAATTCTCAATACTTTTGGTATGAGAGGCAGAGGAGGAAACACATACACCGACTGGTACACCCAAGGCGTTACCAGCGCGTCCACAGCTATTGCCTGCGGATCTCTTGACCTGGCGCAATACCTGTCCAGTTTTTTGTTGAGGCGAGACGCCATCATGTCCACCATTGGTCTTTCCCAACGGGTTACCAGCATGTGGAAGACTTCCGGATGAAGTCCCCACTCTCCCGGGTGAAGATCGTGTCTGTTGAGGAAGTCTGCTTCCCAGTTGCCCACTCCCGGGATGAACACTGCTGACAGTGCTATCACATGATTCTCTGCCCAGCGAAGAATCCTTGCAGCTTCTGCCATTGCACTCCTGCTTCTTGTGCCGCCCTGTCTGTTCACATGGGCGACTGCCGTGATGTTGTCCGACTGGATCAACACCGGTTTTCCCTGAAGCAGAGGTTCTGCCTGGCTTAGAGCATTGTATATTGCTCTTAGTTCCAGAATGTTTATGTGAAGAGACGTTTCCAGGCTCGTCCATACTCCCTGGAAGTTTCTTCCTTGTGTGACTGCTCCCCAGCCTCTCAGGCTGGCGTCCGTGGTCACCAGGATCCAATCCTGTATGCCGAATCTGCGGCCCTCCAATAGATGAGGACTCTGCAACCACCACAGAAGAGACACCCTTGTCCTTGGAGACAGGGTTATCCGTAGGTGCATCTGAAGATGCAACCCTGACCATTTGTCCAACAGATCCCTTTGGAAAATTCTTGCGTGGAATCTGCCGAATGGAATTGCTTCGTAAGAAGCCACCATTTTTCCCAGGACTCTTGTGCATTGATGTACAGACACCTTTCCTGGTTTTAGGAGGTTCCTGACAAGGTCGGATAACTCCTTGGCTTTTTCCTCCGGGAGAAAAACCTTTTTCTGAACCGTGTCCAGAATCATCCCTAGGAACAGCAGACGAGTTGTCGGCATTAACTGGGATTTTGGAATATTCAGAATCCACCCGTGCTGTTTTAGCACTTCTTGAGACAGTGCTAATCCCATCTCTAGCTGTTCTCTGGACCTCGCCCTTATTAGGAGATCGTCCAAGTATGGGATAATTAATATGCCTTTTCTTCGAAGAAGAATCATCATCTCGGCCATTACCTTTGTAAAGATCCGAGGTGCCGTGGACAATCCGAACGGCAGCGTCTGAAACTGATAGTGACAGTTTTGTACAACGAACCTGAGGTACCCCTGGTGTGAGGGGTAAATTGGAACGTGGAGATACGCATCCTTGATGTCCAAGGATACCATAAAGTCCCCCTCTTCCAGGTTCGCTATCACTGCTCTGAGTGACTCCATCTTGAACTTGAACTTCTTTATGTACAGGTTCAAGGACTTCAGATTTAGAATAGGCCTTATCGAGCCATCCGGCTTCGGTACCACAAAAAGAGTGGAATAATACCCCTTCCCTTGTTGTAGAAGAGGTACCTTGACTATCACCTGCTGAGAGTACAGCTTGTGAATGGCTTCCAAAACCGTCTCCCTTTCGGAGGGGGACGTTGGTAAAGCAGACTTCAGGAAACGGCGAGGTGGATCTGTCTCTAATTCCAACCTGTACCCTTGAGATATTATCTGCAGGATCCAGGGATCTACCTGCGAGTGAGCCCACTGCGCGCTGTAATTTTTGAGACGACCGCCCACCGTCCCCGAGTCCGCTTGAGAAGCCCCAGCGTCATGCTGAGGCTTTTGTAGAAGCCGGGGAGGGCTTCTGTTCCTGGGAAGGAGCTGCGTGTTGCTGTCTCTTCCCTCGACCTCTGCCTCGTGGCAGATATGAATAGCCCTTTGCTCTCTTATTTTTAAAAGAACGAAAGGGCTGCGGTTGAAAAGTCGGTGCCTTTTTCTGTTGGGGAGTGACTTGAGGTAGAAAGGTGGATTTCCCGGCTGTAGCCGTGGCCACCAAATCTGATAGACCGACTCCAAATAACTCCTCCCCTTTATACGGCAAAACTTCCATATGCCGTTTTGAATCCGCATCGCCTGTCCACTGTCGCGTCCATAAAGCTCTCTGGCCGAAATGGACATAGCACTTACCCGTGATGCCAGTGTGCAGATATCCCTCTGTGCATCACGCATATAAAGAAATGCATCCTTTATTTGTTCTAACGACAGTAAAATATTGTCCCTGTCCAGGGTATCAATATTTTCAATCAGGGACTCTGACCAAACTACCCCAGCACTGCCCATCCAGGCAGTCGCTACAGCTGGTCGTAGTATAACACCTGCATGTGTGTATATACTTTTTTGGATATTTTCCATCCTCCTATCTGATGGATCTTTAAGTGCGGCCGTCTCAGGAGAGGGTAACGCCACTTGTTTAGATAAGCGTGTTAGCGCCTTGTCCACCCTAGGAGGTGTTTCCCAGCGCTCCCTAACCTCTGGCGGGAAAGGGTATAATGCCAATAATTTCTTTGAAATTATCAGCTTTTTATCAGGGGCAACCCACGCTTCATTACACACGTCATTTAATTCTTCTGATTCAGGAAAAACTATAGGTAGTTTTTTCATACCCCACATAATACCCTGTTTAGTGGTACCTGTAGTATCAGCTAAATGTAACGCCTCCTTCATTGCCAAAATCATATAACGTGTGGCCCTACTGGAAAATACGGTTGAATCGTCACCGTCACCACTGGAGTCAGTGCCTGCGTCTGGGTCTGTGTCGACCGACTGAGGCAAAGGGCGTTTCACAGCCCCTGACGGTGTTTGAGTCGCCTGGACAGGCACTAATTGATTGTCCGGCCGCCTCATGTCGTCAAACGACTGCTTTAGCGTGTTGACACTATCCCGTAGTTCCATAAATAAAGGCATCCATTCTGGTGTCGACTCCCTAGGGGGTGACATCCTCATATTTGGCAATTGCTCCGCCTCCACACCAATATCGTCCTCATACATGTCGACACACACGTACCGACACACAGCAGACACACAGGGAATGCTCCTAACGAAGACAGGACCCACTAGCCCTTTGGGGAGACAGAGGGAGAGTTTGCCAGCACACACCAAAAGCGCTATATATATATATCAGGGATAGCCTTATAATAAGTGCTCCCTTATAGCTGCTTTGTTATATCAAAATATCGCCATAACTTTGCCCCCCCCCTCTCTGTTTTACCCTGTTTCTGTAGTGCAGTGCAGGGGAGAGACTTGGGAGCCGTCCTGACCAGCGGAGCTGTGAGAGGAAATGGCGCCGTGTGCTGAGGATATAGGCCCCGCCCCTTTTCTGGCGGGCTCGTCTCCCGCTATTTAGAAAAATCAGGCAGGGGTTAAATATCTCCATATAGCCTCTAGGGGCTATATGTGAGGTATTTTTAGCCTTTATAGGTATTCATTTGCCTCCCAGGGCGCCCCCCTCCCAGCGCCCTGCACCCTCAGTGACTGCCGTGTGAAGTGTGCTGAGAGGAAAATGGCGCACAGCTGCAGTGCTGTGCGCTACCTTTAGAAGACTGCAGGAGTCTTCAGCCGCCGATTCTGGACCTCTTCTGATTCAGCATCTGCAAGGGGGCCGGCGGCGCGGCTCCGGTGACCATCCAGGCTGTACCTGTGATCGTCCCTCTGGAGCTTGATGTCCAGTAGCCAAGAAGCCAATCCATCCTGCACGCAGGTGAGTTGACTCCTTCTCCCCTCAGTCCCTCGCTGCAGTGATCCTGTTGCCAGCAGGAATCACTGTAAAATAAAAAACCTAGCTAAACTTTTTCTAAGCAGCTCTTTAGGAGAGCCACCTAGATTGCACCCTTCTCGGCCGGGCACAAAAATCTAACTGGAGTCTGGAGGAGGGTCATAGGGGGAGGAGCCAGTGCACACCACCTGATCTGAAAAAGCTTTACTTTTTGTGCCCTGTCTCCTGCGGAGCCGCTATTCCCCATGGTCCTTTCAGGAACCCCAGCATCCACTAGGACGATAGAGAAAATGGGATTATTCCATTCACTGTTTGACTACTCTATGACCCCCAAGCGCCGCATCACTTCTAGTTCCCGTTTTACTTCTGCCTGTTGGGCCTCAGATATACAATACGGCCTTTGTTTTATCACCACTCCGGGTGGAGTAACATTGTCATGCTGTATGATTTGAGTTTTCCCCAGGAGGGCAGAGAACACAACCTGGTACTGTGCTACTAAGTTTACCACTTCTTGTTTCTGGCTAGGACTCAAAGTTACTTCAGTAGGCACCTGACATTCTGGGGTTTTCCCGGCCACTAAAGAGGGCTGACTGGCACTTTCCAAGGCTTCAACAAATTCACATGGTAGACTTTTACCTCTTTCCTTCTACCTTCCTGCCGTACCTAGACACAAGTATCAGTACCTTGTCGCCCCTATTAAAAGTCTGGTTGACGGCAGTAACGCCATGACTGCGTTTTTGATCCTGTTGAGCTCTTACCATATGCTTGGTCAGAAGTGGCGCAATTTGCCTTAGACAGCCATACAATTGGGACACAAACTGAACGATGTTAGGCTCTTGGGACAATTGCTGCTCCCACCCATCTTTTAATAGATCTAGTATTCCTCTGCGTTGTCTACTATAGAGGAGTTTGAAGGGTCTAAACCCCATACAGTCTCTATATAAAGTCTCTATATAAATAAAGGATAATAATAATAATAATAATAATAAAAGAGGCTTGGGGTACCTCTCAAACTGCAAACATTAGCTAAGGTAAGAGTAGGTCCTAATCTCGCTTCTCCTGTGACACTGCCCTTTTCATCATCTGCATAAGGGTTCTGTTAAAGCATTCAACCAAGCTGTCTGTCTGTGGGTGGTAAACAGAAGTGGTAATTCTATCCACCTTTAACAGGCGACACAGGTATTTCATTAATTTAGACACAAAAGGGGTACCTTAAGTCGGTCAGGACCTCTTTTGGTATTCCTAGACGGGTATACAGCATCAAGAACTCCTCGACAATAGTGCTAGATTTCATGTTACATAGTGGTATGGCCTCCAGGTACCCAGTGGAGTAGTCCACTGTCACCAATATATACTGATGCCCATGATCCGATTTTTCTACTGGCCCTATCAGATCTATAAAAATTGGCTCAATAGGCATGGAAATTATAGTCAGGAAAACCAAGGGCGCCCTAAATTCTGTCTGGGGTGCATTCTTTTGGTACACTGGGCATTCCTGACAATATTTTTTTTACTGCAGCATGAATGCCTGGCCAGGAGAACCATAGCTGGAGAGTTTTCTCCTCCCCTAAATGGCCACCCCATAAATGCATGTGAGCCGCCCTCAATACCAGCTGCTCGTGTTTTCGGGGAATCAGCAACGGGTCTACCCTTTTACCTTGCAAATAAGTTACAAGGTAAAACAAAATTGTTTTTCACATAAAGTAAAATACACCTTCAGGTGGTAAAGCAGAGGTTACCTTCCCATCTACCACTACCACATTTTAAAAAGTATTGGACAAGTTGCCATCGTTATGTTGATCTCGCCTAAAGTCCTGCAAAGACACTCTTTCACCAATGGGGGACCAATGTGTCTCAATCTCACTGGCAAGAGAAGGCTTTACAGTCATACAACCTTGGATTCCAGTAGATCTTGGCCCCTGCGACAGCTCAACCTCTGCCTGTCTGCCAATGTCATGCCAGGTAACAAACTCCTGCAACAGTGGGAAGTCCTGGCCCAGGATTAGTGGATAAGGAGGTTTGGAAGCTACTGTGGCTACCATTTTTACTGGTCTTCCTTTAATCACCACTGGCAGGTGCACTCATGGGCATTCTTCTATGTCACCAAGCATACATAGCACCTTTACCAGAAGCACAACCTGGCAAGACCCGGGAAGAACCAGGTTAGCAGAGATGATAGACAATTCATTGCCAGTATCAACCAAGGCCCAGATATCCCAGCCTTCAATCTGTACCATAAGACAAAACACGGTAGTTTCAGCTGCGGAAATAATTCCAGGCGCCATACTGAATACAGGTTGTGCTGTTTTCCCTGAGCTGCAATCCACTAGCTCACCCTGCTTTAGGAAGTACCGCTGTGCATGACTGGGCTCTCTGCACTCAAAACATATGACTGGAGACGGGCTGTTTGGTTTAACAATGTGGATCTAGGTACTGGGCTTAGGTACTGGCTGTAACCCTTGCTTGGCTTTATTAAATGTTCCCAGGATCAGGTACCTCTCAAACCACTGCTAGCTCCTCAATTGTCTGGGGGTCAGCCTGCAAAGGCCCAGTGTTTTACACCACGGCCTAATACCCATATAGCCTGGTCTAGAGCTATCACTTCCACTACCCACTGAGAAGAGTTTTTATCTGTCTGTAACCAGGTTTTACTCAGTCTGGCCAGTTATGCCAGTTTGACCATTGGAGGCTCAGATGGGTTCAGCTGCAACTCATAATATTCTTGGGCAATCCCATACTTGCCTACCTGACCCTCTCCATGAGGGAGAAAATGCTCTGTTCCTGGACTTTCCTGGTAATGTATGATTGCCATCACCTGTGGTGAAGCACCTTTCTTATCAATTAACTAGCTCACCACAGGTGATGGCAATCATACATTACCAGGAAAGTCCAGGGACAGAGCATTTTCTCCCTCATGGAGAGGGTCAGGTAGGCAAGTATGCCCAATCCTGCTGAGTATAGCTTCCTTCAAGCAAGGATAGGAGCTGCCTTCAGACAACTTTGACTCAACATAGGCTCTCTGTGACTCCCCTGAGCGACAAGGAGCTAATCTAACCCTTGATTTCTGGTATCAAATATGTCGCCCAAGACTAGTTAACCCTTGCAAAACTACAGCTACATATTCAAAATGGTAAATTATAATATGGTGATTGTGCCCACTTTGCCAGCGTATTTGATTCAAAAATCAATGTTGGGCCAGGCAGAATACAACTGGGTGATATGTAAGTGACCACATTCTGTTGATTGCAGGTCTCACAATCGTGTCCCAAGACTAGTTAACTCTTGCAAAACTACAGCTACTCATTCAAAATGGTAAAATATGGTGTTTGTGCCCACTTTGCCAGTGTATTTCATTCCCAAAACAGCGTTGGGCCAGGCAGAATACAAGTGGGTCATATGTAAGTGACCACCCTCTGTTGATTTCAGGTGTCAAATTTGTGGCCCAAGACTGGTTAACCCTTGCAAAACTACAGCTACTTATTCAAAATGGTAAAATATGGTGTGTGTGCCCACTTTGCCAGTGTATTACATGCCCAAAACAGCGTTGGGCCAGGCAAAATACAAGTGGGTCATATGTAAGGTGACCACCCTCTGTTGATTTCAGGTGTCAAATTTGTGGCCCAAGACTAGTTAACCCTTGCAAAACTACAGCTACGTATTCACAATGGCAATTTATAAAATGGTGTTTGTGCCCACTTTGCCAGTGTATTTCATGCCCAAAACAGCGTTGGGCCAAGCAAAATACAAGTGGGTCACATGTAAGTGATAACGCTTTGTTGATTTCAGGTGTCAAATTTGTGGCCCAAGACTAGTTAACCCTTGCAAAACTACAGCTACTTATTCAAAATGGCAATTTATAAAATGGTGTTTGTGCCCAATTTGCCTGTGTATTTCATGCCCAAAACAGCGTTGGGCCAAGCAAAATACAAGTGCATCATATGTAAGTGACCACCCTCTGTTGATTTATTTCAGGTGTCAAATTTGTGGCCCAAGACTAGTTAACCCTTGCAAAACTACAGCTACTTATGCAAAATGGTAAATTATTGTGTTTGTGCCCACTTTGCCAGTGTATTTCATGCCCAAAACAGCGTTGGGCCAAGCAAAATACAAGTGCATCATATGTAAGTGACCACCCTCTGTTGATTTCAGGTGTCAAATTTGTTGCCCAAGACTAGTTAACCCTTGCAAAACTACAGCTACTTATGCAAAATGGTAAATTATGGTGTTTGTGACCACTTTGCCAGTGTATTTCATGCCCAAAACAGCGTTGGGCCAAGCAAAATACAAGTGCATCATATGTAAGTGACCACCCTCTGTTGATTTCAGGTGTCAAATTTGTGGCCCAAGACTAGTTAACCCTTGCAAAACTACAGCTACTTATGCAAAATGGTAAATTATGGTGTTTGTGACCACTTTGCCAGTGTATTTCATGCCCAAAACAGCGTTGGGCCAAGCAAAATACAAGTGGGTCATATGTAAGTGACCACCCTCTGTTGATTTCAGGTGTCAAATTTGTGGCCCAAGACTAATTAACCCTTGCAAAACTGAATGATCTGAATAAGAAGCTGCAGTTCGAATAAGAAGTGAATAAGAAGCTGGCCTAATAAGAAGCTAACTTCAGCCTCGTGATCTGCAGCCAGATACATGGAAAGTGCGGGGAATGTAGGGATCACCTCATCCCTCCCCATACACAGCTTACACATTTACCAAATGATTATTCAGTATCTCGCAAACAAGTATGAAATCAATTAAAATGTAGACTGTGCCATGAATATGAATCAAATTCCAATCATCAAACCTCATTATTCTGCACCCCCATCAGTATGTGCCACATAAAGTAAACACAGTGTTATTTAACCCGGCACATAACTTCCATAACTAATATTATGGCATAGTTAAGACTGAAATATATTGTTATGATAAGATAAATGTGCATAGTGATGAGATTATAAAAGTGAATTCAGTTGCATCATTTACAGTTAATTTGAATGTATTCCTGGAATTTAACTAATGCTTTTAACTCCTCAGTGTTCCACGAAAGAAAAGCCAGTGATAACCAGGACAGTATAATATAACATTTATTTCTATTGATGGAACAGTCATTAACTGTGAGTGTCCATGTTAGGAATATTCCCTGTAATTGTTGAGATTACTTTTATTCCTTGAACATCGTATCCATTGTTGAAAGGTATTCTTTGATAAACTAGCACAAGAAATACACGTGGTTTCTACATTTGTATGGTCAATACACATTTACTCACCTCTCTGTGAAGAAAAAAACATTGGAGGATTGAGAAGAGCAATCCAAGGTAATTATAGAAATGCTTACCAACGTTTCATACTTGTAAATCCTTCATCAAACCAACTATGGACCTAATTCAGCATAAATCGTTTATCTGAGAAATTGCATTTGTTTGCGAGTAGAGCGCCGCCCTGACAGAAAGAAAAACGCCCCATGCAAATTTGCGAATGCATCGCAGATCGCTATCCACAGATTCATACACAATTTCCGGAACATTGAAGAGGTTTTGCCGTCTGAGCAAATGTGAGTAGGTGTGAGGATGCAATCAATCCGCGACTGAGACGGGCTCGAAGTGGTCTGCGCTGACATCAGACATCCTTCCCAAAAACACCTGGGCATGCCTGCGTTTTTTGACACACCCAGAAAACATCAGGTTTCTGCCCAGAAACGCTGGATTCCTGTCAGACAAACAGCGGTTACAGTGTAACATGTAATTGAGACTATGGGGGTAATTCCAAGTTGATCGCAGCAGGAAATTTTTTTAGCAGTTGGGCAAAACCATGTGCACTGGCGGGGGGGGTGGGGGGGAGCAGATATAACATTTGCAGAGAGAGTTAGATTTGGGTGGGTTATCTTGTTTCTGTGCTGGGTAAATACTGGCTGTTTTGTTTTTACACTGCAATTTAGATTACAGATTGAACTCACCACACCCAAATCTAACTCTCTCTGCACATGTTATATCTGCCTCCCCTGCAGTGCAGACGGTTTTGCCCAACTGCTAAAAATATTCCTGCTGCGATCAACTTGGAATTACCCCCTATATTGGCATACCAAATTATGTTACTGTGTTTGGCTGGAAAACACTGTACCATAACATTTTGTGACTAGATACACTTGCAATTATACACAAAATTTTACTCATGTCACATATCACTGGATTCAGCTGGATCTGCTTGTGCGGTTTAGTACACCTATTTGCGGCCAAGACACATTTTGTTTGGGGGAAATATGAAAACAATTGATATGTACAGTGCGTGGAACATTTGTACAGATCAAAGTCTTTTTTTGGGGGGGAGGGGTTGGAAATGTTAAAATGAATTGTACAGTGTTTATTTGTGCAAATGTGCTTAAAAAGTGTACTTATAATTGATTTTCAACATTTTCAAAACCGACTCTGTATTCTCTGAGAGATCCGTTTTGTGTCCAACAATATCAGACTCCATTACATCGGCCGAGTTGTAAACTTAACCTGGGCAAAACATCTGGATCCAATTTTTATCAGGTGCTCTACTCTAGAGCAGAAAGCGTCTGAAAAATCGTGTATTCGCCCGCTAATACATTAGCTGACATTTTGCAGTTATTGGCTCCCATTACAACCCACCTATAGATCTACTGTGGGTTCCTCAGTGATAGTGAGAACAACTTGTCTGCTATATAAACAGACAGTTGATTACTGTATATAATATAGTGCAATCAGATTATTTTCTGTTTTACATCACACAAGTTTTATGTCCTGGCAACGGTGATGTAGTTAAAAAAACAACGCCGGAATCCCGAACGACGGCATAAAGCCGCCATCAAAATCCCAACAGAGGTCGGGCTCCCGGCATCAAAATACCAACGCCAGGAATCCCGATTTCCCTGCCATGGGGGGTAGGAGGTTAGGTTTAGGCATTAAAAGGGGGGTTAGGGTGCAGGGAGAGGAAGGTTATGGTTAGGTACCGGGGAGTGGGGGTTATGGTTATGCACTAAGAAGGGGAGGTTAGGGTTAGGCAGTGGGGAAGAGAGGGATAGAGTAGGGGGCAGGGGAGTGTTAGGGTACTTTCTGGGGGGCTGTTGGGATTCTGATGGTCAGGATGACACTGTCGGGATTCTGACCGCCGGCATCCCGTCCATCAGGATATCATACTGAATCCCTGGCAACTGGTAAATATTATTTTAGACCAGGTGTGTTTACAAGGACCTACAAATAGTGATTAGGGACTAATCACTGATGTACAGGTTCAGAAAATAAATGTAACTCTGCATTATAAACATTGATTCATTCTAGACTATGACATTGCCCACGTACGTTCTCTTTGATTTGCCACATATTTCCTCACTTCTACAAATCTCTGTATTTCACTGCTTAAACAAAAGTAACTATATAACTATTTTTAAACAAAAATACAAAAGTTTTCTTTTAGTCATAATGCACCAGTGGGTCTCAAGGGAATCGTCTGGTCTCTTCTTCTTTTCCGTGTATGACATCATGACCCCTTTCCCCAACCCTTCCTCATCCAAAAAGAATCTAATCTAAAGGCATTACTGAATATAGGGTAAGGGTGCCTTTTCTATATTATAGCAGTCACAGAGTTTGGATAGTGCAGTTCCAATCTGTTTTTTTTAAAGAATTATATTATCCCTATACACAGTCACATTATTATGATCACCTCCTACAGTTGACGCCGGCATCGCGTAGCTCATGAAGTACGTCACGTATTGTGCTCCAGCTTGGTGGGTATATAAGGTGTGCGATAGACCATCTGCACACATATCACTCGTTGCTATTATGGGTAATAGGGGCAAATTAGCCGAGATGCAAAAAGGGATGATTATCGACTTTCAGGCTACGAGTGGTGGTATTCGTCAAACAGCGCAGTTTGTGAACTGTTCACGTGCTACTGCGGTGAAGGTGTATCGTGACTGGACAAATGGTACCATTTTGAATATCCGACGTGGAAACTGCGGTGCACCAAGTTCCATTGATGTGAGAGGTGAACGTTGGCTACGAAGGTGCATGTGAGAGCCGACCGACACGCTGCAGTGGAGCAGCTCAGTCAAAATTAACCTGGGGGCTACCAGATGTGTCTAAAATGACCGTCTAGCTGCTGTCCGTGCTGCACACGGCAGTTACTATTAGGCTATTAGCTGGTGGTCATAATAATGTGACTCGACTGTGTATTAGAGTCATATTATTAGCCACAGATCTAGACCAATTGCTTGTTGTGGGTTTTAAACTACAGAAACAGATGACATTATTTTTATTTAAAATTAAGTACAATTCATACATTTGAAAACTTCCCAAGAAGCTTCTCAGACCTACAGCAAATATTAACTACTCTTGTTAAGCTCAAACTTTAGGAATAGTTTAGAAATAATGATGATGAAATGTCCACTTTTTAAACATGCCGCTAAAGAACTGTTCATCAACACTGATCTTGGAAGAAGTAAACCAGTCTGAATAAGGAGGAGGGGCACCTAAAGGTCCTCAAGAAGAAACAGAAAAGATCTCTCATTGGCCATAAATTCAACAATATGGCTCAAAACCTTTGCCTTGCAATAAACCAGTGCAGTGCAACCAGAACTGTGATTAGGTCAAGGACAATGAATCATTACCTTCTTTACATATAGAGTTTGCTATATACAATTTTAATAATAGGGGGAGATGTATCAAGCATTGGAGAGAGAGAGATAATAGAGAGAGATAAAGTATGAACCTATCAGCTTGTCAATTTTTCAAACACAGGCTGTAAAACAAGTTAGCAGTTAGTACGTTCTCTCTCTCTATGGCTTCATACATCTCCCCCTTATGTAGGGCATGCACGACCAGATAACATGCCTGTCAGACTGGCAGTCATTTTATCTGCCAGCCTGGAACCCTGCAGATATCATGGCCATACACAGTGAGATCTCTCACAGTTTGGTAGTCACAATATCTGTGATCCTCTCCTGAGGAGGAGACATTTCCCCGTTCCTTCCCATTTGACTGTTGATCACTCTTCTCATACAAACACTACAATCCCTAGGTCTTCCGGACACAGCCCTTTCTTGGTTCTCATCCTACCTATCTAATTGCTCTTTCAGTGTTCGTTTCTTTGAATCCACCTCCTCTTCGCTACCTTTATCAGTTGGGGTACCACAAGACTTAGGTCCTCTGCTTTTCTCAATCTATACCACATCGTTTTGCAGACTAATCAGCTGTTTCGGATTTCAGTACCATCTGTAAGTGAATCATACTCAAATCTACCTATCCTCCCCAGATTTGTCACCATCTATATTGGTCCGTGTCTCTGAATGCCTCTCTGCCATTTCATCTTGGATGTCATCTTGTCACCTCAAACTTAAAATTTCCAAAACAGAATTAATTATATTTCCACCGGCCAATAGTAGTTACCAACCTGATATCTCTATCACTGTTGATAACTCAACAATTAACCCTACCCCGCAAGCTCGCTGCCTAGGTGTCACACTTGACTCTGAACTGTCCTTTGTTCCCCCCAATCTGTCTCAAAATCATGTTACATACATCTAAAAAAAAAACATATCCAAAATATAACCAGACACTGCAAAAACTCTAATCCATGCACTCATCTCCCGCTTTGATTATTGCAATAGTCTCCTTCCCCAAAATAGACTCTCTCCAGTACAATCCATTTTGAATGCAGCTGTGAGGCTGATCTTCCTCA
The DNA here is from genome assembly GCF_028390025.1 of Pseudophryne corroboree. Taxonomy (NCBI): domain Eukaryota; kingdom Metazoa; phylum Chordata; class Amphibia; order Anura; family Myobatrachidae; genus Pseudophryne; species Pseudophryne corroboree. The sequence goes on from NC_086445.1 coordinate 169,548,133, forward strand.
CAAATCGTTCATCTGCTGATCTGCTTTGTCAGTCTGCCCATTGGTCACCGGTATTCTACCGTATTTAATATAAAATACTTTTACTAAAACATAAGGCTATTAACCAAGCTGCACCAACATACATCTCTTTGCTTATCTCAAAATATCTCCTACACCACTGCTCCGCTCTACACAAGATCTGTATCTCATTCACACACATTACTTGCTCCCACTCACAATTACAGGCCATTTTTCAGGCCGTATCCACTCTGTGGAATGCCTTCCCATGAACAATACTTTCCTCTAGTCTCCAAACATTCCAGGTTTCCCTGAAAACCCACCTCTTTAGGCAAGCTTATCAGATTCCAGAACCACCCACATAACCTTCATAAACTATCCTACCCAAATACATTACCTCCATACAGTCCACATATAACCTCACTTTTTTTTTCTTCACTTTCAAATCCTCCTGACACCAAACCAACTTTGCTGTGTGACCATATTATACAGGCCGTTAAGAACCTATGCAACCGGGTAGTACCATTATGCAATAGGTAGCATCTATTCTTTGTGTATCAATGCCTATTTCCCTATAAATTTTAAGCTTGTGAGAAGGGCCTTCCTACCTCTATGTCTGAATGTTTTTACACAGTTTTGTTCGATTATTGTTTTTCCAATTGTAAAGCGCAACAGAATATGCTGCGCTATAAAAGAAGAAACAGTTAATAATAATAACTGTAATAATAATTTGAAGGAACAGGGGACATGTCCGTCGGTGGAATATGGCAGGGAATACACTGCCTGATGTGACCAACTTTAAACGTAAAAAATATTGCATTGGACGGACATGCTGGACTTTCCAGCACGGCCGACTGATCGATATTTACAGACCGATCTACTGCATACACGCTACTATTATCTGGGTGATCCGCTAATATTGGGCGGATCGGCCAGATAATTGTAGAGTGTATGTCTAACAGTGTATTATAGTTGATTTCAGTATTTTATTAGGATTCCTATTGTGATAGCTGCCATTCTCACAAAATATTCCATAGATCTAAAGATCATATAACACCGGAATGTGAGGAGCAAAAGTGACTCATGGTCCAAGATAGTGGGATTTGTACATTATGTTATAACAGACTTCCTTGTCACTAGAAGCCACCTTCCCCAAAAAGCAGTCACCCACCGTTGCAGTTAAACATTCCCAATCAGCTACATTTTAACCACTTAACTGTCAAATTTGTTATCCAAAAATCACCCAGAAATTACAGGGTTGTTTTCAATTATTGAATTAGGGGGGTAATTCCAAGTTGATAGCAGCAGGAATTTAGTTAGCAGTTGGGCAAAACCATGTGCACTGCAGGGGAGGCAGATGTAACATTTGTAGAGAGAGTTAGATTTGGGTGGGTTATTTTGTTTCTGTGCAGGGTAAGTACTGGCTGCTTTAGTTTTACACTGCAAATTAGATTGCAGATTGAACATACCCCACCCAAATGTAACTCTCTCTGCACATGTTATATCTGCCTCCCCTGCAGTGCACATGGTTTTGCCCAATTGCTAACTAAATTCCTGCTGCGATCAACTTGGAATTACCCCCTAGGTCAGGAACATATATGTAAAACTTATCCAAAACAATTTTCTGGAAAAAAAAACACTTAAAAAAAAAAAAGTTTGTAAAATATTGGGGTATATGCAATTGCGGTCGAATTCCCGAAATTGTCAAAAAACGGGACTTTTTCGCCAAAAAAAAATAAAAAATCGACAATGCAATTCAGTACTTTCCGTAAAAAAAACGGACTTTCAAAATTCTACATTTGTCAAATTCGACATTTCTGCAATGGTACAAATGCAGCAATTCGCCAAAAGTATATTCAATTGAAGTTTGGAAATTCGACAACAGTGCTTTTAGACAGTAAATTCGTCATTTTCAATCCGCCACACTTTGGTGGGGGAATCTAATAAAAAAAAATTAAAACATGTTTTTTTTGGGGTTTTTTTTATTGGTAATAGCATATCTATTTATATTAGAAGGGATTAGGTACTTGGTTTGTCTATTTTGGAGGCACAAGTATTATTTATATATTCTTAAAAATATTATTATTATTTTTTTTTAAATGGAATGGTAAAATCCCGAAAAAAAATGGCGTGGGGTCCCCCCTCCAAAGCATAACCAGCCTCGGGCTCTTCGAGCCGGTCCTGGTTCTAAAAATCCGGGGGGAGAAAATGACAGGGGATCCTCCGTATTTTTAAAACCAGCACCGGGCTCTGCGCCTGGTGCTGGTGCAAAAAATACGGGGGACAAAAAGAGTAGGGGTCCCCCGTATTTTTTACACCAGCATCGGGCTCCACTAGCTGGACAGATAATGCCACAGCCGGGGGTCACTTTTATACAGCGCCCTGCGGCCGTGGCATTAAATATCCAACTAGTCACCCCCCCATCCAAGGGCTGCGGATCCCTTGGATGGGGGGGGGGGGGGGGGACAGCCTCGGGCTTCACCCCTGGCCCTTGGGTGGCTGGGGGGGGGGGGACCCCTTGATTGAAGGGGTCCCCACTCCCCCAGGGTACCCCGGCCAGGGGTGACTAGTTGGATATTTAATGCCACGGCCGCATTGCGCTGTATAAAAGTGACCCCTGGCTGTGGCATTATCTGTCCAGCTAGAGGAGCCCGATGCTGGTGTAAAAAATACGGGGGACCCCTACTCTTTTTGTCCCCCGTATTTTTTGCACCAGCACCAGGCGCAGAGCCCGGTGCTGGTTTTAAAAATACGGGGGATCCCATGACATTTTTCCCCCCGGATTTTTAGAACCAGGACCGGCTCGAAGAGCCCGAGGCTGGTTATGCTTTGGAGGGGGGACCCCACGCAAATTTTTTCCCCGTTTTTTAAAAATCGGAACAAAATCCGTCAAATCGGCCGTTTTTCGTCAGCGGGACTGTCGAATCCGTTTTTCATTGAATATGGTCAATTTTGGCACCCACTTGCCGAAGTTAGACGGTCGAATTAAAAAACGGCCGAAAAATTGCCGCGATTCGCCGCTAATTGCATATACCCCATTGTGTTTTCAAACATCAGAACAGTGGAATATCACCATCAGAACATTGCGACCAACGCAATTTTGATTTCCCCAGCGGCTGCACCCACCAGGTACACACTAGGTGGCAGAGATTAGCTGACTGACCAGCAGTGACTGGCATCATGGTAGCCACTGGGGGGAGGGCCCAGGGAAGCAGAGGGACCGTGAGGTCCCTCTGTGATTTGCGGCTGCAGAAAGATTATCTTCCGGCAACCGGCCACTGTGTTTCTGACTGGTCGCATGGTTTGTGACCAGGTGAGATAATGCACAGTCAGGTGTTGTCGCAAACGAAGCGATCCAACCAATCAAATGGTGAAAACCCAATTCCCCTAAGAAACCTCACCGTAAAAGCATGGACATGTGCCCTTTTTATGCCCCCCCTCCCCCCCCAAAAAAAAAACAACAACAACCCAACCTAATCTCTACAATAACCATATCCTGCTGTATAGAGATCCTTTTTGAAGATAATTTCATCCTAAATCACTGACATTAATGTTCGTGTATGGGACCATACAAAAGATTTCACTTCTAGACACATTTATTCAAGTCCTTTTTTAATATAAAGCATTGCATAAACGGACAATTACACTGCATGTTAGATTATCTGTAATGCTTTGTGCATGATTAATGATGACAATTTATATTCATGATGGAGATGCAAACATGATATATATTTTTTATAAAATACTGTTTGCTTTCTTTTTAGTTCACACAAAAAAATGACAGAAGACACAAAAAAGAAATGAATAAATTACACACTTATAGGTATCTAAAAGTGAAATAGGAAAGTTTATCACAAAATGAAAACAAAGAGAAAAAAAAAAAAGTATTTACAGGACAATATTTTGTAACATCTGTTACAAGATATCTCCGTCATATAGTTATACTTTTGCAGGCTTTCATACCACACAAGCAAGGAATTTCATTTTCAGGAGCACTTCCAATTTGGTAGTTATATTCCCAAGTTAACTCAGTACCGGCTTTTAGAAAGCTGAAAAAAATACATGAAAAACAGTTAAATGAACATAAAAAGGAGTGGTAGATAGATAGAGAGGCATGTCCAGACAGTCTCTTGCAGCAATGAGACTACGTACTCACTGGTACTAAAACAGCCTGTCTAACAAGTTATATTTATTAAGTGCAAACAGATTTGGGAATATTAATAGTACTAAATTAAACCATACAAAATTGCATTTTTACAAATTACCACCCCACACATAACTTTCCATAGCGTCTATTTAGAGCAGAGTGCTGATCATCTATGAGGGCAAATCTGCGCATGTGCACGCAAAGGGGATGTGGCCGTGTGGCATGTTCCCTTTTCTATGTGATGCTTATTTTTCTTGGTTTTATTTCTCTTTGAAACTTGCAATCATTTAAATGGGAGTGCATTGCAAAAGCTAAGAGAGTCTGTAAGGAGGCATTTCCATGTGTGTTTTACATGAACATGATCAATTCCTGTTTTCTCAGACGCTTGTATAAAAGCACATATTGGACATACTTGTAAATGCATCTAAACTGCATACCACACTCATACGTAATGCTAAACAGACAGAAACACCCTTGTGCACTTAGCTGGCCATGTACACCCTGGCATTTGCCATGTGCAATTTGTAGCTCATGATCATTCTTTAACAAAATTCTGCATATAGGGGGGAATTCAATTAGCTGGGGAAAAGTACAGCGGCTAATTTATCGGGATACATACGATATCCCGACGGATGGTATGCCGGTGGTCATATGACCGATACAGCATCCCGAAACAGAGAGTCCGGACAGGGGTCGGGTAGGTATGTATACCCCCCACCTCCTACCCTACCCCTCCCTTCCAGCAGCCTAAACATAACCCTAACCCTCCCTGGTGGTTCCTAAACCTAACGCCCCTCCCCCCCCCCTTTCCTGCAGCCTAAACCTAAATCTCCGACCCCCGCAGCCTAACCCTAACCGGGGGTGCCTAACCCCCCCCCCCGCGCAGCCTGACCCTAAGACTCCCCGCCACCACCACCTGTGCTTACCAATGACAAGTCCCGGCAGAACTCGTTCAGGATCCTGGTACCGACATTTTCGATCCATGTCGGGATTCCAGCATCGGCATTCCGACTGCCGGGATGCCAAAAGCCAGTATCCAGAACGGATCCCAATTTATCCCTGGCAATAATTCAATTATCCTCAATAGTTGGCACTATTGGGGATTTTGCTTCACCTGCCCGGAGACAGGAGAAACAAAATCTGCAATAAATATGGTTTTTCACAGCTGTGATCGCGAAAACACAAGGATCCAGGATAACTTCCCCGATCCCTGTGTTTCGCATGATAACAGATAAAATTTACTGCAAATGAACGGGCTTTTATTGAATTACCTTAGAGGATTACAATCTGATTATTTCCTGTTTTATATGATACCAGATTTGTGTCTCGGCAGCTGGCAAATATTATTATAGACCAAGTATTTTTAACTTGTGTATTACAATAATATATTGTATCTCCAAATAGTAAAATGAGTCTGTCTCAAAGTAAAATTATGGTCACAGAACGCCTCAGTGACTTAGAATATTATTATATTTTACAGCAGGGAGCACATCTTAAGCCCAGTACACACTAAGCAATCCCCACCCACATCGATATTGGCAGCGGCAGGGACCCGGTTGGGTGCCAGGATCGGCAAGTGCATACACACTTGCCGATGCCGGCGAAAAGGGAGCGACGGCGGGATTAAGGCGGCGTGGGGAACGACGCCTTCCCTCGTCTGTACATGTTCAGAAGAGGGAGGGGGTCGTTAACAATGCGTGGGAGCGTGCATTGTTAACGAATTGATGTACACACTGGGCGAGACTGTAAAATATCTTGCTCAGATCGGCCCTCCTGAGCGAGATCTTTCACTTTGTCGTCTAGTCTGTATGGGGCTTAACCCTTATAAGGCAAAAATAGAAAATGTTACATAATCAAAAAGCGACTTCAACCCATTATTATTACAGAGTTATCCATTCCTATGTTCTGCAAACTGGAAGAGAAGTCACCTTGAATCAAAACACCTTTATTATAACTTAGTGAGGTAATATTTTACGTGCAATAAATCTTGGCTGCTACAGGCAGTACTTCCTGGTTCCATCCAGTCATGTGATTATCTCTACGCCTAGTTCTGCTGTAACATTTATTAATATATAGCGATAAAGCATGGTACAAACCTTTTGGTGAAAAATGCTACCCACGGGAAGCTTTTACAATGGGTTTCTACAAATACTTGCTGCACAAACAGGTTTGGAGAACAGCTATGCTGTATTATGGAGGGAAAACAAAACAAGGAGTTAGTTACTTTGTGAAAATATTCTTAAAAAATGTATTGCCCTTATAACAATGTAAAAGGTGGGTACACACTGGACGATATATCGTCCGTTCTATTGAACGGACGATATATCGCGGGTCCGTCGGCTAGTGTGTATGGGCGATAAGTCTGTGAACTCCGTCGTTCACAGACATATCGCGTCAGCCCCGCAGCACAGCCGACGGCCAATATATCTACCAACATACTGGCGCATCGCAGTGTGTGTACGGGCGACAAGCCGGCCGCCCATACACATGCTACGGTGGCCGGTGGTGATTGACAGCTGAACTGGGCGGGCGTGTGTACACGCCCGCCCACTTCCAGGCGTTAGTCCCAGACGGATCGGGCCGTGTGTATGCACAGCACACTGCCCGATCCGTCCATAGATATATCTGCAGATCAATTGATCTGCAGATATATCTATCAGTGTGTACCCACCTTAAGATATAATGTGGATGTGCCTTGTACATCTGATTAAGATGCCTTAGCAATGCCACATATATCCAGCACCAATGAATAACTACCCATGAACACACTTTGCACCTTGATAAACCACTGACATAGTGGTTCCTTTAGAATTAATAAAATAAATTGATTTACTGAGCAATGCTAAGCATTAATTTGGTGCCAAGAATTTGTGACGGCTTTCCTTTACACAAAATGTTCTATGACTGCACAAACGTACAGTACTTAAGGACATAGGTGTGTGCTAAGTTTTTAAAAACAAACAAGCAAATATCTAAAATGCTTCAAGTGTAACAAGAATATTGCCTGTACAACTTACACAATGATGTACTTACATTAAAAAATCGGGCAACGTTTCCTTCTTTTGAAGCATCTAAGATACAAGTACACTCATCTAAACTTGGACCAAGAGACACAGCCTGTTTCGGAGGGCAAACACCAAGTTGGGCAGATGAGCAGCTCTCATCAGACACGTAACCAGCCTCATCGGTTTGTACTGTGCCTCCGTCCCCAGCTGTGTGTACCGTTCTCTTACTTTCGCCATAGTCCTGTTTATCCCCTTACAGGAAGAAAGTTTGACATTTACTACATAAGCAGCACACAGATATCCCTGATTACTTTATTTTACTATGAATGTTTAGTAAAACATGTAAACTATTCAAAAGATCTAATATCTATACCATAACTCTTTATATCTATTCGGAATAACATGCTGCTTGCTCAATGGAGTAATATGACATATCAACTACAGACTCCAAGGAAAAAAAGAGGATTTTGGTACTTACCGATAAATACATTTCTCTGAATCCACTCGGGGACACTGGAACAGCTTATACAGTAGGGGTGTGAAGCTTGCAACCGGAGGTGTGGCACAATCTAAAAATGAAACATTGTCTGCACAGCCGGCTCCTCCCCTTCACGCCCCTCATCCCTCAGTTTGAAAAATTTGACGGAGAGAATAGGACATGAGACACAAACCAATGGCGAGGAGCCCACCGTAACAACAAATCAAACAGCATCTAAGAACTCTGTTAACAGAAACTAATGCTGTTTTCACGAACTGTTTAACAAGAACTTTGAACACAGCAGGTTGACTGCACCGAGGCGGGCGTCCAGTGTCCCCGAGTGGATTCAGAGAAATGGATTTATCGGTAAGTACCAAAATCCTCTTTTCTCTTTCATCCACTAGGGGACACTGGAACAGCTTATACAGTAGGGGACGTCCCAAAGTTACTCCCAAGGGTGGGAGTGCTGTCAATGGCCTGCAAAACTAAACGTCCAAACTTTGAACCTCTGGACGCAAAGTATCAAACTCGTAGAACGTCTGTGCTGACGACCACGTTGCCGCTCTGCCACGTTGAGTATTATAGGTACCTCTGGCTATCGCCTGGGAGGCACCCAACGATCTGGTAGTATGGGCCTCTACCTGAAAAGGGACCTAGATATATATATATAGATATATATATATATATATATATGCCTATGAAATGGTAAGCCCAATCCATCTGGTCAGTGGCTGCTGAGATGCTGGCCAATCCTTCTTCGGACCATCAGAAAGATCAAGCAAATGGTTTAGGCCTCCTGAAGGCTGACGTAACCTGTACGTAAACTGTATATTCTGTGCTCTTACCACTCCTAAAGACACGTCTCCTTCTGCAAATCCTTGAAAGAACGGGACCACAAAAGGGCTAAATATTTAAAATTCTGTCATACCCAGGATTCAAACAATGACCCTGCGAGTTTCCGTGAGACGCCTCACTCATGGAGCCGACGTATCCTGTTCTACCAATGGAAGGAACTCTGCCCTCGCACGGAGCGCTGCCCTATCGTCCTGGAAACGTAGTAAAGGACCATTACACAATAAGGCTCCCAGCTCAGGGACCCGTTTGGCTGAAGCTAAAGCTAATAACAAAGTGATCTTCAAGGAGTGAAAGTCCATTCTGCTCCTTCCGAAGGTTAAAAGGTTGTTGATCTCAGATATTCTAACACTAAGTTGTGGGAGAACGGAAAGGGAGGTTGTACCCTTAGAACTCCCCGCAACGTTTAAACTCCCTGTAGGGATGTTAAACGCGGTTGAACATAGGATGGAGAGAGACGAAATCTGAACCTTCAAGGAACCTAAACGTAGGCCTCCATCTAAGCCGGCTTGGAGGACACGTAGAAAACTAGACAGGTCAGATTCCTTTGAATTCCACCTCCTTTCCTGACCCCACTCCATGCATCTTTTCCATATCCTACAGTAGTGACTGGCATCCGAGTGGCGATCATCCTAGGAACAACCACTGTCGGTATCCCCTTATTTCACAGAGTCCATAACTCAATAGCCACTGCGTTAAACTCAACCTGGTCAGGGCAGGTGTAAGAATGGCCCTTGTGACAGTAAGTCTTCTCTCTGAGGTAACCGCAAAGGTTTCTCCGCTAGTAACCCCCTGAAGTTTGAGTGCCAACTCTTGCTGTACCAGTCTGGTGCGATCAGCGTTCTCCATACTCTTTTCCGTGTCCCATCTTCAGTACCCTGGGTATGAGAGAGAATGTTGGAAAAATGTAAACCCCTTTGTAAGACCCTTAAAGTGTCAACGCGTCCCCTCCATCCGCTGCTGGATCTCTTGGACCGGACACATACCTGGGCAACTGATGATTGTTTCGGGACGCCATTAGGTCTACCTGAGGAAAACCCCACATCCGCACTACCAACACAAAGACTAGTGGGTGTAGACACCACTCTCCTGGATGCATATCCTGGCGACTGCGATAGTCTGTCTCCTAGTTGTTATTAGAATGAACAAAACTGAGAGAACGACGTTGCGTCTGACTGTCCCCAACAAGATCTGTGTGGCCTCTTTTAACTCTATCTTGCCTCTTGTTTCTGTCTGAGGGTTTAAGTATGCTGTTTTCGATAGTTTCTGTAAGTGGTCTCAGCTTGAGAATATTGTTGTGTGGCGTCCATCTGTCCTGAAACTGATGTTTTAGTAGAAAGGCACCCCAAATTTCGTGTCCGTCGTGAGGATCCTTCAATTGTAAATACAGAATCTCTTGCCTGCTACGAGATTTCTGTGTAATGACCACCAAATTAGCGAGGTACGGACCTGTGCCGACTGCCAGATTCCTCGATGTAGAAATCAGTGCGAATCTGCTCCCTGAGCAAAGAGGTTTTGGAAAGGCCTGGAGTGAAGTCTGCCGTACTGTAGGGCCTCGAAAGATGCCACCATCTTCCCGAGAAGCTGTACCCATAGATGTAAGGAAACCATTTGGTTTCTTAATATCTGATCCGCCAACTACTTTATGCCTTGGATCTTGGTCTCTGGCAGTAACATCCTCAATTGTATCATGCGCAATATGAGAGCTAACAATGTAATCTTCTGCGTTGGTATCAGGCTTGATTTCTTGAAGGTGACATCCAGCCGTGTTGAATAAGAAATTGAGGAGTCGTCAGAGGATCTCTGAACTGCTGTTCCTGCTAAAGTGCCTTGATCAGCAGATCGTCCAGGTAGGGTATAATCGTGTTCCCAAATGCTCTCAAACCTGCGACCATTATTGACATGATCGTTGTAAAAACTCTCGGGCTGATGAAAGACCGAAAGGCAAGGGCCTGAACTAGTAGTAATCTTTCTCCCATGCGAAATGCATGTAGTGGTGAGGGGTTCAAATTGGAACATGAAGATATGCATCCTTTATGTCCAGAGACACCTTGAACTGTTCTTGATCTAAACCTGCTATAAACCGACCGGATTGATTCCAGTTTGAATCTGGAAACATTTAGAAACTGTTTTAAAACTGTTAAATTGAGGATTGGTCTGACCAACCCGTCCTGTATTGGTACGGCCAAAAAATTTGAATAAAAACCTGTTCGTCCTTGAGAATCCGGGACAGGCAGAACTACTCTTGTGTAGTAATTTCTGAATTACCATTTGTAATGACCTCTCCTTCTGAGGACACCGAGACAACCTTGAGGTAAATAAACGACTGTGATGACGCTTCAAAATCTATCTGATAACCCTTGCGCCCACCCGGGGAACCCCAGGTGAGTTGGGAGACCGTCATGCTACGGTCTTGACAGCCAGCTTGAGGTCTTGCTTTTTTGGTTTCTGGGAACGACCTCTACCTGATTCCGCGAGATTTCTCAAAAGAACTTCTAAATGACTTTTCACTGGACCAGAGTAACCTCTTCTAATCTGTGGAGAGTGTCTCGGGTAAGCGGTAGATAAAAATAAAGAAATAAATAGATTTCCTTGTCTTGTATGTAAAATCCTCCTGTCCAACTTAGGACCAACTAACCGTTCTCCTCCAAAGGGAAAAACCTTTACAACCTTCTTGGAGTCAGAGTCCATTTGTCATTCTCGGAGTCCTAGAATCAGTCTCGCCAATGTCGAGATGCGTGACTAGCATCCTGTGAAGCCTTGCACATATATGTAGCCAACTCTCAGATATGCTCCGCTAGGTGAGCAATTTCCTTCCCTGTACAATATACCCACAGTCCATGCTACTATGGCCCTGTTTACCAAAGCACTGATATTGTAGGCTGTGATGTACCAGTCGGCACAATATAGATGTCACTGTCCTGAGTACTGACATCCAAAGTAGTTTCAATTAATTTACCTTCCATTGGTATAGGTAAAATTGCTTATGATAGGTTTACCTAGATAGTGTAAGACCTGCACTATACCAACTGAATTTTGGAATTGGAATAAATCAAACCTCTCTGGCTTCTTAACTTCTCTTTGAAGTTTAGAAGTTCAATTACCAAAAAAAAACAAAAAACTTCCTCCTCCTTTAGTAGGACGTGGAGGGGTCTCATAGCCGCCTTACAGACATTTTGAACAGCCTGTGTAGGTGGGTTAAATTGATCAGAAAATCTCTTAGAAAAATCCCACAGCTCATTTTGAATACTGTTTTCGGGATTCCGCCATCTGGAAATATCTGCCAGGGCTGTTCCCATGAACCAGACGGAGTACCGCTCTTGGGTTGAGCGTCCTTTGCACACCCTGGAGCTTGTAACGTTCTTATTACACTTTACAAAAGTAATCTATTCTAGTGTTCTTGGCTGTTGCTTTAGACTGGAACAGCACGCCCACATACCGAACACTCAGCGGTACTTTCACCCTTTAATATAGGAAGAGAAAGACCATATGGATGGTGGAAGCAAATCTGTCTGGGTTACACTAAAATAATAATTAAAAAAAATAAAAATAATAATAATAATAATAATAATAATAATAAAATAAATTTCTTTATACCAGCCTTCTAACAACCCTCGCACACCCAACTGTGAATCAGCTTGATGATCGGGGTTGATGTTCAGTCACTTCCATTTATTTTCCCAGGATCTTTTAAATAGAAGTCCTTGAAAATATAAAGCATAAAAATGCATTATTAATACTGGAAAATCCTTTGCAGCAGAGACCACTATTCACCAGAAGAGGGAGCCTTTGTATTTTAAACTAGGGATGTGCACTTGAAATTTTTCGGGTTTTGTTTTGGTTTTGGGTTCGGTTCCGCGGCCGTGTTTTGGGTTCGACCGCGTTTTGGCAAAACCTCACCGAATTTTTTTTGTCGGATTCGGGTGTGTTTTGGATTCGGGTGTTTTTTTTCAAAAAACCCTAAAAAACAGCTTAAATCATAGAATTTGGGGGTCATTTTGATCCCAAAGTATTATTAACCTCAAAAACCATAATTTCCACTCATTTTCAGTCTATTCTGAATACCTCACACCTCACAATATTATTTTTAGTCCTAAAATTTGCACCGAGGTCGCTGGATGACTAAGCTAAGCGACCCTAGTGGCCGACACAAACACCTGGCCCATCTAGGAGTGGCACTGCAGTGTCACGCAGGATGGCCCTTCCAAAAAACACTCCCCAAACAGCACATGACGCAAAGAAGAAAAAAAGAGGCGCAATGAGGTAGCTGTGTGAGTAAGATAAGTGACCCTAGTGGCCGACACAAACACCTGGCCCATCTAGGAGTGGCACTGCAGTGTCACGCAGGATGGCCCTTCCAAAAAACACTCCCCAAACAGCACATGACGCAAAGAAGAAAAAAAGAGGCGCAATGAGGTAGCTGTGTGAGTAAGCTAAGCGACCCTAGTGGCCGACACAAACACCTGGCCCATCTAGGAGTGGCACTGCAGTGTCACGCAGGATGGCCCTTCCAAAAAACACTCCCCAAACAGCACATGACGCAAAGAAGAAAAAAAGAGGCGCAATGAGGTAGCTGTGTGAGTAAGATAAGCGACCCTAGTGGCCGACACAAACACCTGGCCCATCTAGGAGTGGCACTGCAGTGTCACGCAGGATGGCCCTTCCAAAAAACACTCCCCAAACAGCACATGACGCAAAGAAGAAAAAAAGAGGCGCAATGAGGTAGCTGTGTGAGTAAGCTAAGCGACCCTAGTGGCCGACACAAACACCTGGCCCATCTAGGAGTGGCACTGCAGTGTCACGCAGGATGGCCCTTCCAAAAAACACTCCCCAAACAGCACATGACGCAAAGAAAAATGAAAGAAAAAAGAGGTGCAAGATGGAATTGTCCTTGGGCCCTCCCACCCACCCTTATGTTGTATAAACAGGACATGCACACTTTAACCAACCCATCATTTCAGTGACAGGGTCTGCCACACGACTGTGACTGAAATGACGGGTTGGTTTGGACCCCCACCGAAAAAGAAGCAATTAATCTCTCCTTGCACAAACTGGCTCTACAGAGGCAAGATGTCCACCTCATCATCATCCTCCGATATATCACCGTGTACATCCCGCTCCTCACAGATTATCAATTCGTCCCCACTGGAATCCACCATCTCAGCTACCTGTGTACTTTGTGGAGGCAATTGCTGCTGGTCAATGTCTCCACGGAGGAATTGATTATAATTCATTTTAATGAACATCATCTTCTCCACATTTTCTGGAAGTAACCTCGTACGCAGATTGCTGACAAGGTGAGCGGCGGCACTAAACACTCTTTCGGAGTACACACTTGTGGGAGGGCAACTTAGGTAGAATAAAGCCAGTTTGTGCAAGGGCCTCCAAATTGCCTCTTTTTCCTGCCAGTATTAGTACGGACTGTCTGACGTGCCTACTTGGATGCGGTCACTCATATAATCCTCCACCATTCTTTCAATGGTGAGAGAATTATATGCAGTGACAGTAGACGACATGTCCGTAATCGTTGTCAGGTCCTTCAGTCCGGACCAGATGTCAGCATCAGCAGTCGCTCCAAACTGCCCTGCATCACCGCCAGCGGGTGGGCTCGGAATTCTGAGCCTTTTCCTCGCACCCCCAGTTGCGGGAGAATGTGAAGGAGATGTTGACAGGTCGCGTTCCGCTTGACTTGACAATTTTGTCACCAGCAGGTCTTTGAACCCCAGCAGACTTGTGTCTGCCGGAAAGAGAGATCCAAGGTAGGTTTTAAATCTAGGATCGAGCACGGTGGCCAAAATGTAGTGCTCTGATTTCAACAGATTGACCACCCGTGAATCCTTGTTAAGCGAATTAAGGGCTCCATCCACAAGTCCCACATGTCTAGCGGAATCGCTCCCTTTTAGCTCCTCCTTCAATACCTCCAGCTTCTTCTGCAAAAGCCTGATGAGGGGAATGACCTGACTCAGGCTGGCAGTGTCTGAACTGACTTCACGTGTGGCAAGTTCAAAAGGTTGCAGAACCTTGCACAACGTTGAAATCATTCTCCACTGCGCTTGAGACAGGTACATTCCACCTCCTATATCGTGCTCAATTGTATAGGCTTGAATGGCCTTTTGCTGCTCCTCCAACCTCTGAAGCATATAGAGGGTTGAATTCCACCTCGTTACCACTTCTTGCTTCAGATGATGGCAGGGCAGGTTCAGGCGTTTTTGGTGGTGCTCCAGTCTTCTGTACGTGGTGCCTGTACGCCGAAAGTGTCCCGCAATTCTTCTGGCCACCGACAGCATCTCTTGCACGCCCCTGTCGTTTTTTAAAAAATTCTGGACCACCAAATTCAAGGTATGTGCAAAACATGGGACGTGCTAGAATTTGCCCATATTTAATGCACACACAATATTGCTGGCGTTGTCCGATGCCACAAATCCACAGGAGAGTCCAATTGGGGTAAGCCATTCCGCGATGATCTTCCTCAGTTGCCGTAAGAGGTTTTCAGCTGTGTGCGTATTCTGGAAACCGGTGATACAAAGCGTAGCCTGCCTAGGAAAGAGTTGGCGTTTGCGAGATGCTGCTACTGGTGCCGCCGCTGCTGTTCTTGCGGCGGGAGTCCATACATCTACCCAGTGGGCTGTCACAGTCATATAGTCCTGACCCTGCCCTGCTCCACTTGTCCGTGGTTAAGTGGACATTGGGTACAACTGCATTTTTTAGGACACTGGTGAGTCTTTTTCTGACGTCCGTGTACATTCTCGGTATCGCCTGCCTAGAGAAGTGGAACCTAGATGGTATTTGGTAACGGGGGCACACTACCTCAAGAAATTGTCTAGTTCCCTGTGAACTAACGGCGGATACCGGACGCACGTCTAACACCAACATAGTTGTCAAGGCCTCAGTTATCCGCTTTGCAACAGGATGACTGCTGTGATATTTCATCTTCCTCGCAAAGGACTGTTGGACAGTCAATTGCTTGGTGGAAGTAGTAAAAGTGGGCTTACGACTTCCCCTCTGGGATGACCATCGACTCCCAGCAGCAACAACAGCAGCGCCAGCAGCAGTAGGCGTTACACGCAAGGATGCATCGGAGGAATCCCAGGCAGGAGAGGACTCGTCAGAATTGCCAGTGACATGGCCTGCAGGACTATTGGCATTCCTGGGGAAGGAGGAAATTGACACTGAGGGAGTTGGTGGGGTGGTTTGCGTGAGCTTGGTTACAAGAGGAAGGGATTTACTGGTCAGTGGACTGCTTCCGCTGTCGCCCAAAGTTTTTGAACTTGTCACTGACTTATTATGAATGCGCTGCAGGTGACGTATAAGGGAGGATGTTCCGAGGTGGTTAACGTCCTTACCCCTACTTATTACAGCTTGACAAAGGCAACACACGGCTTGACAAATGTTGTCCGCATTTCTAGTGAAATACTTCCACACCGAAGAGCTGATTTTTTTGGTATTTTCACCAGGCATGTCAACGGCCCTATTCCTCCCACGGACAACAGGTGTCTCCCCGGGTGCCTGACTTAAACAAACCACCTCACCATCAGAATCCTCCTTGTCAATTTCCTCCCCAGCGCCAGCAACACCCATATCCTCCTCATCCTGGTGTACTTCAACACTGACATCTTCAATCTGACTATCAGGAACTGGACTGCGGGTGCTCCTTCCAGCACTTGCAGGGGGCGTGCAAATGGTGGAAGGCGCATGCTCTTCACGTCCAGTGTTGGGAAGGTCAGGCATCGCAACCGACACAATTGGACTCTCCTTGTGGATTTGGGATTTCGAAGAACGCACAGTTCTTTGCGGTGCTTTTGCCAGCTTGAGTCTTTTCATTTTTCTAGCGAGAGGCTGAGTGCTTCCATCCTCATGTGAAGCTGAACCACTAGCCATGAACATAGGCCAGGGCCTCAGCCGTTCCTTGCCACTCCGTGTGGTAAATGGCATATTGGCAAGTTTACGCTTCTCCTCCGACAATTTTATTTTAGATTTTGGAGTCCTTTTTTTACTGATATTTGGTGTTTTGGATTTTACATGCTCTGTACTATGACATTGGGCATCGGCCTTGGCAGACGACGTTGCTGGCATTTCATCGTCTCGGCCATGACTAGTGGCAGCAGCTTCAGCACGAGGTGGAAGTGGATCTTGATCTTTCCCTAATTTTGGAACCTCAACATTTTTGTTCTCCATATTTTAATAGGCACAACTAAAAGACACAGAGGTAGCTACAGCCGTGGACTACCGTACTGTGTCTGCTGCTAATATAGACTGGATGATAATGAGATGAAATCAATATATATTATATCACACTAGTACTGCAGCCGGACAGGTAGATATATTTATTATGTAATGACTGATGACGGACCTGCTGGACACTGTCAGCTCAGCAGCACCGCAGACTGCTACAGTAAGCTACTATAGTAGTATGTATAAAGAAGAAAGAAAAGAAAAAAACCACGGGTAGGTGGTATACAATTATGGATGGACGAGCGACTGCCGACACAGAGGTAGCTACAGCGGTGGACTACCGTACTGTGTCTGCTGCTAATATAGACTGGATGATAATGAGATGAAATCAATATATATATATATAATATCACTAGTACTGCAGCCGGACAGGTAGATATATTTATTATGTAATGACTGATGACGGACCTGCTGGACACTGTCAGCTCAGCAGCACCGCAGACTGCTACAGTAAGCTACTATAGTAGTATGTATAAAGAAGAAAGAAAAAAAAAAACCACGGGTAGGTGGTATAACATTATGGATGGACGAGCGACTGCCGACACAGAGGTAGCTACAGCCGTGGACTACCGTACTGTGTCTGCTGCTAATATAGACTGGATGATAATGAGATGAAATCAATATATATATATATAATATCACTAGTACTGCAGCCGGACAGGTAGATATATTTATTATGTAATGACTGATGACGGACCTGCTGGACACTGTCAGCTCAGCAGCACCGCAGACTGCTACAGTAAGCTACTATAGTAGTATGTATAAAGAAGAAAGAAAAAAAAAACCACGGGTAGGTGGTATACAATTATGGATGGACGAGCGACTGCCGACACAGAGGTAGCTACAGCCGTGGACTACCGTACTGTGTCTGCTGCTAATATAGACTGGATGATAATGAGATGAAATCAATATATATATATATATATATATATATATAATATCACTAGTACTGCAGCCGGACAGGTAGATATATTTATTATGTAATGACTGATGACGGACCTGCTGGACACTGTCAGCTCAGCAGCACCGCAGACTGCTACAGTAAGCTACTATAGTAGTATGTATAAAGAAGAAAGAAAAAAAAAAAACCACGGGTAGGTGGTATACAATTATGGATGGACGAGCGACTGCCGACACAGAGGTAGCTACAGCCGTGGACTACCGTACTGTGTCTGCTGCTAATATAGACTGGATGATAATGAGATGAAATCAATATATATATATATAATATCACTAGTACTGCAGCCGGACAGGTAGATATATTTATTATGTAATGACTGATGACGGACCTGCTGGACACTGTCAGCTCAGCAGCACCGCAGACTGCTACAGTAAGCTACTATAGTAGTATGTATAAAGAAGAAAGAAAAAAAAAAAACACGGGTAGGTGGTATACAATTATGGATGGACGAGCGACTGCCGACACAGAGGTAGCTACAGCCGTGGACTACCGTACTGTGTCTGCTGCTATATAGACTGGATGATAATGAGATGAAATCAATATATATATATATATATAATATCACTAGTACTGCAGCCGGACAGGTAGATATATTTATTATGTAATGACTGATGACGGACCTGCTGGACACTGTCAGCTCAGCAGCACCGCAGACTGCTACAGTAAGCTACTATAGTAGTATGTATAAAGAAGAAAGAAAGAAAAAAAAAAACCACGGGTAGGTGGTATACAATATTATATATATATTATATACAATTATATATATATATATATATATATATATATATATATATATTAAACTCACTGGTGGTGATTATTAAACTGGTGGTCAGGTCACTGGTCACACTATCAGCAACTTGCAAGTAGTACTCCTAAGCAGACAATCACAATATATATTATACTGGTGGTCAGTGTGGCACTCTGGCAGCAAAAGTGTGCACTGTACGTTATATGTACTCCTGAGTCCTGCTCTCAGACTCTAACTGCTCCCCACTGTCAGTGTCTCCCCCACAAGTCAGATAATACAGTCACACTATCTATCACTTCAGCAAGTAACTACTAGTACTCCTCCTAATGCTCCCCAAAATTACTACTGCGTCTCTCTCTACTGTCTCACTCTCTTCTCTATAAACGGAGAGGACGCCAGCCACGTCCTCTCCCTATGAATCTCAATGCACGTGTGAAAATGGCGGCGACGCGCGGCTCCTTATATAGAATCCGAGTCTCGCGATAGAATCCGAGCCTCGCGAGAATCCGACAGCGGGATGATGACGTTCGGGCGCGCTCGGGTTAACCGAGCAAGGCGGGAAGATCCGAGTCGCTCGGCCCCGTGTAAAAAAAACTGAAGTTCGGGCGGGTTCGGATTCCGAGGAACCGAACCCGCTCATCCCTACTTTAAACTGGCCAAATGTCTTATCAGTAGAGGGAGCAAACTCATCTATTTTAATTAAGGTCCCTCCCTCTATTTTCTGGCCAGATTTCATGTCCCCACTAAGAGGGGCGTGTTCTGATCATATCTCAGTTCGGCACCTTTTATTTCATTAAAAATGGCCGCCATTTAAAATTCCATAAGCATAATTAAACTCCCCTAATGTTTTAGCGCTTCTAAAATATCATTATCTGCGCCTGATTAGAGCCCAAGTACTAGATATCTGGTACTTGCCAACCTGCTCCCCGTTTTTTTTTTTTTTTTTTTAAACACTGGCGCCCCTGTGGCCGCCTGACCTCGTCCCGCGGTGAGACGCCTCCTGTGCTCTGTGGCCGCCATGCCCTGTGAGTCACCCCCCCCCCCGGCGTATAGTTAATACTCTCCCCCGGCCTCCTGTACTGAGCGCGGAGTTTGCCGTGAGTGTGTCACAGCGCTCCACTGTCTGCGGAAACGGCTGTAAATAAATGATTAGTGGGAGGCTGGATCTCCGGCGCTGTGCTGAGCGCACGGTGAGCTGTGGGAGGGGGGGTCGAGCAGGGGATGCGCTGCTTGCACTGCTCTCGGTCTTAACGCTGCTGCCGCGTCTCTGGGAGCCGGGAGAAATAATCATAGCACCTCAGAGCTTAAAATAGTTCAGAGTGGGACACGAACTCAGGGTCTCTGCCTTAAATTGGTATTAGTGCACTGAGCCACACTGGCTCTGCATTGCTACACTAGCTGTGGATCTAGTTAATAACTCTCTCCTCTAAAACTAGGGCCCCTTTGAACAACCAGTAGTCACTCTACTTTTGTCTGCTCTGCTGCTCCGGATCTCCTGTGGAGAGATGCAGATCCCTTTTATTAGGAATCATTGTCTCTCTAGTCTTAAGACATTTTTGTCCCCCTTTTAATTAGGTTGACTCAGTCTTGTTTAAAGTATCTTTGAAATGGAGCAGGAGCTCCGATTGTACTTGTACCTCCTAGGCACAATTTTTCAAACGGAGGGATGAGGGGCGTGAAGGGGAGGAGCCGGCTGTGCAGACAATGTTTAATTTTTAGATTGTGCCACACCTCCGGTTGCAAGCTTCACACCCCTACTGTATAAGCTGTTCCAGTGTCCCCTAGTGGATGAAAGAGAAATATTCGTTATGGTAAGAACTTACTGTTGATAACGTTATTTCTCCTAAGTCCACAGGATCTACGGGATAACATTGGGATATGATGACGCGACAGTGGATTTGCACCAATCGGTCAAAGCTTTCAGCCTCCCAGCATGCAACTGGCCCATCCATATATCCCCACCTCCTGGCTCAGGCAAATCAGTTGTTTTTCCAAAGCTCAAGGCAGGAGCATCATAGAGAGCCCTAATTAGGCAAGAACACACATGCACACCCTTCCGTACAAGAAGGAAGAGGTTAGTGAGTGAAGATATCCTCAAATCACGTGCGTCAGGGTGGTATCCCTGTGGATCCTGTGGTTTATGAGAAATAACGTCATCATTGGTAAGTTCTTACCATAACGAATATTTCTCTGGCAGGGTCCACAGGTTATCCACAGGATAACATTGGGAAGTCCCAAAGCAATTTAGTGGCGGGGACGCTCCTGATTGGACAGGACAATCCTTCGCCCGAATTCAGCATCCTGAGAGGCAAATGTATCAAAGGCATAATGTCTAATGATTGTGTTAACGGAAAACCATGTGGCTGCCTTACATATCTGTTGTGGACCTACTTACGAGTAGAGTGAGCAGAGACATTAGCCGGAACAGGGAGATCAGCTTGAGAATATGCTTCTGAAATAGTCATCCGAAGCCACATAGCCCGTGTCTGACACTTGTACTCTCAAGGAGCCATCCGCAGACCTTAGTCCATTCCTGCCTAAAGAAATGCTAAGACTCTAAAAAAAATTTAACCTAAGGTCAAATTTCCAGTCACTGCACCATTGAATATAGGTTTGCCATATTCGGTGATAATGCGAGTTAAGGAAGGCTTCCTTACTCTGAGCATTTTTTTTAAATTACATGTAGTGAGATCCTCTTGCTTTCAGGATTGAAGTTTCAAGAGCCATGTCGTCAAAGACAGTTGATCAAAGTGATTGTAATAGCAAGGACCCTGAACCAGTAAATCTGAATGTTGAGGGAGTAGGAATGGAGAATCCTCTGCAGATCTGTGTAATACTGCTATCTGGACCAAGCAGGAGCTATTAGTATCACGGCACCTTTACCTTGTCTTACCTTTCGCATCACCCTGGTTTACAGGGCGATTGGTGGAAAAACATGAGCCAGACGAA
The DNA here is from genome assembly GCF_028390025.1 of Pseudophryne corroboree. Taxonomy (NCBI): domain Eukaryota; kingdom Metazoa; phylum Chordata; class Amphibia; order Anura; family Myobatrachidae; genus Pseudophryne; species Pseudophryne corroboree. The sequence goes on from NC_086445.1 coordinate 169,569,502, forward strand.
AGTTCCACTTCATTGATAGGTCATCCACAAAGGTCACTCTGTGATCCTTTGTTCTTGACCCGTATTCGGAAACTTTGTTGTTCTGACGGGACGCCATGAGATCTATCTCCGGTAACCCCCATTGTCTACCAGAGTTTGAAAGACTTTGGAGTATAAAGTCTATTTGTGCATGAATGGCGTGTCTACTGAGAAAATCCGCTTCCCAGTTTAGGACTCCCGGAATGAATACTGCAGACAAGATTGGATAATGAAGTTCTGCCCACCTTAACGTGTGACTTAACTTCTTCACTGTGTTTTGGCTGCGAGTTCCTCACTATAGTTTAGGTACGCTGCTGCCATTGCAATGTCCGAGCAGATTCAAACTGGTTTACCCTGAAGGATGTTCTTTGCCTGAATAAATTTTATATATATATATATATATATATATATATATATATCCCGAAGTTCCAATATATTTGTTGGCAGGCAACTTTCTTCCTTGGTCCTCTGCTCCTGGAACCAACTCCTTCCTGACACTGCTCCCCAGCCCTGAAGGCTGGCATCCATTGTCCGAGTTTCCCAATCTGATATCCAAAGCAGTCTCCCTTTGTTCAGATAGGATGTCTGTAGGCACCAGGCTAATGACCTCCTAACTTCCAGAGGAAAGACAATAATCTGCGCTTTTATTGTCTGATAAAAACCATTCCACTTGGAAAAGATCAGACGTTGCATATGTATCGAGTGGAACTGAGTATACTCCATCCTTAAATGACTTTTGGATATTTTGTTCAGAGGTAAATTACTCTCTGAATACCCAATTCTAACACAGCCCCCAAGTGAGTCATCCGTTATGACTGAACCAAAGACCACTTTGCCCAATTTATGAGCCAACCGTGTCTCTGTAAACAGGATATTTGGTCATTCCGAGTTGTTCGCTCGCAAGCTGCTTTTAGCAGCTTTGCACACGCTAAGCCGCCGCCTACTGGGAGTGAATCTTAGCTTATCAAAATTGCGAACGAAAGATTAGCAAAATTGCGAATAGACACTTCTTAGCAGTTTCTGAGTAGCTTCAAACTTACTCTGCATCTGCGATCAGTTCAGTGCTTGTCGTTCCTGGTTTGACGTCATAAACACACCCAGCGTTCGCCCAGACACTCCTCCGTTTCTCCAGCCACTCCCGTGTTTTTCCCAGAAACTGTAGCGTTTTTTCACACACTCCCATAAAACGGCCTGTTTCCGCCCAGAAACACCCACTTCCTGTCAATCACACTCCGATCACCAGAACGAAGAAAAAACCTCGTAATGCCGTGAGTAAAATACCTAACTGCATAGCAAATTTACTTGGCGCAGTGAGAACATTGCGCATGCGCAGTTAGCGGAAAATCGCTGCGATGCGAAGAAAAATACCGAGCGAACAACTCGGAATGACCACCATTGTCTGTTGCATGTGTATGAAAGGTGGTGGGTCCCTAATGTGCGAAAATGATAGCAGCCAAATAAGAAATTACTAATAGGAGGATTCCTCCACAACTCCTAAAGTATAGATATGTATGAACAATTGGTAAGTATTTTCACATCGGCGCTAACTCTAATAATCAAAGAGTGTATACATTCCTTCACTCCGTGTATCAAGGCGATGTATGGTCACAAACTCATCTTTCTCCCTCCTTGTACTGATCATCATTCAGTTACTCAGATAAGATCTCCGCCACATTCAGCATGAAATGTAAAAGATAGAGAAAAACACATAGTACAGGTTGAGTATCCCTTATCCAAAATGCTTGGGACCAGAGGTATTTTGGATATCGGATTTTTCCGTATTTTGGAATAATTGCATACCATAATGAGATATCATGGTGATAGGACCTAAATCTAAGCACAGAATGCATTTTTGTTACATATACACCTTATACACACAGCCTGAAGGTAATTTTAGCCAATATTTTTTGTAACTTTGTGCATTGAACAAAGTGTGTGTACATTCACACAATTAATTTATGTTTCATATACACCTTATACACACAGCCTGAAGGTCATTTAATACAATAGTTTTAAGAACTTTGTGTATTAAACAAAGTTTGTGTACATTGAGCCATCAAAAAACAAAGGTTTCACTATCTCACTCTCACTCAAAAAAGTCCGTATTTCGGAATATTCCGTATTTCGGAATATTTGGATATGGGATACTCAACCTGTATAATAAGTTTTTTTAATGACACACACACACTTAACTAAAAACAACACATGATCCCTTTTGGAATCCAGATGGTATGACCAAAGCAATTACCAGATGGCAATTGAAATTCAGCAGTTAAAACATTAAAATCCACAATCCTCCTCAAAGCAGTAACACTCAAGTCATTGGGGACAGCTAAGGTGATGATAGAATTCAATCAATTACCAGAAGCAGAGAAAAGGCTTGCAAAAGTCAATCTCTTGAAGTAAGAGGAATGTTATATCACCAGTCAGCATTCCGGACCCGCTCCCTGGACCTCTGTCTCCACCTGGCAAATGTAGAACCTGTGTCACCGCTGCTGCACCCCCACCAACGCGTTCCAAACCTTTTCTTGGGTCTTTTTCTGTTGCAGATGACACTGAAGCCATTCCTGAGACTGTGCCAGGATTAATAAATCGTCAAGGTATGGAAAAATCCATATCCCCTGCTAATGGAGATAAGATGCCATCACCACCATAATTTTGCTGAATACACTGGGAGCTGTGGTCAGTTCAAATGGTAGGGTCTGAAACTGAAAATGATGCTGGAGGATAACAAACCTGAGAGAGCGCTGATGAGACTGTGCTATATGAACATGTAGGCAAGCATCCTGGATATCCAGGTATACCATAAAATCCTCCGGCTCCATGGCCAAAATAATGGAACGTAAAGTCTCCATATGAAAACCGACGCACTGAAATGTACTTGTTCAGCGTTTTGAAATTGAGTATGGGCCGGAACGACCCATTTGGCTTCTGGACTAAAAACAGGTTGCAATAAAAACCTTGGGGCAGATGTATTAACCCGGAGAAGGCATAAGGAAGTGATAAACCAGTGATATGTGCAAGGTGAAAAAGGCACCAGCCAATCAGCTCCAATATGTAAATTAACAGTTAGAATCTGATTGGCTGGTTTGTTTATCACCTTGCACATATCACTGGTTTATCACTTCCTTATGCCTTCTCCAGGTTAATACATCTGCCCCCTTGTTCTCATTGCACAGGAGGAACTGGAATTATCACTCCTGACTGAAGCAACTTCTGTAATGCCTCTTACAAAGCCCTGGCCTTCGTTTCCACTCAAGACGGGCTGGTACAAACCCTTTGACTCCCCACTGCTGACATCAACCCTAGGGATCGCAGCCTCATACTACCCCTGGTGCCTATGATCCCTAGGGCCTAGCGCTGGTGCACCCTAGGGGGCAGCCGCATCAGCGACTGTTTGGTAGTCTCCTCCCAAAACAGTGTAGCTGTGTCCGTGTTCCCCCTCTAAGCGGAACCGATGCCTTACCTTCTCCCCGTGCTCTGGCCACAGCCTGGTAACGTCTCCTGGACTTGCTAGTATATCCAACACAGACGCCCGCCGAAACAGCAGTGTACTCGTGGGTAAGCGTTGTCGCGGGAGTTGTTGGAGCGACTCTTTCTAAGGTACGTATAAGACGCTTTTTAGAAAGATCGCTCAAAGAAATAGTAAGACTATAAAAATAAAATAAAAAAAGCTTATGGCTGCAAAAAAACCAGCAGCCCTCTTGACCATGGTCCGGCTCCTGCCGCACCAAACAATGGACATATGGACGGGCCCGTTGCATGTTGGGAGGCCGAAAGCTTTGACCGATTACTGCAAAACCGCTGCCGCATCATATCCCAATGTTATCCTGTGGATAACCTGTGGACCCTGCCGGAGAAATGCCCCTGAGAACACAAGAAATTGCTCTACCTGGCATTATTATGGATATATTACAGAGTACTCTAACTCCTACAAAACATATGCTTGCAAGTATTTATTCAAGAGAATTAGAGTTATACCAATAAATTATTACAGGTAATTTTGTTTCCTTGATCAGGGAAGCAGATATTTTGGTTTGACGTAAGGCATATAAAGTCACACCTCCTTCACCTAGGTGCCTTCTGACTTTCCCTGAGCTATGAGAAATATCAAATATATATATCTTAACAACAAATCACATGTACAAGTATAGAGTAACAGAAATGGGAACTAGTCGCCGTAAAGATAAGTAAAAGAGGATTTTGGTACTTACCGATAAATCCATTTCTCTGAATCCTCTAGGGGACACTGGAGTCATATACAGTAGGGGTGTGAAGCCCTGAACCGGAGGTGTGGCACAATCCAAAACTAGCATTGTCTGCACAGCCGGCTAATCCCCCTTCACATCACTCCTCCCTCAGTTTGAAAAATGTGACTGAAAGACTAGGACATGACACTATAGCCCATGGCGAGGAACCGAACCGTACAACATATCAAACAGCGGCCAAGAACTCTTAACCGAACAACTAACGCCGTTTGCACGAACTGTTTAAAACAAGAACTTTGAACACAGCAGGTTGACAGCACCGAGGCGGGCGTCCAGTGTCCCCTAGAGGATTCAGAGAAATGGATTTATCGGTAAGTACCAAAATCCTCTTTTCTCTTTCATCCACTAGGGGACACTGGAGTCCTATACAGTAGGGGACGTCCCAAAGTTTTCCCCCAGGGAGGGAGTGCTGTTGGTAGCCTGCAAAACTAAACGTCCAAACTTAGATTCTCCGGACGCAAAAGTATCAAACTTGTAAAATCTTGCGAACGTGTGGGCTGAAGACCACGTCGCCGCTCTGCAAAGTTGAGTAGTGGAAGCACCTCTGGCAGCCGCCCACGAGGCACCCACTGATCGGGTAGTATGAGCACCCGTCTGAACTGGAACCTGTTTGCCACAGGATATATAAGCTTGCCGAATGGCAAGTCTAATCCATCTAGACAGAGTCTGCTTAGATGCCGGCCAACCCTTCTTTGGCCAATCATAAAGAACAAACAAATGGTCCGACTTTCTGAAAGACGACGTAACCTGTACGTATACCCGTAAAGCTCGGACAACATCCAATGACACGTCCACAGCTGTGAGACCCTGGAAGGATCGGACCACTATTGGCTGGTTTACGTGAAACCCCAAAACCACTTTCGGAAGGAAGTCTGCTCTTGTACGGAGTTCCGCCCTATCCTCATGAAAAACCAAGAAAGGACTCTTACAGGATAAGGCTCCCAACTCAGAAACCCGCCTAGCCGAAGCCAAGGCAAGCAATAACGTGACCTTCCAAGAGAGATATTTCAGGTCTGTTCTTGTCAACGGCTCAAAAATCGGTGACTTCAAATATTCTAACACCAAATTCAAGTCCCATGGTGCCGTGGGAGGACGAAAAGGGGGTTGAATCCTCAGAACCCCCTGTAAAAAGGTTTGAATCTCTGGCAAGGATGCTAGCCGCTGTTGAAAAAGAATGGAGAGAGCCGAAATCTGAACCTTCAGAGAGCCCAGTCTGAGCCCTCCCTCTAGACCGGCCTGAAGGAAAAGTAGAAGTCGAGATAAATGGAAGTTCGTTGAATTCAATCCCCGCTCCTGACACCAAGCCATGTACCGTCTCCAAATCCTGTAGTAGTGCCTGGCTGTGACCGGTTTTCTAGCGACAATCATTGTAGGGATGGCCGTTCGTGGAATCCTTCTGTTTCTTAAGATCCGGGTTTCAATAGCCACGCCGTCAAACGCAGCCTGTTCAGGTTGGGGTGTAGGAACGGTCCCTGAGATAGCAGGTCCTCTCTCTGAGGTAACCTCCAAGGATCTTCCGCAAGTAACCCCCGCAGATCGGAGAACCAACTCCTGCGGGGCCAATCTGGTGCGATTAGAATGGCCCACACTCGTTCCCGTTTTACCCTTTTCAGAACCCTAGGTATGAGTGGGAATGGTGGAAATATGTAAACCCTCCTGTAACACCAAGGAAGTGTTAATGCGTCCACTCCTTCTGCCTCTGGATCTCGCGTCCTTGACACATATCTGGGCAGCTGATGGTTTTGTCGAGACGCCATTAGGTCCACCTGAGGTAGACCCCATCTTTTCACAATCATGTTGAAAATCCGTGGGTGAAGGCACCACTCTCCCGGATGCATGTCCTGGCGACTGAGGTAATCTGCTTCCCAGTTCTCCACACCTGGAATGAACACTGCCGAGAAAATTATGTCTTTTCTTTCCGCCCACAACAAGATCTTTGTGGCTTCCTTTAACGCCATCCTGCTCTTTGTTCCTCCTTGACGGTTTATATAAGCTGTCGTCGTGACATTGTCTGACTGAATTCTGATGTGTTGATTCACGACTAGATCTTCTGCTAAGAGAAGTGCATTGTAAACTGCTCTTAGTTCGAGGATATTTATGGGTAGTTTGCTCTCCTGTAGCGTCCACCGTCCTTGAAACTGATGGTCGTCTAGGACGGCTCCCCAACCTCCGAAACTGGCATCCGTCGTCAGGATCCTCCAATCCCAAATGCCGCATTTCTTGCCGGCTGCAAGGTTCTTGTGTAACGACCACCATATCAGGGAGACCCGTACTTGCGGGTGAAGTCGGATTCTCCGATGGAGAAGCCAGTGCGAGCCTGCTCCCTGAGCAATCAGATTCATTTGGAATGGTCGTGAATGAAGTCTACCGTACTGGAGAGCTTCGAACAACGCCACCATCTTCCCGAGAAGTTGCACACAGAGGTGCAGAGAAACGGTTTGCGTCCTCAGTACCTGAGCCACTAATCTCTGTAGGTCCTGGACCTTGTTCTCTGGTAGGAACACCCGTAATAGGACCGTGTCCAAGATGAGACCGAGGAATTGAATCCGTTGAGTCGGTATGTGGTTGGACCTTTGGAAATTGACAATCCATCCATGCTGCATTAGAAATTGATGGGATGTCTGAACATCCTTGAGCAGTCGATTCTGAGATGGAGCCTTGATCAATAAATCGTCCAGATAAGGTATAATCGTAACCCCCAACAGTCTCAGTCCTGCAACCATGATCGCCATGATCTTTGTGAAAATTCTTGGGGCTGATGCTAGGCCGAACGGCAATGCCCGGAATTGGTAGTGATCCGCCACCAGTGCGAACCTTAAGTAAGCCTGGTGAGGAGTCCAGATTGGAATATGCAGATATGCATCCTTTATGTCCATGGATACCATGAACTCGCCCTGTTCTAAGCCTGCAATGACTGATTGGATTGATTCCATCTTGAATTTGTAGACTCTTAAAAACTGGTTGAAAACTTTTAAATTGAGTATTGGTCTGACCGTCCCGTCTGGCTTTGGCACGACAAAAAGATTGGAATAGAACCCCGTTCCTCTCTGAGAAGCGGGAACCGGAATAATGACCTCTGCATGTAGCAATTTGAGAATTGCTGCCCGTAGTGCCCTTGCTTTCTGAGGGCACTGAGGCAATCCTGTTGTAAAAAACTGACTATGAGGCCTCTGTTGAAATTCCAGTTTGTATCCCTGAGAGATCAAGTTGTTCACCCAAAGTTCTGGTGAGGTTCTGACCGAGATGTCCTGAAAACCTTCCAGTTGGCCGCCCACCAAGGGGGACCCCAGGTGAGCTGGGAGGCCGTCATGCCACGGTCTTGTCAGCAGGTTTATCCTGCTTTCTGGTTGCTGCTTGTGAGCGGCCTCTACCTCTGCCCCCACGTGCTTGTGTACCGAAACCCCTTCCTCTGGCTCGAAAGGACTGAGATCTAAATGAAGTAAATGCTGGTCCCGAATAACCTCTCCTAGTTTGTGGAGCGGTTCTCGTATAAGGAGTAGGCAGAAAAGTGGACTTGCTCGCTGTAGCCTGCGAAATCCACTTGTCCAACTCTGGTCCGAACAGCATTTCACCCCCAAAGGGGATGGATTCTACTGCCTTTTTGGTGTCACAGTCTCCTTGCCATTCTCTGAGCCATAAAATCCTTCTAGCCGATATGGCCGATGCAGATATGCGTGATGCGATTCTGCTAATATCCTTAGAAGCCTGACACAAGTATGAAGCAGATTCTCGAATGTGTTCCGCCAGTTGGGTAATCTCTTCTAAGCTATTTTCCTCCTCAATAGCTTGTACAATACGTCCAAACCATGCACCCATGGCCTTGTTAACCCAAGCACAGACGATTGCAGGTGTCTGCGCTGCACCGGCTGCTACGAAAATTTACTTTAACGCTGTGTCAACCTTACGGTCTGACGCATCCTTTAAAGTAGTTACGTTAGGAATTGGTAAGATTGTCTTCTTTGACAACCTTCTTAGGGAAGCATCCACTACCGGCGGATTCTCCCACTTGTCCATTACACCCCTAGGTAGGGGATAAGTTATCTGAAACCGTTTCGGAAATTGAAATCGTTTGTCAGGTTGTTTCCAAGCCTCCTCCATCTGAGACTGGAGGGATTTAGGTATGGGAAACACTGCTGAACTCGGCTTCTGGGATTCGAACAAATTGAAATCTTCCGGCTCCCGTATTTCTTCCACCTGAAAGTTTAAGATCTCCTTTACCACGTCAATCAAGGAGTCCAGACCAGAGATTGCCGTGTCCTCCTCTGGAAAATCGGCATCTAGGTTAGGTTCAATTAACTCACCTTCCTCCGTATCAAGAAGAAAAACCTCTTCCTCCTCTGATTCCGGTATAATAGGAAGCGTTCTTTTAACTGCCTTGTGCACACTCGTTTCTGCGTGTGCGGGCGGCGTTTACCTGATGAGAAATTCCTCCATCGTCTTTGAGAATCCTGCAGCCCATTCCGATTGCTGCTTGCGCGATTCTGCCATCTCCTTGGAGATTCTATTAGCAAGGTTGTCTTCCCATGCCTTAGCCAGAGCACTGCTCCCAGGTGGAGCGTCCTTGTCTAAGCAGGAGTCGCAGACCCCTGAGCTGCCAACCCGCGTGTTCTTCTTGTTACATTTCGTACAGACATAACAGGTATTTGAGGTCTTGGTTGCCTTAGACATGTTGTTTCTAAAACCCTCTACCGGGTTACTACGCAGCGCTTTCACCCTTTAAACTAGGAAGAGAGACTGGGAGATGACGGAAGCGAAGGTAATGGATCCGGCTGGAAATTTTTTATCAGCCCTCTCTTATAGAGAAGGGGCAGGTCAATTATTTTTACAGAAAAAAAAAAAAAATTAAAAAGAAAATAAAAACACCAGCCGACTCTCAACCCCCACACCCCAACCGTATAGCAGCTACGATGCTAGAGTTGGTATCCGCCTGCTTCCGTGTATTTTCTTCAGGATCTTTGAAATAGAAGTCCCTTGAAAATATAAATTGTAAAGCATGATTACTTTTCAGGAGACCCTCATATATATTTATTTTCACCAGCAGAGGGAGCTGTTTAGCAGAATATCTCTACTGTTATTAATATATGCACTATCCAAACAGTGCAGCAGGGGGAGTAGTTGTGTAATAAAAACAAAATTCCCTTCTTTACTGAGGGAGAGAGGGGGGGGGGGGGGGTGGAAGGAGGTCCCTTCTTTACACAGACTGACACCATGCATTTTACCGCCATCCTGCAACTAAACATGGCCCCCACTAAACGCTAAGACATACAGCTTTGTTTTCCCCCAGTGATTGAAAACAATCTCTACTGCTCTCTTGTAATATACATTATTCTCTTAACGCCGCGCGCTTGTTTAGCCGCGCGGCGTACGTCTATCTGAGGCTCCCACTCCCTCCCGCTGGCTGGCACGCGCCGCTTCCCCTGGCTGACGCACACCGGGGCGGTTTCCCGAAGCGGTGCCTGTGCACCGCTTCGTCTCCGTGTAGCGCGCCGATCAGCCGTCTCCCCCTGCTCACAGGTAAAAGACTCTGAGTCACGCGCCGCACTTGGCTCCCGCGCGCCGGCCGCTGAAAACACTGTAGTTAGAGAGAGTGAGAGCCATCCTAAGGGAGCTTCCTAGAGAGGAGAGAGAGAGAAAAAAAAAATTAATAAAGAATTATACCTAAAAGACCCTATGCTACTTTACCAGTACTCACTATTTAGAGGACTCTGGAGGATCTCCTGCGGAGAGATGCAGGTCCCTTCAATAGGGATCTTTGTCTCTCCAATATCAAGCAGCCTTGTCCCCCTTTTGTTAGGTTGACGCAGCTCTTTTCAGATTTTTAGTCAGGAGCTCAGTTGCTTCACGTGCTGTGCCTCCAGCACAATTTTTCAAACTGAGGGAGGGATGTGAAGGGGGACGAGCCGGCTGTGCAGACAATGCTAGTTTTGGATTGTGCCACACCTCCGGTTCAGGGCTTCACACCCCTACTGTATAGGACTCCAGTGTCCCCTAGTGGATGAAAGAGAAATACAATTAATGTTAATAATTTATTAGTTTACTCGTCCACCTCGCTGACAGCAAATGCTAAAGGAGTAATAATCAGAAGGTAATTCAGTAAGTAGGCCTCCTACACAATTATAGGGCCTAATTCATGTTTGTACACAGTGGCCGATTATCACGCAATGGAGCGATTCTCGGCACGCTGCGCATGTGCCGCAATGGACATGCACCAAGGTGCCACTGCGATCTCGCTTGCAATGAGGATTATACCGCAAAGTGATAGACAAGAAGTGACCGTTTGGAGGTGTCAGGAGTTTGCAGGAAGTGCTTGGCAAGATGTGTCATGGCCGTTTCTGGGGCGTGCACCTGATGTCAGCTGTTAGCTCATACGTACAAATACATGGCTCCTGCGTCACTACTGCTGTGTTCAGTCTGCATAGCCGTATGGCTACCCTTAACCTTGATGTTTCTTATTCTTGTGTAAGGCTTCAAATGTGTGCTAATGTGATTGAGTTTGAGATGGCTCCTGTGAGCGTTTCTGTTCATTCCTGTGTGACAACTTCACTTGCCAACATTAGCAGTTCCATAACCTAGAAAATAACAATTGCATTTTTGTACAAACATGAATTAAGCTCATAGTCCAAATGTACATCATTCATGTATTACAGAGATACATACTGTTAAAGTCAGGGCAGGAATATCATGAGAAATATACTCCATTAATAATATTTTGACTATTTCAAATATTTTTTTTAATTTAGGTCATTAAGGGCAGGTATAGGGGCTAATTCAGGTTGGATCGCAGAGTGCGATCCAACCGGAATTTTTGCTGAAAAGATGCAGGCAGCAGAAAAGGGGTGGGGGTCGGCAACACCCCATTTCTAGGGAGGAGACAGAGCGTTGCGGGGGCAGTGTGTCGTGAACGGGGGGCGGAGACGGACGAACGTGGGCGTGATCACGGCGGCTACGTGACGTCACACGCAGCCGATGCGATCAGGAAATTAGCGGCGAGTCTCCTGCGGCGACAACTAAGCTGCGCCGGCAGGAGGCTCCCACAGTTTCTGCTAATAAGCAGAAATTGCGAATGCTTCGCAATTTCTGCTTGTTCAGCGGGGGGAGGCTCTGGTAAGCATGCTGGGCGGCCTTGCCCAGCGATGGGCGGCCCCCAGCATGTGATACAAAGGGTAGCAAATTTGCTATCCTTACTGAATTAGCCCTATAATCTGAATTAGGTGGCAGTATCTGCATTTGGTGAGATTGTGTTATCCTGTGATGCATAAGAGTTACCACCTGAAAGGGTTATTTCCGCCTTCTATCAAGGAAGATCATTTTTACATATCCATATGGTTAGTATTACTGCCTCACAGCACTGAGGTCATGGGTTCGATTTCCACCATGGCCCTGTGTGGAGTTTGTATAGTCTCCCTGTGCTTGCATGGGTTTTCTCACGGCTCCCACTGCTAGGGAGATGAGACTGACATTAGTCTAGCAGGAGTAGAGGAAGAACACGCTGATGGGCACACAGTAAGTATGTGGGCAGGACAGAGCAGGGTGAAGGAAAGGGGGCAAAGCAGTTGGCAGACACTTAGGTGACCTGGCATATGCCGGGTCCCTTTAATAGGCAGCAAAAAGTGGCGGATCGGGGCACAGGGAAAGAACCTGCAGTTCCTTCCGACAGGTGGCTGACACGGTTTGCTGGGCTGGCAGATACTGCCCACCGGTCGAGGTCGATATGTAGATCAGCCAGTGTAGGTTGCAGCACTTCCGGAATCTGCGTTCCACTGTGGAATGCAAACCGGAAGGTGTCATCTGCTCTGGCTAGCGGACACTTGCAGATGTCATTAGCTAGGAGCAGCAGCGGCGGACTGTATGGAGCTTGGGCTCCGAAAAGGAGGGGGAGGGGGGGGGGCTGGTGCGGCGACAGAATAACTAGCATTACACACTGGCCACAGAGAGTAGCTCTGGAACTCTAACTATCCGAGTCTTTTATTTTGCTCTGCATTATTATGCTGTTAGGTAAGAATCCAGAACACCGTTGTCAATATCCTTACCAATTGGTTGCTGCTTTGCTTATGTGTTTAACAGTGTAAACGGGATATTAAATAAAGGAATCACATTCTGGGGGCCCAATGTGTTTTATTTTTCCAGTGTGGGTTTTATTTTTTCTGTTGGGAGTTAATGTGTTTCTTTTTTCTTGTCGGGAGCCAGTGTGTTTTTAATTATCGTGCCGGGGTCCAAAGTGTTTCTTTTCATCCTGTCTGGAGACAATGTGTTTCTTATCCTGTCGGGGGACAATGTGTTTTTGTTTTTTACCTGTTGGGGGCCAATGTATTTTTTTTTTTTTGAGCCCATGTGTTTGTTCTTTTTTTCTGTAGGGTCCAATGTGTTTTATGGTTTTCTGTAGGGGACAATGTGTTTGTTTTTCTCTCTCGTCTGTGCATGCATCCTGATGGTGTTCGTACAGTGATGCAATACTGATTCAGACGCACGCACCAAGTACATTAGAAATGTGTTGGGCATTTCTAGGCAGTTACAGATGGATGGCTAATCAGATGCAACATAGTATAGGCGTGTTGCTGAAAGTGGTTGCGTATAGAGATGCTGAATTGCTCACATTTGAGGCCGTACTCAGACGGCTGTTCTGCACCTAGCATAGGTCTGAATGAATGCTAATTTATACTCCAGTATAATAAACAATACCAGTAATTGAATATTATTATTACCAGTTATTTATATAGGGCACACATATTCTGCAGTGTTTTACAGAAAGTATTTGGCCATTCACAGCAGCTTATAAAATATACCACATTGGTGGTCATTCCGAGTTGTTCGCTCGCAAGCTGCTTTTAGCAGCATTGCACACGCTAAGCCGCCGCCTACTGGGAGTGAATCTTAGCTTAGCTAAATTGCAAACGAAAGATTCTCTAAATTGCGAATAGAAATTTCTTTGCAGTTTCTGAGTAGCTCGATACTTACTCTGCCACTGCGATCAGTTCAGTCAGTTTCGTTCCTGGTTTGACGTCACAAACACACCCAGCGTTCGCCCCAGACACTCCCCCGTTTCTCCAGCCACTCCCGCTTTTCCCCCAGAAACGGTAGCGTTTTTTCACACACACCCATAAAACGGCCAGTTTCCGCCCAGAAACACCCACTTCCTGTCAATCACACTACGATCACCAGAACGAAGAAAAAACCTCGTAATGCCGTGAGTAAAATACCAAACTTCTTAGCAAATTTACTTGGCGCAGTCGCAGTGCGAACATTGCGCATGCGCAATTAGCGGAAAATCGCTGCGATGCGAAGAAAATTACCGAGCGAACAACTCGGAATGAGGGCCATTATGTACTAGTAAAAAGTGATACTGGATATGCAGGGGCACCTCAGTCTGTCCTCGGCTCCACCTCGCCATCCACTCCCAACCACACTCCCTTTACATCCGTTGCTCTCATCCCGCTCGTCTAAACATCCTTTTTTATGAGCTCAAAAGTGACCTATTTAGAGTTAATTATATAACTTCAGCATATTCCGTTTTCCTGTAGTATGAGATGATCTGGACTTAATGAGAAAACCTAGAAAATGTATACCCCATTTAAAAGCAATATAATATATGAAAAACTTCAGGAGGACTTGAGACATCCTCCATAAGACAGCAAACACTTCGAGTCTCTCCACTAAACCCTGGGCCTAATTCTCTGCACATCTTACCAAGTCCTGCTGTGCCCAGATATCTAGTATGTTCAATTCTAAGCAGCTAATAGCTTCAGGTCTCAGCGGAAAGGTAATTCTCCTGTCTGGATCACTACCTTCAGCAAAGAGCATCCACCTCCTCCTGGTATGTAGGCATCATATCCATAGGAAAGGCCCTAGATACAAATCCTATATCTACCTGCGGCAGAGTCAGCGCAGGACTGAAAAATGAACCCACCTGGAGAAACGAAGAGTGACCTTGTATACATTACAAGAGTAACACTCCTAAATAAACATGAATGATGCATAAGATGCATCATAAATACAGGAGATATTTATTTGAACATTTGGTTAGAGCCCATATTCTATGGGTGGTTGTTTTAGCTTTGACTATCAGGACAAATGTTCCCTACATGAAATATATTCTCTGCACAGTAACTTTTATAGATCCAGACCTGTAGCGCTGAAGGTCTGTCCACTTCCTGACCCCCCCCACAACCCTTCCCCTTATACACCAGATAATGAATGGAGTACTGACATGGTCAACCACGTGTGCAGTGCACCAGCGGAAAGCTTGGGAGAACAGAGTGTTCCAGCAGGGCTTCTCAGTAAAGCTCTGCATAGGACCAGGAGCTGTGGTATCCCTAAGGGTGATAAATAAAAACAATTTTATATTTAGTAGTTACTGTCCTTTATAGAATTGTATTCATAGGACTATACTCCACACTGGGCCACTTCTGCTAGCAAAGGTTTATGTTGCTTTTGGTATTTTATAATATATTTATTTCCATATTTAAACAAAAAGAAATCCTGATACGAGACTGATGGCAATCTCCTATAGTAACTCTGTGAATCCATTATCAATAACAAACAGTGGATATTTAAATAAAAGGTTAATAATGTTAGAAAAATAAATGATAATATATGATTAAGGCTGAGGGGTGGCGATTTCTATTATGAATACAGATTTTGCAATATAGATGTTAATTATAACATATATGTATACATATGATCACCTGAGTCACTGAAGTGCAAATGTTTAGGAGTACCAGGAGGTGTGGAACGCTCATCATCTGAACTGTGCTGTAACGTCACTGCTCCCTGGGATTAAACACAACATATTAACATACACAGAACTATGGGGGATAGCCAATTATCCCCGGTAAAACATCGGGTTCGAAAAACGTCCGTTTTCCAGACTTTTTTCCGATGTTTCACCAGTTTTTTTCTTACAGGCTATCCAAATTGATCACCTGTAAAAAACAAAACAAAAGACCTTTCTCCCGAAAACACCCAACTTCAGTGAAACCTGTGTGTTTTCGTGTGAAACAGCCCCGTTTTCGGACGAAAACGGGGCTGTTTCCGGGGATTCTGCTTCGACGGCCAGAGGCAGGTGAAACAAAATCCCTGATAAGCCGCGGCACGTGCCAGCTTATCGGGACTAATTATGGGTCCTTCAATAGTCGTCTGAAAATGTACTGTACCATGGGCGGAATGCACTCTGCTAAGTGCACTGGAATAGTCACAGCAGAGATTTTTTAGGCTACAAAGTTTTTAAAAAGCCGAATAAAAAAAACAAAACTGGTTATTGCAATGTTTCCGGGGGGAAGACACCAGGACAGACAGTGTGACTGCACACACATTACAGCGACTTGTCCCTTGTGACTTTATTGGCTGAGTGATTAGGAATATTGCATCAGCCTACAGACTGGGTTTACTTTAAATACAGAACTACAGGATCTATTTTAGACCAATCAAATGAAATAAATATTACATCTATTGTTTCATATCAAGAATACATTTTTTTAGTGTGGCCCCCCCCCCCCCCCCCATTACTGCCCAACAGTGATTGGATACATTTGCTAGTTGAAGGGTACTGGATGCGTCAACCTGGCCACATGTGTAGCCAAGACTGGCCAGGAGCTTTTGCTAGGACATTAGATTCTAGTCTGTGGTCATCATTCATGCACCCTGTTACCTACACACGGTTGACTTAGAAAAAGCTGACATCGTATACATATAAACATGTAACTGTTATCAGCTGTTCTCTGAACGTTACCTCTTCCATTAGTTGCCGTCTACGTTTCTGCAGCATGGAGGTCTTTGTTTTAGGTCTCTTAATGGATGTAAAGTCTAAATTCCCACCTTTGGCAATGCATACTGTTTTCCTAAAGAGCAAAAAGGGAATAATATGTACATCCAAGGGTATTCGACAGTACACTTTGGGTTATTGCTGTTTCCAATACACATTATTTAAAATAAATAAATAAATAAAAAATTAGATCTATATATCTCATGCGTGTTCGGTGGTATACAGGATTCAAACCACAGGCATCCGCTTCAACGTTTCCTGATGACGATGGAATAAACCATCGAAACGTTGAAGCCAACGCCTGTGGTTTGAACTTTTTATTGCCAAGTGCCACCAAACACACATGCTATTATTGGGCTTCGGGTTAGGGAGCACTCCTGCTAGTAATATACACCCTGATGTGAACCGCATCGTGATACTTCATTAGAAATATTAAACATCCTGTATACGGAGGACAAGCCCGAAATTGGTCCTCAGTGCGCTGTTTAAAGAGTCAACACAGATATAAGCATACCCAGCCTATATGTTAAAAGGGATATGAACCCGCAGCATTTATACTGACCCATGGAGGACAGTTTACAAAAATAATCACTAACCATACAAAAAATACACCTAACAAACACACTACATATATGGTACACATAACATTATATAGCATAGAAAAACATATATCTTAAAAAACAGGGATGGTGGAGTATCAAAAAAACTCGCTTTTATAGTGCCAAGCCATTACACGATCAGATCCTGAGAATTAGCTCAAATAGACATAGAAAGAGAATTATTTTCATTTAGCCCTTTAGGGGCAACAGTATCCAAAAAATGGATCCATCTCGCTTCACATTTCAAAAGTGCCAGTGCACGGTCGCCTCCTCTTTCTATAAGTGGTATCCAGTCGATAATCATATATCTTAATGTGGCTAATTGATTATTATTTTTTTATCCAAAAAATGCTGAGCCACTGGCTTATCTGTATTGCCAGAGGCATATGCCAACCTGAGAGCTGACCTATGTTGGTTCATTCTCTCACGAAACGTCCGAATCGTCTAGCCAACATACAGTACATGAGTCAGCAAGGGCAGGTGAGGATATAGATAATATGATCCATCTGACAGGACAATCGATGTTTTAGGTAATCTTCCTCCCATTGTGGGGATGACAGAAGAATTTTCCAGTCAGCATTGCGTGGCATGTAGTGTATCCTAGGCACCGATAACATCCTTTTGCTGCGACAGCCAATTATCCACTGAATCCCTTTCAGGGCGCATATTTGGTTGTAGCAGTATGTCCTTTAGATTCCTTCCTCTGCTCACACTGAGTAGCGGTTTAGATCTTTTAAGTTTTTTAAACGCAGTATCAGTGGCTACCAGCGGCCAATGCTTCCGAATGGCATCCTGGACCGTCTTATGGTTGGTATCACATCTGGTTCCCAAAATAATGCGTTCAGTAGATGTCTTATTTTGGCATAAACGGGATTGTCCACTCTCAAAACGTGCTTTAGCACTGGCGAGGGCAACTCTCAATGGTGAAGGATTTGTAGCCACATTCACAAAAACGCTCACAGCATTCTCGTAGTTGGATTTCAACAAGATCTGTTCTTAAGTTGTTCCTCATTATCCGTAAAAATTGCGAAATAGGTAAGTTGGATTAAAAGTGAGAGTGCGGTCTATTTGGACTTATATATATATATATAAATCATACAAATTCGGCACTCACCAAATATTAACACTTCAAACTGTAATTCATCTGAATTCTGGGAATGTTGGTTCCAAAATATTGCAATAGTTTAAGCTGTCCAGCCACTTCACGGCCATTCCCATTTGGTCAGTTCCTACACTGACTTTCAAAAATCTGAGCATTGCTCTCAGGCATCTTTTGGATTTTAAATACACAGTATGCTTCTATCATGGGTCTAGGCCAGAGGTTCTCAAACTCGGTCCTCGGGAGCCCACACAGTGCATGTTTTGCAGGTAACCCAGCAGGTGCACAGGTGTATTAATTACTCACGGACACATTTTAAAAGGTCCACAGGTGGAGCTAATTATTTCACTTGCGATTCTGTGAGGAGACCTGCAAAACATGCACTGTATGGGCCCCCGAGGACCGAGTTTGAGAACCTCTGGTCTAGGCCCTGTCTCACTCTTTGAAAGAGACAGGAACCACACCCAAGCATATCAGTTAATAAACACCAGGGGGATTTCTTAACATTTAATTTAACATTTACTGCACTCATACATCCGCGGTGCCAGTGGTATTTGTGACCACACCATGTACATAAAAAAAATCATACAAATTCAGCACTCACCTAATTATTAACTAGTGAAAGTCAGTGTAGGGACTGACCAAATGGGAATGGTATTGTGTGTAGAATTCTGAGGGAAAAAAATAATTTATTCATTTTTCCCCCTCAGAATTCTACACACAATACCCCATAATGACAACTTGAATTTTTTTTTCTTCTGATTTTTGCAAATTTATTAAAAATAAAAAACTAAGAAATCACATGTACATAAGTATTCACAGCCTTTCCCATGAAGCTCAAAATTGAGCTCAGGTGCATCCTGTTTCCACTGAACATCCTTGAGATGTTACTACAGCTTAATTGGAGTCCACCTGTAGTAAATTCAGTTAATTGGACATAATTTGGAAAGACACACACCTGTCTATATAAGGTCCCACACTTGACAGTGCATGTCTGAGGACAAACCAAGCATGAAGTTACAGGAACTGTTTGTAAACCTCTGAGACGGGATTATCTCAAAGCACAAATCTGGGGAAGGGTACAGAAAAATATCTGCTGCTGTGAAGGTCCCAATGAGCACAGTGGCCTCCACCATCCGTAAATGGAAGAAGTTCGTAACCACCAGGACTCTTCCTAGAGCTGGCCGGCCGTCTAAACTGAGTGACAGGGGGAGAAGGACCCTAGTCAGGGAGGTGACCAAGAAGCTGATGGTCACTCTGTCAGAGCTACAGCATTCCTCTGTGGAGAGAGGAGAACCTTCCAGAAGGACAACCATCTCTGCAGCAATCCACCAATCAGGCCTGTATGGTAGAGACGGAAGCCACTCCTTACTAAAAAGCACATGGCAGCCCGCCTGGAGTTTGCCAAAATGCACCTGAAGGACTCTCAGACCATGAGAAACAAAATTCTCTAGTCTGATGAGACAAAGATTGAACTCTTTGGAGTGCATGCCAGGCGTCATGTTTGGAGGAAACCAGGCACCGCTTATCACCAGGCCAATACCATCCCTACAGTGAAGCATGGTGGTGGCAGCAACATGCTGTGGGGATGTTTTTCAGTGGCAGGAACTGGGAGACTAGTCAGGACAGAGGGAAAGATGAATGCAGCAATGTACAGAGACATCCTGGATGAAAACCTGCTCCAGAGCACTCTTGACCTCAGACTGGGGCGACGGTTCATCTTTCAGCAGGACAACGACCCTAAGCACACAGCCAAGATATCAAAGGAGTGGCTTCAGGACAACTCTGTGAATGTCCTTGAGTGGCCCAGCCAGAGCCCAGACTTGAATCCGTTTGAAAATCTCTGGAGAGATCTGAAAATGGCTGTGAACTGACACTTCCCATTCAACCTTATGGAGCTTGAGAGGTGCTGCAGAGGAATGGGCAAAATTACCCAAAGATTGGTGTGCCAAGCTTGTGGCATCATATTCAAAAAGACTTGAGGCTGTAATTGCTGCCAAAGTATTGAGCAAAGGTTGTGAATACTTATGTACATGTAATTTCTTAGTTTTTTTATTTTTAATAAATTTGCAAAAATCTCAAAAAAACTTTTTTCACGTTGTCATTATTGGATATTGGGGGTAATTCAGACTTGATCGCAGCTGTGCACTATGATCAGGAACACAGGCATGCGGGGGGACGCCTAGCACAGGGATAGCCCGCCCCGCATGACTGGCTCGACCCCTGTCGCAGAACTGCAAAACCATCGCACAGCGGCAATGCTTTTGCACTTCAGGAGTAGCTCCCGGCCAGCGCAGCTCCTGCGTGCTGGCCGGGAGCTACTCGTCGCTGCCCGGGTCGCAGCAGCTGCGTGTGACGTCGTGCAGCCGCCACGGTCCGCCCCCACCTGCGTTGGCCGGACCGAGCCCCCTAAACAGCGGCGTAACGCCGCCGTGCCACCCACTCCAAACCAGCGACCGCCTCTGCCTGTCAACCAGGCAGAGGCCATCGCTGGGCTCCGACAGCAGTCGGCTGTCAGCCATGCACCGGCGCACTTCAGACCTGATCGGCTGCTGTGTGAATTCGCACATCACCGATCAGGTCTGAATGAGGCCTATTGTGTGTAGAATTTTGAGGGAAAAAAAGAATTTATTCCATTTTGGAATAAGCCTGTAACATAACAAAATGTGGAAAAAGTGAAGCGCTGTGAATACTTTCCGGATGCACTGTATTATTATTATTATTATTATTATTATTATTACCAGTTATTTATATAGCGCACACATTTTCCGCAGCGCTTTAAGAGAAAATTTGCCCATTCACATCACTCCCTGCCCCAGTGGAGCTTACAATCTATATTCCCTATCACATGTACACACAGACATTCAGTAGGGTTAATTTTTGTTGGGATCCAATTAACCTACCAGTATATTTTTGGATTGTGGGAGGAAACCGAAGAACCCGGAGGAAACCCACGCAAGTACGGGGAGAATATACAAACTCCGCACAGTTACGGCCATGCTAGGAATCGAAACCATGACCTCACAGCTGTGAGGCAGTAATGCTAACCATTACACCACCCGTAATAATATATATATATCTATATATATAGATGAAACAAGAGTTATGGTAGACTTACCATGGCTAACTCTTTTTCTTTGAGGTCCGTAGGAGCCACAGTCCTTACATTAGGGTGTAGGTGGTAGGAGTCGACTGGGCACCACACAGTGAAGCTTTCAGCTCCCATGATGCTCCAGTTCTCCTCCTCATATACCCCATCCCCGGACTAGGGAAGCCAGTTTTGTTAACAAGCCCAAGGCAGGAGCAGGATTTCAGGAGAGACAGAAGACGTGAACATACCAGACACACTCTTCCACATAGCAGAGAAGAGAAACATCAAAAGGGGAAAAAACAAAAAATATTCCCCCCAAGACAAGTGCGTCAGGGTGGGCGCCCTGTGGATCCTACGGACCTTGAAGAAAAAGAGTTAACCATGGTAAGTCTACCATAACTCTTGTTTTCTTCAGGGTCCATAGTGATCCACAGTCTTTACATTGGGGATGTCCTAAAGCAGTTTACCCTAAGGGCGGGGACGCTCCTGAGTAGACAGAAGAGGTCCGACGCCCAAAGGACGTATCCTGAGGGGCAAAGGCAAAGGCATAAAACCTTAGGAATGTGTTAACAGAAGACCACATAGCTGCCTTGCAGAGATGTTCAGCAGTAGCGCCACAGCGAGCCGCCCATGAGGGACCTACTAAACATGTAGAACGAGCAGAGACTGTATCCGGAACAGGAAGATCAGTTTGAATGTAAGCCTCTGCAATAGTTATGTAAAGCCACCTGGACAGCATTTGTTTACTAGCTGGCCATCCTCGCTTATGGAATCCATACAGGACAAATAGAGAATCCGTTTTCCTGATCACACTGATACGTTCCAGGTAAATCCTTTGTGGCCGAACAACATCCAATGAGGCCTCTCCAGCCAACAGATCCGAGGACTGAAAGGCTGGAACCACTATCTCCGTATTTAGATGTAACTTGGACACCACTTTAGGAAGATGACTCACCTTGGTCCAGAGAACTGCCCTATCTTGATCAAATCAGACACCCTTCTCACAAAGGCAATAGCCAGGAGAAAATAAGATTTTACTCACCGGTAAATCTATTTATCGTAGTCCGTAATGGATGCTGGGGACTCCGTAAGGACCACGGGGAATAGACGGGCTCCGCAGGAGACTGGGCACTCTAAGAAAGATTTAGTACTACTGGTGTGCACTGGCTCCTCCCTCTATGCCCCTCCTCCAGACCTCAGTTAAGGAAACTGTGCCCGGAAGAGCTGACATTACAAGGAAAGGATTTTGGAATCCAGGGTAAGACTCATACCAGCCACACCGTATAACTTGTGATAACATACCCAGTTAACAGTATGAACAACAACAAAGCATCAACCACGGATGCCAACATAACATAACCCTTTATTAAGCAATAACTATATACACGTATTGCAGAAAGTCCGCACTTGGGACGGGCGCCCAGCATCCACTACGGACTACGAAAAATAGATTTACCGGTGAGTAAAATCTTATTTCTCTAACGTCCTAGTGGATGCTGGGGACTGCGTAAGGACCATGGGGATTATACCAAAGCTCCCAAACGGGCGGGAGAGTGCGGATGACTCTGCAGCACCGAATGGGCAAACACAAGGTCCTCCTCAGCCAGGGTATCAAACTTGTAGAATTTTGCAAAGGTGTTTGAACCCGACCAAGTAGTTGCTCGGCAAAGCTGTAATGCCGAGACCCCTCGGGCAGCCGCCCAAGAAGAGCCCACTTTCCTTGTGGAATGGGCTTTTATCGATTTTGGATGCGGCAATCCCGCCGCAGAATGAGCCTGCTGAATCGTGTTACAGATCCAGCGAGCAATAGTTTGCTTTGAAGCAGGAGCACCAAGCTTGTTGGATGCATACAGGATAAACAGCGAGTCAGTTTTCCTGACTCCAGCCGTTCTGGCCACATAAATCTTCAAAGCCCTGACTACATCAAGCAACTTGGAATCCTCCAAGTCACGAGTAGCCGTAGGCACCACAATAGGTTGGTTCAAATGAAAAGATGACACCACCTTCGGCAGAAATTGTGGACGAGTCCGTAATTCTGCCCTGTCCACATGGAAAACCAGATAGGGGCTTTTACATGACAAAGCCGCCAATTCCGACACACGCCTAGCCGAAGCTAAGGCCAATAGCATGACCACCTTCCACGTGAGATACTTCAGCTCCACGGTCTTAAGTGGCTCAAACCAGTGGGATTTCAGGAAACCCAACACCACGTTGAGATCCCAAGGTGCCACTGGTGGCACAAAAGGGGGCTGAATATGCAGCACTCCCTTAACAAACGTCTGAACCTCAGGAAGAGAAGCCAGTTCTTTTTGAAAGAAAATGGATAGGGCTGAAATCTGGACCTTTATGGACCCCAACTTCAAGCCCATAGTCACTCCAGACTGTAGGAAGTGCAGGAACCGGCCCAGCTGGAATTCCTCTGTAGGGGCCTTCCCGGCCTCACACCAAGCAACATATTTTCGCCATATACGGTGATAATGTTTTGCTGTCACGTCCTTCCTAGCCTTTATTAGCGTAGCAATAACTTCATCCGGAATGCCTTTTTCTGCTAGGATCTGGCGTTCAACCGCCATGCCGTCAAACGCAGCCGCGGTAAGTCTTGGAACAGACAGGGCCCCTGTTGCAACAGGTCCTGTCTGAGAGGCAGAGGCCATGGGTCCTCTGTGAGCATTTCTTGCAGTTCCGGGTACCAAGTCCTTCTTGGCCAATCCGGAACAATGAGTATTGTTCTCACTCCTCTTTTTCTTACGATTCTCAGCACCTTGGGTATGAGAGGAAGAGGAGGAAATACATAGACCGACTGGAACACCCACAGTGTCACTAGTGCGTCCACAGCTATCGCCTGAGGGTCCCTTGACCTGGCGCAATACCCTTTTAGCTTTCTGTTGAGGCGGGATGCCATCATGTCCACCTGTGGCAGTTCCCATCGATTTGTAATCTGCGTGAAGACTTCTTGATGAAGTCCCCACTCTCCCGGGTGGAGGTCGTGCCTGCTGAGGAAGTCTGCTTCCCAGTTGTCCACTCCCGGAATGAACACTGCTGACAGTGCTTGCACGTGATTCTCCGCCCAACGAAGAATCCTGGTGGCTTCCGCCATCGCCACCCTGCTTCTTGTGCCGCCCTGGCGGTTTACATGAGCCACTGCGGTGATGTTGTCTGACTGAATCAGCACCGGTTGGTTGCGAAGCAGAGGCTCCGCTTGACTCAGGGCGTTGTATATGGCCCTTAGTTCCAGGATATTTATGTGCAGACAAGCCTCCTGACTTGACCACAACCCTTGGAAGTTTCTTCCCTGAGTGACTGCCCCCCAACCTCGGAGGCTCGCATCCGTGGTCACCAGGACCCAGTCCTGTATGCCGAACCTGCGGCCCTTGAGAAGGTGAGCACTCTGCAGCCACCACAGAAGAGACACCCTGGCCCTGGGGGACAGGGTGATCAGCCGATGCATCTGAAGATGCGATCCGGACCACTTGTCCAACAGATCCCACTGAAAGATCCTCGCATGGAACCTGCCGAAGGGAATGGCTTCGTATGATGCCACCATCTTTCCCAGGACTCACGTGCAGTGATGCACCGACACCTGTTTCGGTTTTAAGAGGTCTCTGACTAGAGTCACGAGCTCCTGAGCCTTCTTCGCCGGGAGAAACACCTTCTTCTGGTCTGTGTCCAGAATCATGCCCAGAAAGGGCAGACACGTCATAGGAATCAGCTGCGACTTTGGGATATTCAGAATCCATCCGTGCTGTTGCAACACTTCCTGAGAGTGTGCTACGCTGATCAGCAACTGCTCTCTGGACCTCGCCTTTATGAGGAGATCGTCCAAGTATGGGATAATTGTGACTCCTTGCCTTCGAAGGAGCACCATCATTTCCGCCATTACCTTGGTAAATATTCTCGGTGCCGTGGAGAGCCCAAACGGCAACGTCTGGAATTGGTAATGACAGTCCTGTACCACAAATCTGAGGTACTCCTGATGAGGTGGATAAATGGGGACATGCAAGTAAGCATCCTTGATGTCCAGAGACACCATAAAATCCCCCTCTTCCAGGCTTGCAATGACCGCTCTGAGCGATTCCATTTTGAACCTGAATCTTTTCAGATAAATGTTCAGGGACTTTAAATTCAATATGGGTCTGACCGAACCGTCCGGTTTCGGTACCACAAACATTGTGGAATAGTATCCCCTTCCCTGTTGAAGGAGGGGAACCTTTACCACCACCTACTGGAGATATAACTTGTGAATTGCCGCTAACACTACCTCCCTTTCCATGGGGGAAGCTGGCAAGGCCGATTTGAGGTAACGGTGAGGGGGCATCACTTCGAATTCCAGCTTGTATCCCTGAGACACAATCTGTATAGCCCAGGGATCCACCTGTGAGCGAACCCACTTGTGGCTGAAATTTCAGAGACGCGCCCCCACCGCTCCTGGCTCCACCTGTGGAGCCCCAGCGTCATGCGGTGGATTTAGTGGAAGCTGGGGATGGCTTCTGTTCCTGGGAACTAGCTGTATGGTGCAGCTTCTTTCCTCTACCCCTGCCTCTGGCAAGAAAGGATGCACCTCTGACTTTCTTGCTTTTTTGTGAACGAAAGGACTGCATTTGGTAATACGGTGCTTTCTTTGGCTGTGAGGGAATATATGGTAAAAAATTTGACATCCCAGCCGTAGCTGTGGAAACTAGGTCCGAGAGACCGTCCCCAAACAATTCCTCACCCTTGTAAGGTAAAACCTCCATGTGCTTTTGGAGTCGGCATCACCTGTCCATTGCCGAGTCCACAGGACCCTTCTGGCAGAAATTGACATTGCATTTATTCTAGAGCCCAGTAGGCAAATGTCCCTCTGGGCATCCCTCATATACAGGACAGCGTCTTTTATATGCCCCAGGGTCAGTAAAATAGTATCCTTGTCCAAGGTATCCAGTTCCTCAGACAGATTATCTGTCCATGCTGCTACAGCACTACACATCCAGGCCGACGCAATTGCCGGCCTCAGTAGAGTACCTGAATGTGTATAAACAGACTTCAGGATACTTTCCTGCTTCCTATCCGCAGGATCCTTTAGGGAGGCCGTATCCTGTGACGACAGGGCCACCTTCTTAGATAAGCGTGTCAAAGCTTTGTCTACCCTAGGGGAGGATTCCCAGCGCATCCTGTCCGTTGGCGGGAAAGGGTACGCCATAAGTAACCTTTTGGAAATCAGCACTTTCCTATCGGGGGAATCCCACGCTTTTTCACATAACTCATTTAACTCATGTGAAGGGGGAAAAGTCACCTCTTGCTTTTTCTCCCCATACATATAAACCCTCTTGTCAGTGACAGGGTTTACCTCTGATATGTGCAATACATCCTTCATTGCTATAATCATGTAGCGGATGGCTTTAGCCATTTTAGGCTGCAATTTTGCATCATCGTCATCGACACTGGAATCAGAATCCGTGTCGATATATGTGTCAACAATTTGGGATAGTGGGTGCTTCTGAGACCCTGGCGGCCTCTGCGCTGTAGGATCAGGCATGGGCTGAGACCCCGACTGTCCCAAGGTTTCAGCTTTATCCAACCTTTTATGCAAGGAGTTTACATTATCATTTAACACCTTCCACATATCCATCCAATCAGGTGTCGGCGCCGTCGGCGGAGACACGTCATTCATCTGCACCTGCTCTGCCTCCACATAGCCCTCCTCGTCAAACATGTCGACAAAAGCGTACCAACACACCACACACACAGGGGATGCTCTATATGAGGACAGGACCCCCACAAGGCCTTTTGGAGAGACAGAGAGAGAGTATGCCAGCACACACCCCAGCGCTATATGACCCAGGAATCACACAGTAACTTAGTGTTTACCCAGTAGCTGCTGTATATATGATTAATGCGCTAAATTTACGTGCCCCCCCCTCTCTTTTTACCCTCTTTCTACCGTGAGTCTGCAGGGGAGAGCCTGGGGAGCTTCCTCTCAGCGGAGCTGTGGAGAGAAAATGGCGCTGGTGAGTGCTGAGGAAGAAGGCCCCGCCCCCTCAGCGGCAGGCTTCTGTCCCGCGATTTTGTGTAAAAATAATGGCGGGGGCTCATGCATATTACAGTGCTGCTGCTTTTTTGCCAGGAGGTACTCAATTGCTGCCCAGGGCGCCCCCCCCCCTGCGCCCTGCACCCTACAGTGACCGGAGTGTGTGGGTTAGTGTGGGAGCAATGGCGCACAGCTGCAGTGCTGTGCGCTACCCTCATATGAAGACAGGAGTCTTCTGCCGCCGATTTTGACGTCTTCTTGCTTCAACCCGCCGGCTTCTGTCTTCTGGGTCTGCGAGGGGGACGGAGGCGCGGCTCCGGGAACGGACGACCAAGGTTAAGTTCCTGTGTTCGATCCCTCTGGAGCTAATGGTGTCCAGTAGCCTAAGAAGCGCAACCTAGCTGCAGTTAGTAGGTTTGCTTCTCTCCCCTCAGTCCCACGTAGCAGAGAGTCTGTTGCCAGCAGAAGCTCTCTGAAAATAAAAAACCTAACTAAAATACTTTCTTATTAGCAAGCTCAGGAGAGCTCACTAAAATGCACCCAGCTCCTTCCGGGCACAGATTCTAACTGATGTCTGGAGGAGGGGCATAGAGGGAGGAGCCAGTGCACACCAGTAGTACTAAATATTTCTTAGAGTGCCCAGTCTCCTGCGGAGCCCGTCTATTCCCCATGGTCCTTACGGAGTCCCCAGCATCCACTAGGACGTTCGAGAAATAACACCTTTACCGACAGCCACTTAAGGTCCACTCTAAAGGCTCAAATGGGGAAGTCTTAAGAGCTTGGAGGACCAAGGATAAATCCCAGAGGGCCACTGGACGAACTAATGGAGGCTGGATATAGAATATTCCTTGAAAAAAGGTACACACATCATGTAGTGAAGCGATCTTTCGTTGAAACCACACTGATAGTGCGGAAACTTGTACTTTCAGGGATGCTAGGTGAAGACCAAGGTCTAACCCTGCTTGTAGAAAAGCCAGTACTCTGGAGACACTAAAGGTACGAGGGTCATAGCGCCTAGGCGCACACCACTGAAAATAAGCGTGCCAAATCCAGTAATAGATACGGGCTGAAAATGTCTTACAAACCCCCAGCATTGTGTGTATCACTGCATCTAAGAACCTCTTGGCTCTGAAGACTGATGACTCAAGAGCCAAGCCGTTAAAGACAGTAGAGCCAGGTCCCAATGCAGACAGGGACCCTGAGACAACAGGTCTGGTCGCTGTGGTATTAGGAATAACATGTCCACGGACAGATTTTCGAGATCTGCGGACCAATGGCTCCTGGGTCATGCGGGAACTATCAGTATCATGGTGCCTCCTTCCCGCTTGAACTTGCGAAGAACTCTGGGTAACAGTGATACCAGAGGAAACAGGTATCCCAGATGGAATGTCCACTGTACTGTTAGAGCATCCACGAATGCTGCCTGTGGATCTCTGGTCCTGGATCCGTAGAGTGGGACCTTGTGATTGTGACGAAAGGCCATCCGGTCTACATCCAGCAGACCCCATCTGTTTGTCAGGTTCTGGAACACTTTGGAGTGCATGGCCCATTCACCATTGTGGACATTCTGCCAACTAAGTCTGCTTCCCAGTTGAGGATTCCTGGCAGAAATACTGCTGAGATGGTCACTGGAGCATGAAATTCACCTCTGCTAAGGCCAGACGGCTGCGAATGCCCCCTTGATGGTTTAGAACTGAATCTGAACAGGCCTACCGTGGAGGAGATCCTGAGCCTGAACAAGAGCTCTGTGGACCACCTGAAGTTCCAAACATTGATTAACAAGAAACTTTTGTCTGGAGTCCCCCGACCTTGAAAGACATGTGGACCGGTTACTGCGCCCCATCTGTGGGGACTGGCATACGTGGTGTGGATCACCCAATCC
The DNA here is from genome assembly GCF_028390025.1 of Pseudophryne corroboree. Classification (NCBI taxonomy): domain Eukaryota; kingdom Metazoa; phylum Chordata; class Amphibia; order Anura; family Myobatrachidae; genus Pseudophryne; species Pseudophryne corroboree. The sequence continues at coordinate 169,598,221 of NC_086445.1, forward strand.
GGAATCCAAAATGGCTGTCATTGGTCCAAGTGTGACGTCAGTAGCCACCAGGTGAGAGACAGAGACTTTACCATCATCTGGGCCCTAATCTGATGATACTGCCCATTCCACCTGGAAAGAATCAGATGTTGTAGGGGCCTGGAGTGAAGCTGGGCATACTCCACCATATCGAAAGTGGAGACCATGGAACCCAGAACATGCATTGCTGAATGTACGGACACCAGGGGATTGTGCAGTAAGTTGTAGATCCTTGACTGCAGTCTGGCAACTTTGTCCAATGGCAAGAAAAGCCTCTGTCCCTGTGAATCCAGAACCCCTAGATGCAACATCCGTTGTGAAGGGACTTTTCCCAATTGGTCAGCCACCCATGAGTTTGTAGAAAGGCCATGGTTATTCGAAGATGGCGGTGCAAAATCTCCTGAGATTGTGTTAGGAGCAACAAGTCGTCCAAATATGGGAGCACCCTGATCCCTTGACGACGCAGCTGAGCCGCTATAACCGCCATCAACTTGGAAAATACTCATGGAGCCATAGCCAGACAAAAGGGTAGTGCCTGAAACTGGTAATGCTGTTGCAGAAGAGCAAAGCCAACAAATCTTTGATGAGCAGGTGCTATAGGGACATGTAGGTAGGCATCCAGAATATCCAGGGATACCAGAAAGTCCCCTGACTCTGACACCAGAGAAATAAACCGTAGGTGTTTCCATACGGAATCTAGGAACCCACAAAAACTTGTTCAGAGATTTCAGATTGAAAATAGGCCGATAGGTCCCACTGGGTTTCCAAACCAGGAAAAGGGAGGGGGTGGGGGAGTAAAAACCCTTCCCCTGTTGTTCTCGGGGAACAGGGATAATAACACTCCTACGTTCAGTAAAGACTGTACAGCTCCTTGGAGCACCATGGCTGTATCTGGATCCGATGCAGGATTGGTGTACAAAAAGTGCTAGGGGGGGCGTCCCACAAATGAGAGGGCATACCCGTGAGAGATCACTTCTCGCACCCAGGCATCTGTAGCTGACTGGTACCATGAGGCTGCGAATTGCAGAAGTCAGCCTCACACTCTGGGGTCTCCCAGGAAGAGGCCCATCTCATAAGGCGGAGGGACTTATCCCCCTGCTTGAGGTCGGGCATCTGGCCGTCCAGGCTTGCTTAGGCCGCGACTTAACCACCTTGCTGAAGACAATCTGCCTTGAAAAAGCCTGCCCTTTTGCTCTGCCTTAAACTGAAAATTCCAAAAGTATGATGACCCAGCCTTTGGGTTAGATGCTGATGGCAAAATAGCAGACTTAGAAGCTGCCAGTGCAGCCACAATCTTATTCAATTATGTGCCAAACAGAATGTTTCCAGCAAAAGTCAGAGCTACCAACGCCCTTTTAGACTCAATCTGCCTTCCAGGAGCATAACCACAGCAAACGGCGAGCTACCACTGAAGTAGCCGAGGCCCTGGAAGCCAACAGACTCGTATCCCAGGATGCCTCTTCTAAATATCGAGCCACTTGCCTGATGTTAGCAATAAGAGACAGCTGGTTTCTGGAACCATCCAACTTCAGACTGTCCTCTAGTGCATCAGCCCAGTGCTCCACAGCTTTAGCCACCCAGGCTGAAGCTAACGCTAGTCTAGTAATTGCCCATATAAGGGGAAAAAAAAAAACAAGAGTTATGGTATTCTTACCATTGTTAACTCTATTTCTCCGAAGTCCACAGTATCCACAGAATTTACATTGGGTTGTAGGTGGCATCAGAGGATCAGGCACCAAACCGTTAAACTTTTGGGCTCCCAGCATGCATCGTTCAAGCCTCCCTATAACTCCACCTCCTGGCCCAGGGAATCCAGTTTGTCACACAGCCTAAGGGAGGAGCAGGATTAGCACGAGAAGGGAAACCTGTTCAGGCAAGAAAAACACACACACACACACACACACACACACACACACACACACACTTCCATACATACAGGAAGGAAGGAAGGAAGGAAGGAAGGAAGGGAGGGATTAGCAAGTGTAGATATTCTCAAATCAGGTGCATCAGGGTGGGTTTCCTGTGGATACTGTGGACTTCGTAGAAAAGAGGATTTTGGTACTTACCGATAAATCTATTTCTCTGACTCCACTCGGGGTTGGGGACACTGGAAAGTTAGCCAGCTGGGGTGTGAATAATGGAGACCGGTGATAGCACAATGTATATAAAAAAATTAGAACTGCACAGCTGGCTCCTCTCCCTTCACCCCCCCGTCCCTCCAGTTTGAAAAATTGATGGAGAGAAGAGGGAACAGAGAGAGAAAACATTTGGGAAGGAACCAACCATACCATAATGTTAAACATCAACCAAGTAATTATCAAACTTTGTTCCAAACATGTTTGTCCAATATAACAATAAACATGCAGACTGGCAGCACCGAGGCGGGCGTCCAGTGTACCAGAGAGGATTCAGAGAAATAGATTTATCGGTAAGTACCAAAATCATCTTTTCTCTGTCATCCACTAAGGGACACTGGAGAGTTAGACAGCTGGGGACGTCCCAAAGATACTCCCATGGGCGGGAGTGTTGTCCGAAGCCTGCAGAACCAAACAGCCAAAATTTGAATCCTTAGCCGCAAAAGTATAAAATTTGTAGAAGCGAGTGAACCTGTGTGCGGAGGACCACGTGGCCGCTCTGGGCAGCAGAAGCTCCTCTAGCAGCCGCCCAAGAAGCTCCTACTGACCTGGTGATATGTGCACCCACCCGAAATGGAACGCTCTTACTCCTGGTGGAAATATATGCTTGTCTTATGGGGAGTCTCATCCATCTGGACAAGGTTTGTTTTGTAGCTGGCCAACCCTTATTCAGCACAAAATAACGTCTGACTTTCTAAGGGAACTTGTAGCCTGTACGTAAACCTTTAAGGCCCTGACCACATTCAGGGAACCAGTCCCCTTCCGACACCTGAAAAGATGGGACCACAATAGGTTGGTTTATGTGAAGTCCCGAAACCACCTTAGGCAAAAACTCTACCCTAGTACGGAGTTCCGCCCTATCCTCGTGGAAAACCAGAAAAGGATCTTACAGGATAGGGCTCCCAATTCCGATACCCTCCTTGCCAATGTCAAGGCGAGTAGTAGGACCGTCTTCCAGGACACATATTTGAGATCTGCCTGTTCCAAAGGATCAAAGAGGTCAGATCTCAAAAACTCTAACACCAAGTTTATGTCCCACGGAGCTGTGGGAAGACGATAAGGTGGCTGTAAGCTCAACACTCCCTGTAAAAATGTCTGTACCTCCTGTAAGGACGCCAGACATTGGAAAAAAATAGAAAGAGCGGAGACCTGAACTTTCAAGGATCCCAACCTTAAGCCGCCGTTCAAACAGTCTTGTAGAAAACGCAGTAAGACTAAATTGTCTGGGTTTCCAATCCTTAGGCCGACACCAATCCATAAATTTTTTCCAGATTCTATGGTAATGTGCCGCAGTAACCGTCTTTCTTGCCGCTAACATGGTAGGAAAAGCTGATTTCAGAATACCCTTTTCCTTTAGTATCCTGGTCTCAAGAACCACACAGTCAAACGTAGTTGGTTCAGGTCCGGGTGTAGAAATGGACCCTGTGGTAACAGATCTTCTTTCTGCGGTAACCTCCAAGGCTCCTCCACTAGAAGGCCCCTCAGATCCGAGTACCAACTTCTGTAAGGCCAGTCCGGTGTTATTAGAATTACCCATGCTGCTTCCGGTTTCACCTTCTTCAACACTCTTGGTAACAGAGGAAACGGTGGAAATATGTATACCAGATTGTATGGCCAGTGAATCGCCAGTGCGTCCACTGCCTCTGCTGCTGAGTCCCGCGTCCTGGCCACATATCTCAGAAGTTGCCGATTGTGTTGAGACGCCATTAGATCTACCTGTGGTAACCCCCACATTCTTACTACTACGTCGAACACTTGGGGGTGTAGACTCCACTCTCCTGGGTGCATGTCTTGACGGCTGAGGTAATCTGCCTCCCAGTTGTCCACTTCTGGACATTATTGCTGTGTCTCTCTGTCCAAAACAGAATCTGTGTTGCCTCCTTTAAGGCCAACCGGCTCTTCGTTACTCCTTGACGGTTTATATACGCCGCTGCCGTCACATTGTCCGATTGGACCTCCACGTGTTGTCCTCATACTAGGCTCTCCGCTTGCAGAAGTGCATTGTAGATAGCTTGTAGTTTCAGTACATTTATCGGTAGACAACTCTCGTAATGCGACCACCTCACCTGGAACTGGTTTCCCAGTACTGCACCCCAACCTCTGAGACTTGCATCCATTGTCAAAATAATCCAATCCCAGATTCCAAACTGTTTTTCCACAGACAGATTCTTGTGGACCGACCACCAGATCAGCGCCATTCTGGCCTGAGGTGACAAACAAATCTTCTTGTGAAGACACAGATGCGTGCCTGCACCTTGTGCGAACAGGTTCATCTGAAAAGGTCTTGAGTGAAGTCTCCCTAGAAGTCGTATACAAAGGTGCAGAGACACCGTCGGATTTTGTAAAACTTGGCGAACAAGGTTTCTGATGCCTTGAATCATATCCTCTGGGAGAAAAACTCTCAACTGTATCGTGTCTAGGATGAGACCCAGGAATTGGATTCTTTTGGTTGGTAATAAGTTGGATTTTTTGAAGTTCACAATCCAACCGTGTTGAGTCAGGACCTGATACGTGATCCGTACGTCCTGAATCAATAATACCGGAGACGGGTCCTTGATCAAAAGGTCGTCCAAATAAATTATTGTGATTCCCATCGACCTCAATCTCAATACCATGACTGCCATAATCTTTGTGAAGATCCTTGGAGCAGATGACAGGCCGAACGGTAACGCTCTGAATTGGTAGTGGTTTTTCTTCACCGAAAACATCAGATATGCCTGATGTGGAATCCAAATCGGAACATGAAGGTACGCATCCTTTATGTCCATTGACACTATGAATTCCTGTTGTTCCAAACCTGTAATGACCGACTGTATCGATTCCATCTTGAAACGGTAAACTGTCAGGAATTGATTTTACCGGACTCTGGGTCGACACCCATTAGGTCGACACCCATTGGTCGACACTAGAAATAGATCGAAGCAGTCATTAGGTCAACATGAACAAGGTCGACATGCAAAAAGGTCGACATGATTTTTCCCCCACATTTTTTTCTTTCTTTGAACTTTTTCATACTTTATGATCCACGTGGACTACGATTGGGAATGGTAACCTGTGCTGAGCGCAGCGGTAGCAGAGCGATGCACCTTGCCTGAAGCAAGGCGAGCGGACACGGTGCACTAATTGGGGTTCCCGGTCACTTTACGAAGAAAACGACACAACCCCCCCTTATGAAAAACGCATGTCGACCTTTATTCATGTCGACCTATTTCTAGTGTCGACCTAGCCACTGTCGACCCTGAGTCCCATACCCTGATTTAATGCCTTTAAAATTAGAATGGGTCTGACTGAACCATCTAATTTGGGTATCACAAAAAGATTTGAATAAAAAAAAAAGGTCCCTTTCTGTGGTATCGGAAACGGTACAATTAACTCTTGTACCAACAACTTTTGGATTGCTGTCTCTAATGCCCTTGCCTTTTAAGGGCATCGAGGTAGACTCGTAGTGAAGAATTGACTGTGGGGGCGGACTAGAAATTCTATCTTGTAACCCTGGGAGACTATATTGTTGACCCAAACTTCTAGAGAAGTTTCAGCCCAGGCTTCCTGATACCTTGTCAACCGGGCGCCCACCTTGGCGGATCCAAGATGAGCTGGTAGACCGTCATGCCACGGTCTTGTCAATGGACTTAGAGCCCTGTTGTTAGGCTGTTGACTGGGAACGGGCTCTGCCTCTGTTTCCACGATGTTGTCCTCCGAAACCTCTACCTCTGGCACGAAAGGGCCGTGTCCTAAATGATGTAAAAGCCTTACCAGAATAACTCCATCTTACAGCTGGCGTGGTTCTAGGATATGCCGTAGGCAGGAAAGTCGATTTTCCAGCCGTGGCCTGTAAAATCAATTTATCCAATTCGGGACCAAATAAAGTGTCCCCGACAAAAGGAATAGCTTTGACTGCCTTTTTTTAGTCCGAATCCACTTGCCAATCTCTGAGTAACAGTATTCGTCTGGCCAAAACTGCTGAGGCCGAAATACGTGACACTATCCTGTTAGCATCCTTTGCAGCCTGGCAAAGGTAAGTGGCTGACTGCCGGATATGCTCCGCTAAACGAGATATCTCCGCCTGGTTGTTATTTTCCGCCACTGCGCGAACTATTTGGCCCGCCCAAGCAACAATGGCCTTATTAACCCAGGAACTCACCAGCGTCGGTCTGTGGGATGCCCCTGCTGCCACAAAGATGGATTTAAGCGCTATGTCCAACTTGCGGTCCAACGCCTCCTTTAATGTAGTCACATTTGGTATAGGTAAGATAGTCTTTTTTGACAATCTAACTAAAGATGAATCTACATTGGGTGGAATCTCCCATTTCGTCATGACCCCCTTAGGCAAGGGATAATTTACCGTAATTGTAGAATATAATTTACCGTAAACTTCTTGGGCAACTGGAAGCGCTTATCTGGCTGTTTTCCAAGCTTCACTCATCTGGTCTTGGAGTGTCTTAGGTATGGGAAAAACTGTTGTTTGTAGCTTTTGAGACTCAAACAGATCAAACACCTCGGGTTCCTTAACCTCTTTTTCTTTGAAGTTAAGGACCTTTTTTACTGCCTCAACATGGGGTTCTAACCCCTTAACCTCAGACTCCTCCTCCTGAGGAGTCACCTCAAACAACTACTCAATCGAGTCTCTGTCATTGTCATCTACCAATAGACCGTCTTCCTCCTCTGACTCGTCTTGCAGAACAGGAAGGGGTCTCTTAACTGATTTGCGCACAGGTTTCTCTACCTGCACAGGCGGTGTAAGTCTAATTAAGAATTCTTCATTAGTTTTAGAAAAACCCACAGCCCATTCCAAATGCTGCTTACGAGATTCCGCCACTTCCCTTGAAATGTCCGCTAGGGCATTTTCCCATGTTCCGGACAGACCACTAACTCCCGCCTGTGCGTCCATACCCAGACATGAGTCACACACCCTGGAGCTGCCAACATTGTGCTCTTTTTTTCACATTTAGAACACATGTAACAAATTTCTGAGGTCTTGGTTGGTGCTTTAGACGCTATGTTATACGTACACACACCGCAAACAGCAGTCCTGTCACCCTATTAGAATAGATGGAGACAGACTGTAGGGGTTTGTTGAGCAATGAAACAGAGAGGTGCCCAGCTGGTAAATATAAAACACAAAACTGAGAGAGAAAATAAATAAATTCTATAAGTAAATAAATATATACAATTATTATTTCAAAAATAATTATTTACTTCTGTACCAGCCAGAGGTTTACAAACCTCACACCACCAACTTTAAACTTGTCTCAGGATTGCCCTTGTTAAAGACTCTGCTGCTCCCCACCACAGGACCGGTCATCAGCGTCCTTTGGGAGGCTCATATATCTATCTATCTATCTATCTATCTATCTATCTATCTATCTATCTATCTCTATATCTCAAATTGAATCAGTGAGCTCTAAAATGGTGGCTCCTGTTGTATTGCCCGCCTTAAACACTGAAATTTTCTAAGCACCTCACTGCTTGTAATACACTGGCAGCGAGGGAGTCTCTCACCGCTGGTGTCTGGAGCTCTCCTCCGGCTCAGTTGCTATGCTACTGAACTCCGTTGCGCCCCGTGCTCTGCCGCAGTCTCGCCAGCCCTGCACCCGGTTCTCTGCACGCTGGGATGCTGAGCGTGCCCTGTTGCGATAAGGCCCAGCGCCTCACGCGTCTCTCACCTGCAGGCGCCCGTGTCTCTGAATACTGCAGCGCCTGGGGGAATGATGCGGTCGTCTGCTATCAACTGCGCGCCTAGACTGCAGGGAAGGAGAGGGGCTTACATACCACCCTTATTCACAGTTCTGTTCCCAGTACTGCTCCTGATTCTCTTAGTGAGCAGCGATCCCTTCCACCGGGATCTGTGTTCACTAGTACCTCACAGAGTATTTTACTATTTATTTATTGCCAGTTATGTATATATGCGCACACATATTCCACAGCGTTTTTACAGAGAATATTTGCCCATTCACATCAGTTCCTGCCCTAGTGGAGCTTACAATCTAGATTCCCTATTACATATACACACAGACACATTCACTAGGGTTAATTTTGTTGGGAGCCACTTAACCTACCAGTATATTTTTGGATTGTGGGAGAAACCGGAGAGAACGGAGGAAACCCACGCAAACTCCGCACAGTAAGGGCCCTGGTGGGAAACGAACCCATGACCTCAGTGCTGTGAGGCAGTAATGCTAACCATTACACCATCTGTACTGCCCACTCTTAGTGCCACCTGCTCCCCCCTTTAGTGAAGTGGGATTAGGCCACTGAATTCCTTTATGGAGCCAGAGCTCCTAGATGTGCTTCTTTCCTCCTCAGCACAATTTTTCAAACTGGAGGGACGGGGGTGCATGAAGGGGAGGAGCCAGCTGTGCACTTATGATTTTTTTTATAAACATTGTGCTACCTCCGGTCTCCGTTCTTCACACCCCAGCTATCTAACTCTCCAGTGTCCCCTAGTGGATGACAGAGAAACAGAGTTAACAATGGTAAGTCTACCATAACTCTTGTTTTCTACTTCCGGGTTCACAGTAGATCCACAGGATTTACATTGGGATGTCCCAAAGTAGCATTTAAGGGGACGCGCCAATTTGACAGGAGAATCCTTCACCCGAACGCAGTATCCTGAGAGGCAATGGTATCAAAGGTATAAAGTCTGACAAATGTATTTATGGATGACCATGTGGCTGCCTTACAGAGTTGCTCAGCTAAGGCACTACGGTGGGCTGAAAATGAAGGACCGACTGAACGGGTACAATGGGTAGAGACATTATCTGGGATAGGGAGATCGGCTTGCGAGTAGGCTTCTGAGATAGTCATCCAAAGCCATGTAGACAATGTTTGCTAATTGGCAGGCAATTCTCTCTTGTGGAATCCATATAGGACACACAAAAGAGAGTCTGTTCTTCTGATGGCACTGGCACGATCCACATAGATCCTTAGTGCACGAACTACGTCCAATGATGCATCTCCCAAAGAGAGATCCGGCAATTGGAAGGCCCGAACTACTGTTTCTTCATTAAAATGGAACTTGAGACCACCTTAGGAAAATATCCAGACGTGGTTCAGAGAACCACCCTGTCTGGATGTAATACCACAAATGGAGGGCGACACGAAAGTGCCCCTAAATCGGATACTCTTCTAGCTGAAGCAATTGCCAGTAGAAAGAGAACTTTAGCTGTCAACCATTTGAGGTCCACCCTTTTCAAGGGTTCAAATGGGGCATCTTGAAGAGCCCTAAGGACCAGTCCCAGGTCCCAAGGGGCTGTCGGAGGTATAATTGGAGGCTGAATGTGAACCATTCCCTGGAAGAATGTGCAAACATCCTGTAGATTTGCAATTTTCCTTAGGAACCATATGGTCAATGATAACACATTACTTTCAGGGAAGTTAGGCGGAAGCCTCGGTCCATTCCCGCTTGAAGGAATGCTAAGATTCTTGAATTTCTGAAGGACATTGGGTCATAGTTTCTGGCAGCGCACCACTGAAAAATAAGATTTTATACTTACCGGTAAATCTATTTCTCGTAGTCCGTAGAGGATGCTGGGACTCCGTAAGGACCATGGGGAATAGACGGGCTCCGCAGGAGGCATGGGCACTTTAAGAAAGACTTTTGGACTCTGGGTGTGCACTGGCTCCTCCCTCTATGCCCCTTCTCCAGACCTCAGTTAGAAAAACTGTGCCCAGAGGAGATGGACAGTACGAGGAAAGGATTATTGGGAATCCCAGGGCAAGATTCATACCAGCCACACCAATCACACCGTATAACTTGTGATAACTACCCAGTTAATAGTATGAATAAACAACATAGTCTCGGTCTAAACCGATGAAACTATAACATAACCCTTATGTAAGCAATAACTATATACAAGTCTTGCAGAAGAAGTCCGCACTTGGGACGGGCGCCCAGCATCCTCTACGGACTACGAGAAATAGATTTACCGGTAAGTGTAAAATCTTATTTTCTCTAACGTCCTAGAGGATGCTGGGACTCCGTAAGGACCATGGGGATTATACCAAAGCTCCCAAACGGGCGGGAGAGTGCGGATGACTCTGCAGCACCGATTGAGCAAACAGGAGGTCCTCCTCAGCCAGGGTACCAAATTTATAGAACTTTGCAAAAGTGTTTGACCCCGACCAAGTAGCTGCTCCGCACAACTGTAATGCCGAGACCCCTCGGGCAGCCGCCCAAGACGAGCCCACCTTCCTAGTGGAATGGGCCTTAACCGATTTAGGCAATGGCAATCCTGCCGTAGAATGCGCCTGCTGAATCGTGTTACAGATCCAGCGAGCAATAGTCTGCTTTGAAGCAGGCGCGCCAACTTTGTTGGCTGCATACAGAACAAACAGCGCTTCAGTTTTCCTAACCCTCGCTGTTCTGGCCACATAAATCTTCAAAGCCCTGACCACATCAAGGGACTCGGAATCCTCCAAGTCCCGTGTAGCCACAGGCACGACAATAGGTTGATTCATATGAAAAGAAGAGACCACTTTAGGCAGAAATTGAGGACGAGTCCTCAATTCTGCCCTATCCACGTGGAAAACCAGATAGGGGCTTTTATGTGACAAAGCCGCTAATTCCGAAACACGCCTCGCAGAAGCCAAGACCAACAACATGACCACTTTCCAAGTGAGATATTTCAACTCCACTGTTGTGAGTGGTTCAAACCAAGGTGACTTGAGGAAACTTAATACCACATTAAGATCCCACGGCGCCACCGGAGGTACAAAAGGAGGCTGAATATGCAGCACCCCCTTCACGAATGTCTGTACTTCAGGAAGAGAAGCCAATTCCTTTTCAAAGAAAATGGATAAGGCCGAAATTTGGACCTTTATGGACCCTAATTTTAGGCCCAAAGTAACTCCTGTTTGCAGGAAGTGAAGCAGACGACCCAAATGGAACTCCTCCGTAGGAGCAGTCCTGGCCTCACACCAAGAAACATATTTTCGCCATATACGGTGATAATGTTTCAATGTCACGTCCTTCCTAGCCTTGATCAGGGTAGGAATGACCTCCTCCGGAATACCTTTTTACGCTAGGATCCGGCGTTCAACCGCCATGCCGTCAAACGCAGCCGCAGTAAGTCTTGGAACAGACAGGGCCCCTGCTGCAGCAGGTCCTGTCTTAGAGGAAGAGGCCACGGATCTTCTGTGAGCAACTCTTGCAGATCCGGATACCAAGTCCTTCGTGGCCAATCTGGAACAATGAGGATTGTTCTTACTCTTCTTAGTCTTATTATTCTCAACACCTTGGGTATGAGCAGTGGGGGAAGTCCGGGAGGCAATGGAGTCGTTTGCCGCCGGGCTCCAGCAGTGACGGGGGCACCTTCTCCATTGCCTCTGACAGTGTAGCTGTCCGGCTGCGTCTCCCGTCTCCCGCATGACCCACCAGGTCCCACCCCCCGACAAGTGCGGCTGGCCGGCTCCGGCTCCCGCATAATTATAGCATGTCTGGCCGCCTTCCGCCCGCCCTCCCCCTCACTCCGAAAGGCGCAGCTGCCCAGCTCCGGCTTCAGCCTGATGACAGGACGGCTGGACGGCTCCCGCCCCACAGGGTAGCTGCCCGGCTCCCGCCTCACAGCACAGCTGGCCAGCTTTGGCTACTTCCCCTCAGCGCCGCTGCCCGACTCCTACATGCTGACACCTGCCAATGGTGAGAACTAAGCTGTAACTGAATGATGGAGGAGAGTGTGAGGGTTGGGAAAGTGTGTAAGTCAATGTGTGTGTGTGTGTGTGTGTGTGTGTGTGTGTGTGAGTGTGGGTGTATTTGTATAGGTGTGAGTATGTAGCTATGTGTGTATTTATATAGGTGTGAGTATGTAGCTGTGTGTGTGTATATGTGTCTATTTGTGTATAAGTGGGATAGCGTGTGTTTGTGTGTATGTGTATATATGACTGTGTGTATATGTGGTTGGGTGTGTATTTGTATACATATGAGTGTGTGTAATTGTGGCTGTGTGTGTATACCATAACTGGGCCAAGGGGGGGGGGCATATAATTTTTTTTGCCTCCGGGCGTCTGGTATTACGCCCCTGGGTATGAGAGGTAGAGGAGGGAACACATAGACCGATCTGAACACCCAAGGTGTCACTAGAGCGTCCACCGCTACCGCCTGAGGGTCTCTTGACCTGGCGCAATACCGCTTTAGCCTTTTGTTGAGACGGGACGCCATCATGTCTATCTGAGGCAGTCCCCACCGACCCACGATCTGTGCGAAGACTTCTTGTTGAAGTCCCCACTCTCCCGGATGCAGGTCGTGCCTGCTGAGGAAGTCCGCTTCCCAGTTGTCCACCCCCGGGATGAATACAGCTGATAGGGCGCTTACATGGCCTTCCGCCCAGCGAAGAATTCTGGTCGCTTCTGCCATGGCCGCTCTGCTCCTTGTGCCGCCTTGGCGGTTTACATGAGCCACTGCTGTGACATTGTCTGACTGAATCAGAACCGGTTTGTCCCGAAGCAATGCCTCCGCCTGGCGTAGGGCGTTGTATATGGCCCTCAACTCCAGGACGTTGATGTGGAGACAAGTCTCTAGATTCGACCAGAGACCTTGGAAATTTCTTCCCAGTGTGACTGCTCCCCAACCTCGGAGGCTTGCGTCCGTGGTCACCAGGATCCAGTCCTGAATTCCGAACCTGCGGCCTTCTAGGTGAGCACTGTTCAGCCACCACAGGAGAGATACCCTGGCTCTGGGAGACCGGGTGATTCTCTGATGCATTTGTAAATGGGACCCGGACCATTTGTCCAGTAGATCCCATTGAAAGGTCCTCGCATGGAACCTTCCGAAGGGGATGGCCTCGTACGATGCCACCATCTTCCCCAGGACACGCGTGCAGTGATGCACTGAAACCTTTTTTAGCTTTAATAGGTTCCTGACCAGGGCTATGAGCTCCTGAGCCTTTTCCATCGGAAGAATAACCTTTTTCTGGTCTGTGTCTAGAATCAGACCCAGAAAGGTCAGCGCGTTGTAGGGACTAGGGACTTCGGTATATTGAGAATCCAGCCGTGCCCCTGCAACATCCTCACCGACAGCGACACGCTGTCCAGCAACTTCTCCCGAGATCTCACCTTTATGAGGAGATCGTCCAAGTATGGAATAATTGTGACACCCTGCTTGCGCAGGAGCACCATCATTTCCGCCATTACCTTGGTGAAAATTCTCGGGGCTGTGGAAAGCCCCAACGGCAACGTCTGAAATTGGTAATGACAGTCCTGTACTGCAAATCTCAGGAACGCCTGGTGAGGAGGGAAAATCGGAACATGAAGGTATGCATTCTTTATGTCCAGGGACACCATCCAATCCCCCCCCTCCAGGCTGGCGATGACCGCTCTGAGCGATTCCATCTTGAACTTGAACTTTTTCAAGTACAAGTTCAGGGATTTTAGATTCAAAATGGGTCTGACCGAACCGTCTGGTTTCGGGACCACAAGCAGGGTTGAGTAATACTCCTTTCCTTGCTGGAGAAGAGGAACTTTGACTATCACCTGTTGAAGATACAATTTTTGAATTGCAGTCAACACTAACTCCCTCTCTGACGGGGAAGCTGGCAGAGCCGATTTAAAAAACCGGCGAGGAGGCACGTCTTCAAATTCCAGCCTGTATCCCTGAGAAACAATCTCTATAGCCCAGGGATCCACCTGTGAGTGAACCCAGACATGGCTGAAAAATCGAAGACGTGCCCCCAGTTGAGCTGACTTCCCCCGGGAAGCCGCAGCGTCATGCGGTGGACTTTGCAGATGTAGGGGAGGACTTCTGCTCCTGGGAACTAGCTGCATGCAGCTTTTTTCCCTTGCCTTTTCCTCTGGCAAGGAAGGACGATCCCCATACCTTCTTGCTTTTATTGGAACGAAAGGACTGCATTTGATAATGAGGTGCCTTTTTAGTATGCTGTGGGGGGACATAAGGTAAGAAATTCTATTTACCGGCCGTAGCAGTAGAGACAAGGTCCGAGAGGCCTTCTCCAAACAACTCCTCACTCTTGTAAGGCAACGACTCCATATGCCGCTTTGAGTCGGCATCCCCCGTCCACTGTCGGGTCCACAGGAGTCGCCTAGCAGAAATAGACATAGCATTTATTCTGGAGCTTAGTAAACAAATGTCTCTTTGAGCATCCCTCATATATAAAGCAGCATCTTTGACATGCTCTAGGGTCATTAGAATGGTATCCTTATCTAGGGTGTCAAGTTCCGTAGATAAGGAATCTGTCCATGCTGCGACAGCACTACACACCCAGGCCGATGCCATAGCCGGTCTAACGATAGTACCGGAATGTGTGTAAATGTGCTTCATGGTAACCTCCTGCTTACGATCAGCAGGATCCTTGAGGGAAGCTGTATCCTGAGAAGGCAGTGCCACCTTCTTGGATAAGCGCGTCAGCGCCTTGTCTACCTTCGGCGAAGATTCCCATCGTATCCTGTCCTTTTGTGGAAAGGGATATGCCATAAGAATCCTTTTGGGAACTTGTAGTCTCCTATCTGGAGATTCCCAAGCCTTTTCGCACAAGTTGCTTAGCTCAAATGAGGACGGAAAAGTGACCTCAGGCTTTTTCCCTTTATACATGTGTACCCTCGTGTCAGGGACAGGGGGTTCCTCAGTGATATGCAAAACCTCTTTAATGGCAATAATCATGTAACGAATACCTTTCGCCACCTTTGGCTGTAATTTTGCATCCTCATAGTCGACACTAGAGTCAGTATCTGTGTCGGTATCTGTGTCAGTGATCTGGGATATGGTGCGTTTTTGAGACCCCGAAGGTCCTGGTGCCACAGGGACAGGCATGGTCTGACTACCTGACTGATCCCTAGCTTCAGCCTTGTCTAATCGTTTATGCAGTAAATTTACATTTGCATTCAAGACATTCCACATATCCACCCAGTCCGGTGTCGGCGTTGCCGACGGCGACCTGACCATCATGCACTCCCCCTCCTCCTTAGGTGAGCCTTCCTCGTCAAACATGTCGACACACACGTACCGACACACTTCACACACACAGGGAATCTCTTTTCTGAAGACAGGTTCCCCCTGAGGCCCCTTGGAGAGACAGAGAGAGAGTATGCCAGCACACACCCCAGCGCTATATAACCCTGGAGAAAAACACAGATTGTTTACCCAGTAGCGCTGCTTAATGTATAAACGCCAATAATGTGCCCCCCCTCTACTTAAAAACCCCCTTTCACCGTGTGTCAAGCAGGGGAGAGTCCGGGGAGCTTCCTCTCAGCGGTGCTGTGGAGAGAAAATGGCGCTGGTGAGTGCGGAGGGAGAAGCCCCAACCCCTCGGCGGCGGGCTTCTGTCCCACTCAAACTTACTAAAAAATGGCGGGGGCTCTTTTATATACATGTACAGTGCCCACCTGTACATGTATATAGACTTTTGCCATAGGAGAGGTGTTTTATTGCTGCCCAGGGCGCCCCCCCTGCGCCCTGCACCCTTACAGTGACCGGAGTGTGTGAGGTGTATGGGAGCAATGACGCACAGCTGCAGTGCTGTGAGTTACCTCAGTGAAGCACCGAAGGCTTCTGCCACCTGAGACGTCTTCTGTCTTCGTTTCTTCTGGCTCTGTGAGGAGAACGGCGGCGCGGCTCTGGGGTGAATGCCCAGGACGAACCTGTGTTCACTCCCTCTGGAGCTAATGGTGTCCAGTAGCCGAGGAAGCAGAGCCTATCATTTAAGTAGGTCTGCTCCTCTCTCCTCAGTCCCTCGATGCAGGGAGCCTGTTGCCAGCAGTGCTCCCTGAGAAAGAGAAAAAATCCTAACAAAAATGCTTTCTAAGCAGGAAACTCAGGAGAGCTCCCTGCAGTGCACCCATTCTCCTCTGGGCACAGTCTAAAACTGGGGTCTGGAGGAGGGGCATAGAGGGAGGAGCCAGTGCACACCCAGAGTCCAAAAGTCTTTCTTAAAGTGCCCATGCCTCCTGCGTAGCCCGTCTATTCCCCATGGTCCTTACGGAGTCCCAGCATCCTCTAGGACGTTAGAGAAATAAGCATGCCATATCTGGTAATAGATGCGAGCGGAGGATGGTTTCCTTGCTTTAAGCATCGTTTGAATTACCGCCTGTGAAAAGCCCTTCACTTTTAAGATGCATGTTTCAAGTGCCACGCCGTCAAAGACAGCCGATCCAAGTGTGCGTAGAGACAGAGACCCTGTGCAAGAAGATCTGGTCATTGAGGCAGTAGGAATGGAGTGTCTACGGATACCCTCTGCAGATCAGTGTACCAATTTCGTCTGAGCCACACCGGAGCTATTAATATCACGGCGCCCCCTTCCTGCTTGAATTTTCAAATCACCTTGGGCAACATGGAGACTGGAGGGAAAACAGATGAAACTTCTATTACACAGACAGGGCATCCACGAAGATTGCTTTGGGATCCCTTGTTCTTGACCCGTATACTGGTACCTTGTTGTTCTGATGTGAAGCCATAAGGTCCACTTCCAGCAGTCACCATTTGTTTACCAGAACCTTAAAGACTTGGTGCAGGGCCCATTCGCCTACATGAATGTCGTGCCAGCTGAGGAAGTCCATTTCCCAATTTAGAACTACGGGTAGGAATACAGCGGACATGGCTGGATGATGAAGTGCTGCCCACTTTAATGTGCGGCTTACTTCCCTCATTGACATCTGACTGCAAGTGCCTCCTTGGTAATTTTGCTGTCCTGCGATCTGATAGTCGCCGCCTCCAGGGGGAGTGTAAATTTGCAGTGCAAGTGTGCAATCGCATGTGTATACCGAGCTGCAAAAATCCACTTTGTGCAGTCTGTGCGCAACCCAGGACTTACTCCCCAGTGCGATGAGAACCGGCAGATCGGGGCCGGAGCTGACGTCAGACACCCTCCCTGAAAACGCTTGGGCACATCTGTGTTTTTCCGGACACTCCCTGTAAATGCTCAGTTGCCACCCACAAACGGGGCTCTGTCAATAACCTTGCTAACGCCCGTGCAATCAGTTTTATCACACCATCCCATCGCTGACCGGCGATACCAGTTGTTGTCCGACGTGCGCGCGCATTGCGGTGCATATGCATGCGCAGTTAGGACCTGATCTCCCGCTGTGCAAAAACGCACAGCAGCGATCACATCTGATTTACCCCCATTGTCTGACATTTTATCGTCTGATGCTGTCCATTCCATCTGGAGAGAATCAGATGTTGGAGAGATCTTAAATGGAACTGGGCATAGGTAGAAAGATTTTCTGAAGACTGGAATCCAATACAGCTCCTGAGTGCATTGTCTGTTGGGATGGGACTAGGGAGGACTTTGCACAATTTATGAGCCTGCCATGAGCCTGTAGGCAGGCTATTGTTATTTGTAGATGGCAGCAGAGAGTATCCTTGGATTGTGCCAGGATTAGCAGGACGTCCAGGTATGGGAAAATCCTTATTCCAGGACGACGAAGGTGAGCTGCCATCACCACCATCATTTTGGTTAACACCCGTGGAGCTGTGGCAAGCCCGAAGGGTAGTGCCCGAAACTGAAAATGTTGCTGGAGGATTGCAAACCTGAGATAGCACTGATGTCAGGAGTGCTATTGGTACATGTAGGTAAGCATCTTGAATGCCCAGGGACACCATGAACTCCCCTGACTCCATTGCCAGGATAATGGTCTGTAATGTTTCCATATGGTACCAAAGCACCCAAATGTATTTGTTCAGAGCTTTGAAATTGAGGCCAGTGGACTACCGGTGGGCGGGCCATCCAGCATGGCTGCTTTTAACATGGGCTCCGACTTGCAGGCTAGGAATCGTTAGCCATCCTCCCGCAATATATCCCCCACTCTCTGGGAAAGCATATTCAGCTTTTCCCTGTCCTATGGGGAACTCATATTTGCCCTATACGAGTGGGTTGTGTGCCCCCGGAGTCCGGCCCTCGTGGAGACGGCCTGCATGACCGCCGGTGAGCTGACTGGCGCGAAAAGTGCTGCCCAGTGTCCGGCTGTCCCGACCCCCAGCGCTGGTTCTACAGCTGATACGTACCTGCCGTTCTTTGATATAGACGGCTGCACGCGGTGGCCGAGTGGACCCGGAGAGTAGCCGTGACGGACTGGAGTTTCCTGCTGCCCGGAGACCGCCTGACTGATCGGCCGGTGACGCGTGGGGTTCCCGCGGCTGCCCGCGACGGGAGACCCGGACGGCGGTGACCTGTGGCTGAGCGACCCCTACACCCACCCCAGCCTCTCTGGCCCTTGTTCCCCGAGTGCTAACGGACCCACGATCTGATCTGCGGCGGCGGAGAGGACAGCTTCCGCGATTGGGGGCG
This sequence comes from Pseudophryne corroboree, assembly GCF_028390025.1. Lineage (NCBI taxonomy): Eukaryota > Metazoa > Chordata > Amphibia > Anura > Myobatrachidae > Pseudophryne > Pseudophryne corroboree. The sequence continues at coordinate 169,616,606 of NC_086445.1, forward strand.
GGCGTGCGGCGGAGGCGGCTTCGGGGAGACACCTGCTTGCTGCTACGCGGTGGATGCCGGTTGCACCTGGATACGGAGGACGACTGCTAGAAGCAGCCTAACCGCGTGAGGTGAGCGGCATTCGTGCCTGAGACCCCGGGGAGGTATCCGTTACTGCTTCTCTGCTACCTTTTACCTCCTGCCCCTGCTCCCGAACCCAGTGACTCTACCTCCCGTACTCTCACTGATGCCCTTGCTGACCTCAGCTCTTGTCCTGCGGGGATCGAAAGGCGCAGGGGGGACTGTCACAGGGGATTGCGTCTGTGTCTGGGACTGAGGAGCTTTGCAAGGGGGGCTGCATCTTAATACCTCTTGCTGCAGCTAAACCTGCTTGGCGGCTGGAAGACCTACTGGCAGTAACTTTGACTGTGTCACTAGTTGCGAGACTCTGCTGCTGGGGCCACAATTGCACTGTCCTTATTATTGCTGCTTGATTTGCCTCACGGGGCTTGACAACGCACTTGTATGGGTTACACTTGGAGCTGTTTTGCAGTTGAGGTATATCTTGGCCTCCACTGCCACCTGGTGCCTGCTTGCAGTGGTACACTATAACTTTACTGGCGCAATTCCTCTGCTGTTAAATACACGCTGCAGAGCTCCTTATCCTGAACAACCTCTGTTATTGCTAACGTAGTCATTGTCGCTTCTAATTGTTCCATTGATTTACCGCAAAGGCCTGAAAATCGTTATTACTTTAGCATATTGTAGGTTTCTGCTGTGCTGTGCAATTTCTGGTTACTTTCACAGGATTACTTATATCCAGCAAGCTATGGTACTGCTTTGAGTTTAATTTCCATCAGATGGATCCGCGACGTCATGATTATGGCGTGCCTTGTTATGCTTATTATGTAAATTGATGTTTATATATTTTTTATTTTCGCTGAGTAGCTCTGACATATCTTCCAACTTGAGCTCTTACGTGAGGTGTTTCATTATCATATACCACCGAGTGTTCACATTAGGGCCTGCTACCCTTTATGTTTAGCGGTCTGACAACCGGGTGATGGACAAATACGTCCATAGGACTCCAGCGGTTAGACCTTCTCAATCCTCAGTGAATACAAGAATGAGTAAAAATAAAAACACAGCGGGGAAACTTAACCCCCCCTCTCCTCCAGGTGTGGGCAATCCCCAGGCTCGGCCTCAAGAAACAGAGACCCTGCCTGACCAGCCCTCTTTATTACATATGGCACAGGAGATCTCGCGACTCCTCATGCCTCAAATTGACAAGAAACTTGAAAATATACCGTTAATTGATAAAAGATTGGAACAGATACAAACACTACTAGATTCCACACTTACAAAGATTGATCAGAACACCTCACGGATAAACTCCTTAGAGCTTAGTGACGGGGAGGATCAGATGCATACACTCCAACGATCCGCTGCCACCCAAGATTCGTCCCTTACTGCTCTGCAGGCAAAAATAGATGATCTTGAGAACAGGGATAGGAGATCGAATATGCGATTCGTGGGCATCCCCGAATCAATCAGGGACGGGCAGTTGTCTGATTTTATACTGAATGACCTGTTCTCAGCTCTAGATATCTTAGATCCCCCATTTCTAACGCATATTGAGAGAGCGCATAGAATTGGTCCCACTCGCCCTGATGTTGATGTGAGGCCACGGCCTGTCATTGCAAGATTTATGGATTTCCGCATGAAGGAGTATGTTTTGCGCTCTTACCGGAAAATCCCGCAATTGCTAGTGAATGGTAAACGTATTTTACTCTTTCAGGATTTCTCTGCCTCTGTTGCGCAAAAGAGGAGAGAGTTTTCTGACGTTTGCAGGATGCTTCACGAGAGCAATACTAAATTTGCGTTGATGTATCCAGCTAAGTTGAGGGTGCATGACAATGGCCGCACGCTACTATTTGCTGATCCAGTTACTGCCAAATCCCACGTCACACGTATGTTGACTCCTGAGAACCCGTAACACAAGTCTTAGTTATTGCTCTACAACAGGTTTACTGCCTTGGGTTGGCTTATCTTCAACACTTAGGAGACCATAAGTCCCGTACTCAGCCAACCAGCTTAACCTTCAATGAAATATCTATTATTGTTGTGGTCCTCGTCCGAGTTGCGGAATTCTAGATATTTTGGTATTCCCTACCTTATATACTGAGTTGGTTTAATATACACATGAAGGAGGCCTTTGGTCTTATTATCCGCTGCTCAGCTTAATTTAATTTTACTTTAAGTCAATTACTACAGTTATTATTGATGTGTTCCTCGCCAGTGCTACCGGACGGTTTAGCACTTGCGCTGTTACTAGTTTGGTTTGGAAAATGTGAAAATTGTTCTGTGAAGCAATGTTTTTTTTTTTTTTTTTTCTTTTTGTTTTGCCCGTGCCGTGCCTCCCTCTCCAGATCCGTTGATGAGCTCTATGGTTCACTGTGGTTCAGATTGTCCCTCTCCGCTCGCTGGGACGGAGGAGGGCAACTGTGTGATGTAGTGTTCCTTCTGGATTGCCACCCCCGGGTGGGTGTAGGTTAACAGACTCATGACTGACTTCGGTACAGGAGCCTCCTCCTCGGATGCCTTTTTTAAGATTCTGTCCTGGAATGTGGGCGGCCTTAACTCCCCGATTAAACGTAAAAGGGTTCTTACACATTTAAAACGGTTTAGGCCCCAGATTATATTTCTCCAAGAGACCCACTGGATGTCGGGCGCCTCCTCTGCTCTTCGGGCACCTTGGTTAGATGACTGTATTTCCGCTGACAATACACAAAAGACAAGGGGGGTTGCGATCCTATTTAGTAAGAATTTACAATACACTATTTTGAACTCTATTGTTGACCCACAGGGGCGCTATTTAATTTTAGATGTGGAAGTTTGGGGTAATAAGTATACGTTAGTGAATGTCTACGCACCCAATGTCGAAACTGCTGCCTTCCTCCGGGAATTGAGCTCTCAGTTGTTGCAACACGACAATTTTCAGCTTGTCCTGGGGGGTGACTGGAATACTGTAGATGATCCTACTGTTGATAAATCTCCTGTCCCACGCACTTCCCAATCTTCTTTCTGGTCACACCTTCAAACTTTAATGGTCTCCCTCCAGCTTACTGACGTTTGGCGTCTCCTAAACCACTCCGACAAATCATTCACTTTTTTCTCTGGGGTTCATCGATCCTGGTCCAGGATTGACTCGATTTTAATTGCGGATTCTCTTGTCACGCGGGTCGCGCATGCTGATATCCATAACATTTTTATTTCGGATCACGCTCCGGTGACATTAACGTTACAGAGAACTCTTCAGTCAGGAGGCTCCAGACACTGGAGGTTTCCGAGTTGTCTTTATAATTGCGATGACTTTCGGAAATTTTTGATAACTAATTGGGCCAACTTTTTAGACGATAACCTTGAACACTGGGATCGCCCAAATATTCTTTGGGGTGCGGCGAAGGCTGTTCTTAGGGGTCAAATTATTGAGTATGTCCATAGATTGAAGAAGAAAAATCTGGCGACTTATACTACACTACATTCGGAGTTAGATGCTGCGCTGCAGAATCACCATGCCCTACAAACTGAGGAATCTTTGCGGCTCTATTTGCTGGCAAAACAACTACTGAATGACCACTTGCTGGCGCAAGCAAAGCGGGACGTGGTGTTTTCATCTCATAAGTATTACCAGTGGGGTAAGAAGTCTGGTCGACTTTTGGCTAATATGGCTAGGAAGAAAACTGCTCGAAAGTTCATAACGGCTGTTAAGCATCGGGATACGGGGCATCTCCTTACCACTTCCCCTGCTATAGTGAAACATTTTGAATCTTACTTTGCCAACTTATATTCGGATCTCCCTTTTAATGAATGTGCTCATGCCGCACTTTTACCTGATTCAGCTTTGCCTCCTATAACGAGTGCGCAGTCGGATTTACTGGTGAGTGCAATTACGGAGGAGGAGCTTATCTCGGCTATGTTCAAACTCCACCTGCACAAATCCCCGGGCCCGGACGGCCTCTCCAATGAATTTTATAAAATCCTTCAGCCTCATATAATTCCGACTCTGCTAGAGCTGTTTAACGGCCTGTTGCATCATCGTGCCCCTTTTTATCATTTCACAACGGCCCATACCATTATGATCCCCAAGCCTGCTCAGGACCCTCAATTGGTGACCTCGTACAGGCCCATTACGTTGTTAAATACCGACATAAAATTATTCACCAAGATTTTGGCAGATCGACTACAAACGATTCTCCCCCACGCTCTAACTACTCATCAGCTTGGTTTTGTTCGTAATACACATTCGGTAAAAGGTATTCGGGCTGCTATTGCTGCAGTAATGGCCTCTGCTCATTCGCCCCATTCCAGGAATATACTCCTCAGTCTAGACACTACTAAGGCCTTCGATACGGTACTTTGGCCCCATCTATTCAGGGTCTTGGAACGTAGACTCTTCCACCATGACTTTATTGATATTATTCGTTACTTATATGACTCTCCTTCCACTACCCTCTTACTGAATGGCTATACCAGTGATCCGGTGGTTATGCATCGTGGCACACGGCAGGGCTGTCCCTTGTCCCCCTTGTTGTTCAATTTAGCCATAGATCCCCTCCATCGTTTGCTATTGACTGATACTCAGTTTCATGGCATTCAGATAGGTCGCAGGGAGCTAAAGCTTACTGCATTTGCCGATGATCTACTGCTGTATGTTTCAGATCCGGGGACTTCCTTGACTAATATATTTAATCTACTGCAGGCGTATGGTCATATTTCTGGCTTCAATGTTAACTGGTCGAAGTCAGTGGCACTAAGACTGGGGAGTGGTGCGTTTTTGAGAAACGGGGTGGGGGGGTTTACCACTGAAATGGAGCTCAGATCACTTCACTTATCTGGGGATTCAAATATCGAGACAACCGGAGCGACTTTATACTCTAAATTTTACCTCGGCTATCAGAAAAATTGAGGCTGAACTTGACACCTGGAAATCTCTGCCTTTATCATACATGGGGAGAGCGAATTTGATAAAGATGAGATCATTCCCCCGTCTGATGTACTTTATACAGGCCATGCCACATGTGCTCCTACCTAAAGATGTTAAACGCATCAATTTTCTTTTTAGACGCTTTATTTGGCAGGGAAGAAAACCACGTATAGCGTTGATTAAGTTACAGCAAACCACGGAGAATGGGGGAATTAATTTTCCTAATGTTCTATGGTATTCCCATGCCGCTCAACTACGGTATTTGCATGACTGGGTGCACAATGACAATAACTACACAAACACTGACTTAGATAGAGAATTTTTACAAGGGGGGGACCTGGTCGCCTTTTTACATCTGCATGCTCGGGAGGTGTCTGAGGAGTGGAGGAGGAATCCACTATTGTGGAGCATTAAAAAACTATGGACAGATATACGTAACAAATTAGATCTGAACTCCCACAGATCACTATACCTTCCGTTCATGGCTAATCCAGACTTCCAGGAGGGTAGGGCGCATTATCCATTCAACATCTGGCGAATGGGGGGTGTTTCCAAGATAGCTCATTTGGTGGATTTGCAAAGCTTGAGGCCGCTCACATTCCAGGAAGCCACTGCTAGACATCCAGTTTTACTGGCCTATCCTGTGGCCTTTCTATTAGCCCAACACTATGTTTCTGCTACTATTAGCTGTTTCTCACCTATGGATTGGAGCAATTCGATAGATAAATTACTGCAACAAGCCCCTAGAGTTAGTAAGGCAATATCAATGGCATATGGATACTTTCGGACGGTTCTAGACTACTCTACGGGACAGGGAGGTATCCGGTCTTGGACGGAATGTCTCCCGGGGATCGAGACGACTGACTTGCTTACGGCCCATGCAAAAGCTTGTAAACTGTTTCTCTCTTCTAGGTACAAAGAAATGTCTCTTAATATTTTGCACAGGACTTATTTATCGCCTCATAGGACTAGCTGACACGCATGCTTGTTGGAAGTGTGGTTCTCCCCAGGCAGACCTATATCACTGCTTGTGGACATGCCCTCTGATCAGACAGTTCTGGATCAGGATAAGGAATTACTTAACGACTAACCTAGTGAATTATTGGAGATTGTGCCCAAAATGGGCGCTTTTCGGTATATTCTCGCCGGACCTACGTCTCTCTCAGGGAAGTAGAAAGCTACTGCTGGCAGTTAGTATAGCGGCCAGAAAGGCTATTCTGCAAGTATGGATTGCTAGAGATCCACCTACACTTTCGTTGTTTAAGGCCAAATTATTTTCTCTCTTTCGGATGGAATGGATAGGAATTTTGCTAGACAAAGATACTAAGATACAGAGATTCTTTGACGTATGGGAAAGCTATATAACGACCTTGTCGACAGCAGTCAAGACGCAGCTCCATAACTCTTTATCTAATACAGAATGGTTTTTGACTAGAACGATTGTGGGGGATCCGCCGATTGTGCTACAGAACTGAATGCCATTCTTAGCTCGGTAGACGACTGGGGGGAAGTCGACATACGGTCACGGGCAATTTTATTATTTTTTATTATTATTATTATTTTTTTCCTATCCTCACCTGCACGCGTCTGGGTCAGCTGACTGGACCAGCTCTTAATCTAATGGTTACTGAAGCCCCGAGAGGCATGTTCCATATAAGTGTAATATTATTGTTTGTACTGTGTTTGGAATGTCTCTTGATTGGTTGTATTGTTATTTACTCCCCTTTCGCTTTTTTCTATTTGACATAGGTTTGACCTACTGTGAAAACTTATGTATGTAATTCATATATTGCTTTAATAAAAATATGTTTAAAAAAAAAAAAAGAAATTGAGGTCAGTGAGGCCCATTTGACATCTGAATCAGGAACAAGGAAAGCTAGTCCTCGTTGTGCTGAGGTAACTGGTACTATCACTTCTGATTGTAGCAATTTCTGTATTGCATCAAGTAGAGCCCTGGCCTTCGTTGCTATTGCCGGAGGCAAAAACATGAAGACGGTAAAAACAAGCAAACGTGTGGCCAGATTAACAGATGACTGCATTGCAGACCTGTCCCACCAAAGCCCCATGTTGCGACGCCCAGGAGGTCACCACCGCCCCTGGTGGAATGCGCCGACACCCAGTCTGGTGCCAGTCGCCCCACACTAGTATAGGCCCGAGTGAGGACTGAATCGATCCAACATGCAATGGTCTGCTTTGCAGCCGGCCAACCACATTTCTGTGCATCTTAAAGAGCAAGCAGAGAATCTGTGCAATGGACAGAAGTCTTGTCCAAGTAAATCCAGACTACGTCTAACAGAACCAGATTATCCGGTCACAGAAAGTCGCAGATAGAGGATAAACTTGAAAAATAAACACAACCTTCGACTGGAATGTAGGAACCATACAGAGAACCGCCCTATAGTCATGGAAGATGAGAAAAGTTGGCCTGCAAGACAAAGTCCTTAACTCAGAAACATGCAGAGGCAATGGCCATAAGGAAGACCAGCTTCCAAGTAACTAACTGAATGTCTGCTGAATCTAAAGGCTCAAATGGAACCTGCTTGAGAGCCAAGAGGACCAGAGCAAGATCCCACGGAGCTACTGGCGGATGAGATGGTGATTGAACACGCAACATACCTTGTAAATAGGTTTGAACCTCTGGAAGAAAGGCCAGACACAGATGGAAATAACTGGACAGAACAAAGCTTTAAACTGTCCTCTATACCCCCCCGAAGGAAGCCCAAGAAAAGAGAGAGACCAAACTTGGAGGTATGAACCCTCCTCTGTTCACACCATAAGATGCTCTTTGATAATTGTAAAGTAAAAAAACTTTAAATATAAAATAAATAAACTAGTTAGAAATTTCTGCTGAACAGCCCCCCTAACACATGCCTAACTCCACAGGCACATAAAGTACACTGGAATGCTGGGGTAGCACAAAGGAGGAGCTACAGCGTTCTCAACCTACAAACCCCATGGTCCAGTGTCCCCCAGCCATGATGAAAGAGAAAAATATATGGCTATGTGGTGACTATGCAGCAGTGAAAATCCCAGTGGTCATTCAGTAAGACCTGGCACTTGTAACCAGGGTCCAATTATCCAGAGCAGGAACTTCCTCACAGCTATTCTACTAACTTTCCATACCTTCCTTAAAGCCGCCCCATGCAAATGGCCTGGAACAACCAGGCCCAGAGCTCAGGCCAAATCGATGGATTGAAGCAGCCAACAAACAGTAAGTGGTTGAGCAGGAGCAGTTACTGATAACTCTGCAGGCGCCCGGCAAGAGACGGCCTGGAAAATCCACTGCAACCCCGACCAAGATTGCCATGTGCCACAGCGTTCCCTGTGCTGTCAGTCTCTGAGACTTGTGATCACACAGCGTGAATATGAAGTCTGCACTGTAACGCTCCCAACAAGCCCACATGCTGGTCAGCAGGCAAGCTGATCTGTTGAGCGCTATTGGATGGGGGATACAGCCATACCCCATTTGTTGCGTGTCCTGCGTGACCCTCCCAGACTCAGTGCGTGTCTATGGCTCACTGTGCTCCGCCTCCGGGGAAAATGCAGGGTGCAAAGTGCCCTGCCTGTTTGCAAGTGGCAAATCTGAACACTTACAATCCAAGGAGAGGTAAAAATACGTGAGTGAACAGTAGAACACTAGATGTATGTAGGTGTATGTGCGTTTCAGTCCTGGACCATATATAGCCCACAGGATATACACTTTGATTCCAAACAAAAATCTATTGGAAGGGATAGGCTTTTGGCAAAACAATGGACATCATCTTTTGTATAGTGCAAATATAGTTTTAGTAGGATAAAACATCTGTAGGTCATCACTGAACCAAAAAATGGGGTTCAGTCAGAGGGATGGTGGTCATTAGGTCGACATACATTGGGTCGATCACGATTGGTCGACATGCATTAGGTCGACATGAGTTTTTCACAATTTTTTTCATTTTTTGACCTTTTTCATACTTAATGGTCCACGTGGACTACAATTGGGAACGGTAACTTGAGGCGTAAGGTTTCTTGCATGATTGAGGACTGCATTTATATAGAAGTATATTTCAATTCCAATAAAGCTTTCCAGCAATTTAGATTGGGTTACAGGTGTTACTCTGTGCTATGATCACTGTGGCTGAGAGAATCTTTCAGTGCATACAATATAATCTCTGTATATTATATATAAAGAAACTTGTTTTCTTGGAGCGAGATGTTGAGCAAGAACTTATTGATATAATGCCCATGAGAATATAAATAAGCATAATATGTACAGTATAACGCAAACACTACGTTTTATGTAACAGGCTGTATACTCACCTTTTCATTTGTAGTCCGACAAAGCCTGATTTTGATGGAGAAACCCTGAGCTTCTGGTCGCTGGTAGAAATGGAGGGTATAATAGTAATCTCAGAATCGGAGTGAGAAACGCGCCTTCGTTTAGACTTGATGGAAATGGTCTTATTTCCATCTGCTGGCATCACACATACATTAGAATCCTGCTCAGTGTTTGCATTGAAAGATTTCATGAAAATCCGACCTGCAAAATGAAAAGTTAAGTGGCAGAAACATCATAGTGCTGAAACTTTTCACAAAATCACATCTGTCACACAGATATTTTAAATGATAACAAGTGAATCTGGATTCAGTGGCAGCACAATGTCATAACAATGCAAGTCTGTAAATCTCTGGTAAGCAGTCCTTTATTTTCACAGATTAAAAAAATGATTCAAATGGTCTTTGGAAGATGTGTCCAATAGCAAAGCTGTAAATTGCAGCTGTTTATATGGTGGCCCTATAAAATATGTTTGGCACATTGCAGTCTGTCAATGAGCCTATATTGTAAATTTCAGTATGTAGCAGGATGGCTGGATTCTGATGACCATCAGACGTGACAGCCAATAGGTGTGGATGTTGGAGTGACTGTGCTTCACTGAACGATTGCATCTAATGTACTGTATGTATTATTTTAGAAAGTACATGATGCACTAGGCCCAACCAAATAGCTGTGTCTTCTACTATTATATAAAGTTCAGTCTTTTTACTTGATATATTTAAAACACCTGGCAGGTAATAACAGTCAAAAATGTAAATGTTAGAACTACAAACAAGATCTATACTTGAATCATGAATTTCAAAACTCATTTATTAACTTTAAATATTTTTTACACTGAATTTAGTGTCCTTAAAATTAAAGAATCTTGGGCGGGAATTCAATTGGCTGCGGTAATTCAATTAGCCAGCAGCTTCGGGGATTTCCTTTCTCCTGCTAAAGCTAACCAGTTTTTTCAGCTGCAAAAACACATGGATATGGGAATTTATCGCTTATCCATGTATTTTTTTGCAAATAGACGGGTTAGCGCACCCATGGAAAAAAGGGGCCGTAATTCAATGACATCGGGCAAAACACTGCGGTAAAGTCCCTTTTTTTCGCAGGTGTGCTTACTGCATGTAATTGAATTACACCCTTAGCCTTAACTTAATGGAAGCTGCCATGATTATTTCTATGCGGCGTGAGTTTGAACCTTAATGACTGATACGAGTTATAGTATGTGCAGACTGACTCAATAACAATAAAGAAAAAGACCAATAATGTCACCGATTCATAACTGTCCAGTATACAGCGTCAATAAATACTACCAACCTACTCCCCCATCTCTAACCTACCTAAATAACCCTTACTAAGTAATACATAACTTCTACGTACCTTACACAATTACAGATTAATCACAGTGCTGTTCTAAGGTAAAAGTAATGTATTCATCTTAAATATTAAAATACATATTTTTAGCAGTGTGTAGCCACATGGAGGTAATTCTTCATGCAATGTTACAGCAATACAAAGAAATAATGCTAGTTTCCACAGCTGACACTCACCTGCATAGATGCACACAAATGTTCCTTTGTCTAGATCATCCAGGCAGCGCACCCCAAAGCCTTTCTCTTTTGTTTTGTACACCTGGAGTCGCACCTGAAGTCCATGCTGTACAACCCGGTTTTGACACATCTTTCGGTCACATTTACAAGATACGTTACATTCATACAGTCTGCATTAAAGTGTACATTATTAAACGACAATTCACAATGAACCCTGCGACTTTTGTATTCGATTTAATGAACTTGTTTTATATTATACATTTTTATTATTATTATATTATGGGTATTGTCTAATACAAATATATGTACCTTAGTGACAGTGCTCAGATTAAATAATTACATAGATGATACAAAGGGGAGAGGGTCCTGTTCGTAATCTAAGGTAACTGAGGGGGTCATTCCGAGTTGTTCGCTCGTTGCCGATTTTCGCAACGGAGCGATTAAGGCAAAAATGCGCATGTGCATGGTACGCAGTGCGCATGCGCTAAGTATTTTAGCACAAAACTTAGATTTACTCACGTCCGAACGAAGAATTTTCATCACTGAAGTGTTCGGAGTGTGATTGACAGGAAGTGGGTGTTTCTGGGCGGAAACTGACCGTTTTCTGGGAGTGTGCGGAAAAACGCAGGCGTGCCAGGATAAAACGCGGGAGTGTCTGACCGAACGCAGGGCGTGTTTGTGACGTCAAACCAGGAACGAAATGGCCTGAGCTGATCGCAGTGTAGGAGTAAGTCCCGAGCTACTCAGAAACTGCTAAGAAATTTCTATTCGCAATTCTGCTAATCTTTCGTTCGCAATTCTGCTAAGCTAAGATACACTCCCAGAGGCCTAGCGTGTGCAATGCTGCTAAAATCTGCTAGCGAGCGAACAACTCGGAATAACCCCCCTGAGGACACAAAGAGGCAGAGAGGAGTAGCCATAAGGAAACTGGAGGTTGCAAGGCTAGTAGTAGATGTGGTAGGCTTTAGAGAAGAGATGAGTCTTAAGGGCACTTTTAAAGGGTGGGATGATGGAGGCAAGTCTGTTTGGGAATGGAAGGGCATTCCAGAGGCTGCATGCGACAAGGGAGAAATCCTGAAAACGGAGATAAAAGGGCCAGGACTGGAGGGGAAGAATGAGAGGGCAGAGGCAAGGATGACACCAGGGGGTAAATTTACTAAGGTGGGAGATTTTTAGAACTGGTGATGTTGCCCATGGCAACCAATCAGATTCTACTTACCATTTATCTAGCTGCTTCTAGCAGATAATAGATATAATCTGATTGTTGCTATGGGCAACATCACCAGTTCTAAAAATCTCCCACCTTAGTAAATTTAACCCCAAGACCGCAGATTTCGGAGACAGAAAAAAGGGAGATTTGTCAATGGAGACAAACAGGAAAGGGAAATGGAGAACCTTGGCGGTGAAGGAGACAATGGGGGGCATCCAATTATCCACGGTAACCACGGATAAAGGATTTGCCAAAAGTTATCCAATTAGCCCCAATGCCGGTGCTTATCCCATGATGCCAGGATAAGTGCCCATTTTATAAGTGCTGCGAAAATACATAGGACCGCAGCTTTTCTCTGGACCTTTTTTTTTTTTTGCACGAAAAACAGGGTGGCTTTGCGAGCTAATTGGATAGGATAAAAAAAAACATGTTTGCGGCACTATCGTGGGTATTTGGATGCCCCCCTTCCCCCAATGAGTTCTGTTTTCAATATTTTTACGTTTAAGGAAGCGTATGGGCATTCAGGAGGAGACAGCCAATACACAGCAGGTCACAAATGGGAGGACAGAAGGAGCGATACATTTGGGTGTCATGAAGGTGGAATTGGAGGCCGAAGGAACTGATAAGCGAATCTATGGAAGATGTGTAGGGAGAAGAGAAGCGGTACATGGAAAGCCCTCTAAGGGACACTGACGGAAAGGGAAAGGGGAGGGCATATGGAGGTAGAGAAGGAATGAGTGGACAAGGGAAGGTACTAAAAGGAGAGGGATGGGCAATGTAGGAGCAGGTGGCAGGAAGGAGGTGAGAAGGGATAGTGACAAGTGGATGATATAGTGGCGACGTTGGCCTCTGAGACACGGCAGAAGAAAGACAAGGACAAGGTGGTAGGTACACTTAACTTTAGCGATAAAGTTGTTGGCGAAGTGCAGTGAGACAGAAGGGGAAGGAGAGGAGGGACATGATGGGGGTGAAGAGTCGGCCTTCATACAAAATTTCAATATTACACAACTTTCTGACAGAATAAAGCGTTAATTCATGTATTAGTAAATAAGGAAATAGTTTATTCGCTTACTACTTACCCAGTAGGGATAGGTGTTCGGAGTCGTTTATACGTATAACCTGGTATTTTGCCATTTTTTGGTGAGGTAACACTTGTATTACAAGCTCTGGCTGTCAGCTGCAAACATGCACATGTGGAGCTGAAAAAAAAGTTATGGATTCCCTTTAGAATGTAAGCTCTCACGAGCAGGGCCCTCAACCCTCACGTGCTTATCCTTCTCTTTCTTAAACATCCTCGACGGCCCCTAATCCCATGGTTTCTGCCACCCTGATACTTATGTCAGTGTCATCTGCTGATGCAGCTATGTTTAGTTACCCTGTACTTATCCTATATTGTCTTCAACTGTAAGTCACTATTATCTTGTTTTGATTTTTCATTTATATATTCTGTAATTGGGCACTGTGGATCCCTTGTGGCGCAATATAAATAAAGGATAATAATAATAACAACAATAATAATAGATTAAAAAATGCATTGAAGATGAATGAAAATAGCAAAAAGTTACAGATATATGATAGGTCCATTATTCAGTCTTCCCCCCTTCATGTTACTTGGAAAGTATAGCAATATGAATAAATGAATCAGGGGCTCCTAAGTTGTGTACTTCCCACTCATATGCACTCAGTGGTAAACAGGGAAGTGGCTACACAAGGTATCCAGGCCATTATGTAGAAGAGTCCAAATCTATTGGGGATCCAGTGTATATTTAGAACAGGATTTAAAGCAAACATACTGAATGCCTCCCAATACTACATTATAAAGTATAGGTGGAACTAACCTTTTATTTTGTATTTGGTTGTGACCGAGAGCAGAGAGTCCATTAGCTACACAAATAATACGGGAGGGGAAAGGTCATGGGTAAAGTAGTAGATGTGGGTGCCATCAGCGTAGTGGTACTAAAAGGCGAATGAGATAATTACTCCCACAACCAGATTGGTTTTGCCTTTTAAAAAATAGCTTTTTTAAATCTTGCTGCTAAATCGGTGACATCTGTACACTTGCCACAAATCGCAGACTATCACACCTGGCTACATATATGCGGGCTGAAATTTCATGCCTAGGGCAGCTTCCATGTAGAAAAAGGCAGCTTCATCAGAGTGGCACAGGGTAGCCATCGAAAAGAGTCTTTGGAGAAGTGGATTTGGTCGAGAGTATGCAGCTGTTGCCATGTGCATGTGTATTTGGCTTCTGGTTGGAAAGCATGAGATTAGGTGATGCTGCAGCAAAGGCAGTTGTGGACAAGTAGGAGAAACTTAAGCTGGGCACACAATAGACAACGGTGTGTACCCAGCCGATCCGACAGGACAACTGCATCGGCAAGTGCATACACAATGCAGGTGGTGACTGAGCGATGCGGGATGCCATGCTGCATTTTGTAGTCTAGCATCGCTAGCGATGTCTTCTGTCGGCTCTGCAGCAGGGTAGACTAGAAGACATCGCTAACAGTTGCGGGGGTGCACATATGGGGTATGCACGCTGCCCGAATGCACAATGTAAACGATTGTGGGGCAAATCTGTTTTTTAGTTGTGTTTTTTTTTTAAATGGAATACCATGTTTAGATTTTTTAATTATTACTATTTAATTTAATAAGCATTATACTCTCACACAGGGATATTTAAAATTCTTGCATATAATATTTTTACATTGTTTTCCATTAAATGCCACAACGTTGCACTATCATACTCTCGCCCGTTTCCCACCATTATATAGGTGACAATCCTGTACAGACAGCTGCGTATGACATGACACACAAATAACTACTTTCACCAATGTCAAGGATTTTATAAGGATATAAATGTTCAGCGGTTCCTAACTTTACATTGTCAACAGTCTCCTAATTTACACTTTGTGTAATTCTTTTTTGCCAGGTTCTTATGTGCAATTGTTTTCTATATAATTTGTATTCTATCAGCAATTATAATACCAAAACTTACACATCTAAGCAGCCATCAGTGCAGTCACAGCATCCAATAAACAAGTCTGTGAAATTATTGATGGAGTATCCACGTGGCCAAGGGGACTTCCTGTATGCAAAAGGAGATGGTCTGGTGTTATCGATCTCATTGCAGAATGAGACTGGCACCGATTCCACATCTCTGCTTATGTCAGATTCCTGAGCAACAGCCTGACTCTTC